>NW_027488366.1:2121212-2424242 GCF_051014445.1 Colletes latitarsis | reverse complement strand
ATTAGGTCTGGGTCAGGTCTGGTTTATGCCCGCATGTGGCTCATGATTTTGCCTTTTCCGCATACTTGTTGGCCAGATCCTTGGTTTTCTCTGGTTTGAATCACGTAGTAATGTGGTACCACATTGAAACAGTCAATTAAGCCTGGATTCGGTCAGTATTTTAGAGGATAACACCGATTAGGTCTGGGTCAGGTCTGGGTTATGCCCGCATGTGGCTCATGATTTTGCCTTTTCCGCATACTTGTTGGCCAGATCCTTGGTTTTCTCTGGTTTGAATCACGTAGTAATGTGGTACCACACTGAGACAGCCAATTAAACCTTGTTTTCGATCAATATTTTAGAGGATAACACCGGTTAGGTCTGGGTTAGGTCTGGGTTATGCCCGCATCTCGCTCATGATTTTCCCTTCTTGGCATACTTGTAGACCAGATACTTGGTTTTCTCTGGCTTGAATCACGTAGTAATGTGGTACCACACTGAAACAGGCAATTAAACCTGGATTCGGTCAGTATTTTAGTCGGTAAGACCGGTAATGTCTGGGTTAGGTCTGGGTTATGCCCGCATCTGGCTCATGGTTTTGCCTTGTCCGCATTCTTGTTGGCCAGATCCTGGGTTTTTCGGTTTCGAATCACGTAGTAATGTGGCACCACACGGAAACAGTCCATTAAACTTGGTTTCGATCAATATTTTAGAGAATAACACCGGTTAGGTCTGGGTTAGGTCCGGGTTATGCCCGCATATGGCTCATGATTTTGCCTTTTCCGCATAGTTGTAGGCCATATCCTTGGTTTTCTCTGGTTTGAATCACGTAATAATGTGGTACCACACTGAAACAGCCAATTAAACCTGGATTCGGTCAGTATTTTAGTCGGTAAAACCGGTTAGGTCTCCGTTAGGTCTGGGTTATGCCCGCATCTCGCTCATGATATCGCTTTTTTCATGTACTTGTAGGCCAGATCTTTAGTTTTTTCGGGTTTGAATCATATAGTAATGTGGTACCACACTGAAACAGCCAATTAAACCTGGATTCGGTCAGTATTTTAGTCGGTAACACCGGTAAGGTCTGGGTTATGTCGGGGTTATGCCCGCATCTGGCTCATGATTTTGCCTTTTCCGCATACTTGTTGGCCAGATCCTTGGTTTTCCCTGGTTTGAATCACGTAGTAATGTGGTATAACACTGAGACAGCCAATTAAACCTTGTTTTCGACCAATATTTTAGAGGATAACACCGGTTAGGTCTGGGTTAGGTCTGGGTTATGCCCGCATCTGGCTCATGATTTTGCCTTTTCCGCATTCTTGTTGGCCAGATCCGTGGCTTTCTCTGGTCTGAATCACGTAGTAATGTGGTACCACACTGAAACGTTCAATTAAACCTGGTTTCGATCAATATTTCAGATGATAAAACCGGTTAGATCTGGGATAGGTCCGGGTTATGGCCGCATCTGGCTCATGATTTTGCCTTGTTCGCATACATGTTGTCCAGATCCTGTGTTTTTCGGGTTTGAACCACATGGTAACGTGGTACCAAACAGTTGCTGTCAATTAAGCCTGGATTCGGTCAGTATTTTAGAGGATAACACCGATTAGGTCTGGGTCAGGTCTGGGTTATGCCCGCATGTGGCTCATGATTTTGGCTCTTCCGCATACTTGTTGGCCAGATCCTTGGTTTTCTCTGGTTTGAATCACGTAGTAATGTGGTACCACACTGAGACAGCCAATTAAACCTGGATTCGGTCAGTATTTTAGTCGGTGACACCGGTTAGGCCTGGGTTAGGTCTGGGTTATGCCCCCATGTGACTCATGATTTTACCTTCTTCGCATACGTGTTGGACAGATCCTGGGTTTTATCGGGTTTGAATCACGTAGTAACGTGGTACCACACTGAAACAGTGCATTAAACCTTGTTTTCGATCAATATTTTAGAGGATGACACGGGTTAGGTCTGGGTTAGATCTGGGTTATGCCCGCATCTGGCTCATGATTTTGCCTTCTGCGAATACTTGTTGGCCAGATCCTGGGTTTTTTCGGGTTTGAATCACGTAGTAATGTGGTACCACATTGAAACAGTCAATTAAACCTGGTTTCGATCAATATTTTAGAGGATAAAACCGGTTAGGTCTGGGTTAGGTATGGGTTATGTCCACATCTGGCTCATGATTTTGCCTTTTCCGCATTCCTGTTGACCAGAACCTTGGTTTTATCTTGTTTGAATCAGATAGTAATGTGGTACCACACTGAAACAGTCAATTAAACCTGGTTTCGGTCAGTATTTTAGTCTTTAACACCGGTTAGGTCTGGGTTAGGTCCGGGTTATGCCCGCATCTGTCTCATGATTTTGCCTTGTTCGCATACTTGTTGTCCATATCCTGTGTTTTTTCGAGTTTGAACCACATAGTAACGTGGTACCAAACAGTTACAGTCAATTAAGCCTGGATTCGGTCAGTATTTTAGAGGATAACACCGATTAGGTCTGGGTCAGGTCTGGTTTATGCCCGCATGTGGCTCATGATTTTGCCTTTTCCGCATACTTGTTGGCCAGATCCTTGGTTTTCTCTGGTTTGAATCACGTAGTAATGTGGTACCACATTGAAACAGTCAATTAAGCCTGGATTCGGTCAGTATTTTAGAGGATAACACCGATTAGGTCTGGGTCAGGTCTGGGTTATGCCCGCATGTGGCTCATGATTTTGCCTTTTCCGCATACTTGTTGGCCAGATCCTTGGTTTTCTCTGGTTTGAATCACGTAGTAATGTGGTACCACACTGAGACTGCCAATTAAACCTTGTTTTCGATCAATATTTTAGAGGATAACACCGGTTAGGTCTGGGTTAGGTCTGGGTTATGCCCGCATCTCGCTCATGATTTTGCCTTCTTGGCATACTTGTAGACCAGATACTTGGTTTTCTCTGGCTTGAATCACGTAGTAATGTGGTACCACACTGAAACAGGCAATTAAACCTGGATTCGGTCAGTATTTTAGTCGGTAAGACCGGTAATGTCTGGGTTAGGTCTGGGTTATGCCCGCATCTGGCTCATGGTTTTGCCTTGTCCGCATTCTTGTTGGCCAGATCCTGGGTTTTTCGGTTTCGAATCACGTAGTAATGTGGCACCACACGGAAACAGTCCATTAAACTTGGTTTCGATCAATATTTTAGAGAATAACACCGGTTAGGTCTGGGTTAGGTCCGGGTTATGCCCGCATATGGCTCATGATTTTGCCTTTTCCGCATAGTTGTAGGCCATATCCTTGGTTTTCTCTGGTTTGAATCACGTAATAATGTGGTACCACACTGAAACAGCCAATTAAACCTGGATTCGGTCAGTATTTTAGTCGGTAAAACCGGTTAGGTCTCCGTTAGGTCTGGGTTATGCCCGCATCTCGCTCATGATATCGCTTTTTTCATGTACTTGTAGGCCAGATCTTTAGTTTTTTCGGGTTTGAATCATATAGTAATGTGGTACCACACTGAAACAGCCAATTAAACCTGGATTCGGTCAGTATTTTAGTCGGTAACACCGGTAAGGTCTGGGTTATGTCGGGGTTATGCCCGCATCTGGCTCATGATTTTGCCTTTTCCGCATACTTGTTGGCCAGATCCTTGGTTTTCCCTGGTTTGAATCACGTAGTAATGTGGTATAACACTGAGACAGCCAATTAAACCTTGTTTTCGACCAATATTTTAGAGGATAACACCGGTTAGGTCTGGGTTAGGTCTGGGTTATGCCCGCATCTGGCTCATGATTTTGCCTTTTCCGCATTCTTGTTGGCCAGATCCGTGGCTTTCTCTGGTCTGAATCACGTAGTAATGTGGTACCACACTGAAACGTTCAATTAAACCTGGTTTCGATCAATATTTCAGATGATAAAACCGGTTAGATCTGGGATAGGTCCGGGTTATGGCCGCATCTGGCTCATGATTTTGCCTTGTTCGCATACATGTTGTCCAGATCCTGTGTTTTTCGGGTTTGAACCACATGGTAACGTGGTACCAAACAGTTGCTGTCAATTAAGCCTGGATTCGGTCAGTATTTTAGAGGATAACACCGATTAGGTCTGGGTCAGGTCTGGGTTATGCCCGCATGTGGCTCATGATTTTGGCTCTTCCGCATACTTGTTGGCCAGATCCTTGGTTTTCTCTGGTTTGAATCACGTAGTAATGTGGTACCACACTGAGACAGCCAATTAAACCTGGATTCGGTCAGTATTTTAGTCGGTGACACCGGTTAGGCCTGGGTTAGGTCTGGGTTATGCCCCCATGTGACTCATGATTTTACCTTCTTCGCATACGTGTTGGACAGATCCTGGGTTTTATCGGGTTTGAATCACGTAGTAACGTGGTACCACACTGAAACAGTGCATTAAACCTTGTTTTCGATCAATATTTTAGAGGATGACACGGGTTAGGTCTGGGTTAGATCTGGGTTATGCCCGCATCTGGCTCATGATTTTGCCTTCTGCGAATACTTGTTGGCCAGATCCTGGGTTTTTTCGGGTTTGAATCACGTAGTAATGTGGTACCACATTGAAACAGTCAATTAAACCTGGTTTCGATCAATATTTTAGAGGATAAAACCGGTTAGGTCTGGGTTAGGTATGGGTTATGTCCACATCTGGCTCATGATTTTGCCTTTTCCGCATTCCTGTTGACCAGAACCTTGGTTTTATCTTGTTTGAATCAGGTAGTAATGTGGTACCACACTGAAACAGTCAATTAAACCTGGTTTCGGTCAGTATTTTAGTCTTTAACACCGGTTAGGTCTGGGTTAGGTCCGGGTTATGCCCGCATCTGTCTCATGATTTTGCCTTGTTCGCATACTTGTTGTCCAGATCCTGTGTTTTTTCGAGTTTGAACCACATAGTAACGTGGTACCAAACAGTTACAGTCAATTAAGCCTGGATTCGGTCAGTATTTTAGAGGATAACACCGATTAGGTCTGGGTCTGCTCTGGTTTATGCCCGCATGTGGCTCATGATTTTGCCTTTTCCGCATACTTGTTGGCCAGATCCTTGGTTTTCTCTGGTTTGAATCACGTAGTAATGTGGTACCACATTGAAACAGTCAATTAAGCCTGGATTCGGTCAGTATTTTAGAGGATAACACCGATTAGGTCTGGGTCAGGTCTGGGTTATGCCCGCATGTGGCTCATGATTTTGCCTTTTCCGCATACTTGTTGGCCAGATCCTTGGTTTTCTCTGGTTTGAATCACGTAGTAATGTGGTACCACACTGGGACAGCCAATTAAACCTGGATTCGGTCAGTATTTTAGTCGGTGACACCGGTTAGGCCTGGGTTAGGTCTGGGTTATGCCCCCATGTGACTCATGATTTTGCCTTTTCCGCATACTTGTTGGCCAGATCCTTTGTTTTCTCTGGTTTTAATCACGTAGTAATGTGGTACCACACTGAGACAGCCAATTAAACCTGGATTCGGTCAGTATTTTAGTCGCTAACACCGGTTAGGCCTGGGTTAGTTCTGGGTTATGCCACCATGTGACTCATGATTTTACCTTCTTCGCATACTTGTTGGACAGATCCTGGGTTTTTTCGGGTTTGAATCACGTAGTAATGTGGTACCACACTGAAACAGTCCATTAAACTTGTTTTCGATCAATATTTTAGAGGATAACACCGCTTAGGTCTGGGTTAGGTCTTGGTTGTGCCCGCATCTGGGTCATGATTTTGCCTTCTGCGCATACTTGTTGGCCATATCCTGGGTTTTTTCGGGTTTGAATCACGTAGTAATGTGGTACCACGAAGTAACAGTGAATTAAACCTGGATTCAATCAGTATTTTAGTCGGTAACTCCGGTTAGGCCTGTGTTAGGTCTCGGTTATGCCCCCATCTGACTCATGATTTTACCTTCTTCGCGTACTTGTTGGACAGATCCTCGGTTGTTTCGGGTGTGAATCACGTAGTAATGTGGTACCACATTGAATCAGTCAATTAAACCTGGTTTCGATCAATATTTTAGAGGATAACACCGGTTAGGTCTGGGTTAGGTATTGGTTATGCCCGCATCTGGCTCATGATTTTGCCTTTTCCGCATTCTTGTTGGCCAGATCTTTGGTTTTCTTTGGTTTGAATCACGTAGTAATGTGGTACCACTCTGAAACATTCAATTAAACCTGGTTTCGGTCAGTATTTTAGTCGGTAACACCAGTTAGGTCTGGATTAGGTCCGGGTTATGCCCGCATCTGGCTCATGATTTTGCCTTCTTCGCATACTTGTTGGCCAGATCCTTGGTTTTCTCTGGTTTGAATCACGTAGTAATGTGGTAACACATTGAAACAGTCAATTAAACCTGGTTTCGATCAATATTTTGGAGGATAAAACCGGTTAGGTCTGGGTTAGGTCTGGGTTATGCCCGCATCTAGCTCATGATTTTGCCTTTTCCGCATTCTTGTTGGCCAGATCCTTGGTTTTCTCTGGTTTGAATCACGTAGGAATGTGGTACCACACTGAAACAGACAATTAAACCTGGTTTCGATCAAAATCTTAGAGGATAACACCGGTTAGGTCTGGGTTAGGTCTGGGTTATGTCCACATATGGCTCATGATTTTGCCTTTTCCGCATTCCTGTTGACCAGAACCTTGGTTTTATCTTGTTTGAAGCAGGTAGTAATGTGGTACCACACTGAAACAGACAATTAAACATGTTTTCGATCAATATTTTAGAGGATAAAACCGGTTAGGTCTGGGTTAGGTCCGGGTTATGCCCGCATCTGGCTCATGATTTTGCCTTGTTCGCATACTTGTTGTCCAGATCCTGTGTTTTCCGGGTTTGAACCACATGGTAACGTGGTACCAAACAGTTGATGCCAATTAAGCCTGGATTCAGTCAGTATTTTAGAGGATAACACCGATTAGGTCTGGGTCAGGTCTGGGTTATGCCCGCATGTGGCTCATGATTTTGCCTTTTCCGCATACTTGTTGGCCAGATCCTTGGTTTTCCCTGGTTTGAATCACGTAGTAATGTGGTATAACACTGAGACAGCCAATTAAACCTTGTTTTCGATCAGTATTTTAGAGGATAACACCGGTTAGGTCTGGGTTAGGTCTGGGTTATGCCCGCATCTGGCTCATGATTTTGCCTTTTCCGCATTCTTGTTGGCCAGATCCTTGGCTTTCTCTGGTCTGAATCACGTAGTAATGTGGTACCACACTGAAACGTTCAATTAAACCTGGTTTCGATCAATATTTCAGATGATAACACCGGTTAGATCTGGGATAGGTCCGGGTTATGGCCGCATCTGGCTCATGATGTTGCCTTGTTCGCATACTTGTTGGCCAGATCCTGGGTTTTTTCGGGTTTGAATGACGTAGTAATGTGGTACCACACAGAAACAGTCAACTAAACCTGGTTTCGATGAATATTTTAGAGGATAAAACCGGTAAGGTCTGGGTTAGGTCTGGGTTATGCCCGCATCTGGCTCATGATTTTGCCTTTTCCGCATACTTGTTGGCCAGATCCTTGGTTTTCTCTGGTTTGAATCACGTAATAATGTGGTAACTCAGTAAAACAGTCAATTAAACCTGGTTTCGATCAATACTTTAGACGATAACACCGGTTAGGTCTAGTTTAGGCCTGGGTTATGCCCGCATCTCGCTCATGATTTTGCCTTTTTCATGTACTTGTAGGCCAGATCTTGAGTTTTTTCGGGTTTGAATCATATAGTATTGTGGTACCACACTGAAACAGACAATTAAACCTGGATTCGGTCAGTATTTTAGGGGATAACACCGATTAGCTCTGGGTCAGGTCTGGGTTATGCCCGCATGTGGCTCATGATTTTGCCTTTTCCGCATACTTGTTGGCCAGATCCTTTGTTTTCTCTGGTTTTAATCACGTAGTAATGTGGTACCACACTGAGACAGCCAATTAAACCTGGATTCGGTCAGTATTTTAGTCGGTAACACCGGTTAGGCCTGGGTTAGGTCTGGGTTATGCCCCCATGTGACTCATGATTTTACCTTCTTCGCGTACTTGTTGGACAGATCCTCGGTTGTTTCGGGTGTGAATCACGTAGTAATGTGGTACCACACTGAAACAGTCAATTAAACCTGGTTTCGGTCGGTATTTTAGAGGATAACACCGGTTAGGCCTGGGTCAGGTCTGCGTTATGCCCGCATCTGGCTCATGATTTTGCCTTTTCCGCATACTTGTTGGCAGGATCCTGGGTTTTTTCGGGTTTGAATCACGTAGTAATGTGGTACCACGTAGTAACAGTGAATTAAACCTGGATTCGGTCAGTATATAAGTCGGTTACACCGGTTAGGCCTGGGTTTGGTCTGGGTTATGCCCCCATCTGACTCATGATTTTGCCTTTTCCGCATACTTGTAGGCCAGATCCTTGGTTTTCTCTGGTTTGAATCACGTAGTAATGTGGTACCACATTGAAACAGTCCATTAAACCTGGTTTCGATCAATATTTTAGAGGATAACACCGGTTAGGTCTGGGTTATGACGCATCTGGCTCATGATTTTGCCTTCGGCGCATACTTGTTGGCCAGATCCTGTGTTTTTTCGGGTTTGAATCACGTAGTAATGTGGTACCACATTGAAACAGTCAATTAAACCTGGTTTCGATCAATATTTTAGAGGATAAAACCGGTTAGGTCTGGGTTAGGTATGGGTTATGTCCACATCTGGCTCATGATTTTGCCTTTTGCGCATTCCTGTTGACCAGAACCTTGGTTTTATCTTGTTTGAATCAGGTAGTATTGTGGTACCACACTGAAACAGACAATTAAACTTGTTTGCGATCAATATTTTAGAGGATAAAACCGGTTAGGTCTGGGTTTGGTCCGGGTTATGCCCGCATCTGGTTCATGATTTTGCCTTCTTCGCATACTTGTTGGCCAGATCCCGGGTTTTTTTCCTGTTTGAATCACGTAGTAATGTGGTACCACAGCGAAACAGTCAACTAAACCTGGTTCGATCTATTTTTTGCAGGGTGACACCGGTTAGATCTGGGTTAGGTCTGGGTTATGCCCGCATCTGGCTCATGATTTTGCCTTTTCCGCATACTTGTTGGCCAGATCCTTGGTTTTCTCTGGTTTGAATCACGTAATAATGTGGTAACTCAGTAAAACAGTCAATTAAACCTGGTTTCGATCAATACTTTAGACGATAACACCGGTTAGGTCTAGGTTAGGCCTGGGTTATGCCCGCATCTCGCTAAAGATTTTGCCTTTTTCATGTACTTGTAGGCCAGATCTTGTGTTTCTTCGGGTTTGAATCATATAGTAATGTGGTACCACACTGAAACAGTCAATTAAACCTGGATTCGGTCAGTATTTTAGTCGGTAACACCGGTTAGGTCTGGGTTAGGTCTGGGTTATGCCCCCATCTGACTCATGATTTTGCCTTCTTCGCATACTTGTTGGCCAGATCCTTGTTTTTTTTCTGGTTTGAATCACGTAGTAATGTGGTACCACGAAGTAACAGTGAATTAAACCTGGATTCGGTCAGTATTTTAGTCGGCAACACCGGTTAGGCCTGGGTTAGGTCTGGGTTATGCCCCCATCTGACTCATGATTTTGCCTTCATCGCAAACTTGTTGGCCAGATCCTGGGTTTTTTCGGGTTTGAATCACGTAGTAATGTGGCACCACATTGAAACAGTCAATTAAACCTGGTTTCGATCAATATTTTAGAGGATAGAACCGGTTAGGTCTGGGTTAGGCCTGGGTTATGCCCGCATCTGGCTCATGATTTTGCCTTCTTCGCATACTTGTAGGTCAGATCCTGGGTTTCTTCGGGTTTGAATCACGTAGTAATTTAGAACCTCACAGTAACAGTCAATTATACCTGGATTCGGTCAGTATTTTAGTCGGTAACACCGGTTAGGACTGGGTTAGGTCTGGGTTATGCCCGCATCTGGCTCACGATTTTGCCTATTCCGCATTCTTTTTGGCCAGATCCTTGGTTTTCTCTGGTTTGAATCACGTAGTAATGTGGTACCACACTGAAACAGTCCATTAAACATGGTTGCGATCAATATTTTAGAGGATAACACCGGTTAGGTCTGGGTTATGCCGCATCTGGCTCATGATTTTGCCTTCTTCGCATACTTGTTGGCCAGATCCTTGGTTTTTTCTGGTTTGAATCACGTGGTAATGTGGTACCACGAAGTAACAGTGAATTAAACCTGGATTCGGTCAGTATTTTAGTCGGTAACACCGGTTAGGCCTGGGTAAGGTCTGGGTTATGCCCCCATCTGACTCATGATTTTGCCTTCTTCGCATACTTGTTGGCCAGATCCTTGTTTTTTTTCTGGTTTGAATCACGTAGTAATGTGGTACCACGAAGTAACAGTGAATTAAACCTGGATTCGGTCAGTATTTTAGTCGGTAACACCGGTTAGGCCTGGGTTAGGTCTGGGTTATGCCCCCATCTGACTCATGATTTTGCCTTCATCGCAAACTTGTTGGACAGATCCTGGGTTTTTTCGGGTTTGAATCACGTAGTAATGTGGCACCACTTTGAAACAGTCAATTAAACCTGGTTTCGATCAATATTTTAGAGGATAGAACCGGTTAGGTCTGGGTTTGGTCTGGGTTATGCCCGCATCTGGCTCATGATTTTGCCTACTTCGCATACTTGTTGGACAGGTCCTGGGTTTCTTCGGGTTTGAATCACGTAGTAATGTGGTGCCACACAGTAACAGTCAATTAAAGCTGTATTCGGTCAGTATTTTAGTCGGTAACACCGGATAGGTCTGGGTTAGGTCTGGATAATGCCCGCATCTGCCTCATGATTTTGCCTTTTCCGCATACTTGTTGGCCAGATCCTTGGTTTTCTCTGGTTTGAATCACGTAGTAATGTGATACCACACTGAAACAGACAATTAAACCTTGTTTCGATCAATATTTCAGAGGATAACATCGGTTAGGTCTGGGTTAGGTCTGGGTTATGCCCGCATCTCGCTCATGATTTTGCCTTCTTCGCATTCTTGTTGGCCAGATCCTTGGTTTTCTCTGGTTTCAATCACGTAGTAATGTGGTACCACACTGAAACAGACAATTGAACCTGGTTTCGATCAATATTTTAGAGGATAACACCGGTTAGGTCTGGGTTAGGTCTGGGTTATGCCCTCATCTAACTGATGATTTTACCTTCTTCGCATACTTGTTGTACAGATCCTGGGGTTTTTCGGGTCTGATTCACGTAGTAATGTGGTACCACACTGAAACAGTCCATTAAACCTGGTTTTCGATCAATATTTTAGAGGATAACACCGGTTAGGTCTGGGTTTGGTCTGGGTTATGCCCGCATCTGCCTCATGATTTTGCCTACTTCGCATACTTGTTGGCCAGATCCTTGGTTTTTTCGGGTTTGAATCACATAGGAATGTGGTACCACGAAATAACAGTGAATTAAACCTGGATTCGGTCAGTATTTTAGTCGGTAACAACGGTTAGGCCTGCGTTAGGTCTGGGTTATGCCCTCATCTAACTCATGATTTTACCTTCTTCGCATACTTGTTGTACAGATCCTGGGGTTTTTCGGGTCTGATTCACGTAGTAATGTGGTACCACACTGAAACAGTCCATTAAACCTGGTTTTCGATCAATATTTTAGAGGATAACACCGGTTAGGTCTGGGTTAGGTCTGGGTTATGACCGCATCTGGCTCATGATTTTGCATTCTTCGCATACTTGTAGGCCAGATCCTGGGTTTTTTCGGGTTTGAATCACGTAGTAATGTGGTACCACACTGAAACAGACAATTAAACCTGGTTTCGATCAATATTTTAGAGGATAACACCGGTTAGGTCTGGGTTAGGTATGGGTTATGTCCACATCTGGCTCATGATTTTGCCTTTTCCGCATTCCTGTTGACCAGAACTTTGGTTTTATCTTGTTTGAATCAGGTAGTAATGTGGTACCACACTGAAACAGACAATTAAACTTGTTCTCGATCAATATTTTAGAGGATAAAACAGATTAGTTCTGGGTTAGGTCCGGGTTATGCCCGCATCTGGCTCATGATTTTGCCCTCTTCGCATACTTGTTGGCCAGATCCTTGGTTTTCTCTGGATTGAATCACGTAGTAATGTGGTACCACACTGAGACAGCCAATTAAACCTGGATTCGGTCAGTATTTTAGTCGGTAACACCGGTAAGGTCTGGGTTAGGTCTGGGTTATGCCCGCATCTGGCTCATGATTTTGCCTTTTCCGCATCCCTGTTGACCAGAACCTAGGTTTTATCTTGTTTGAATCAGGTAGTAATGTGGTACCACACTGAAACAGACAATTAAACTTGTTTTCGATCAATATTTTAGAGGATAAAACCGGTTAGCTCTGGGTTAGGTCCGGGTTATGCCAGCATCTGGCTCATGATTTTGCCTTCTTTGCATACTTGTTGGCCAGATCCTGGGTTTTCTCTGGTTTGAATCACGTAGTAATGTGGTACCACACTGAAACAGACAATTAAACCTGGTTTCGATCAATATTTTAGAGGATAACACCGGTTAGGTCGGGGTAAGGTCTGGGTAATGCCCGCATCTGGCTCATGATTTTACCTTCTTCGCAAATTTGTTGGCCGGATCCTGGATTTTTTCAGGTTTGAATCACGTAGTATTGTGGTACCACACTGAAACAAACAACTAAACCTGGTTTCGATCAATATTTTAGAGGATAACACCGGTTAGGTCTGGGTTAGGTCTGGGTCATGCCCGCATCTGTCTCATGATTTTGCCTTGTTCGCATACTTGATGTCCAGATCCTGTGATTTTACGGGTTTGAACCACATAGTAACGTGGTACCAAACAGTTACAGTCAATTAAGCCTGGATTCGGTCAGTATTTTAGAGGATAACACCGATTAGGTCTGGGTCAGGTCTGGGTTATGCCCGCATGTGGCTCATGATTTTGCCTTTACCGCATACTTGTTGGCCAGATCCTTGGTTTTCTCTGGTATGAATCACGTAGTAATGTGGTACCACACTGAGACAGCCAATTAAACCTGGACTCGGTCAGTATTTTAGTGGGTAACACCGGTAAGGTCTGGGTTAGGTCTGGGTTATGCCCGCATCTGACTCATCATTTTACCTTCTTCGCATACTTGTTGGACAGATCCTGGGTTTTTTCTGGTCTGAATCACGTAGTAATGTGGTACCACACTGAAACAGTCCATTAAACCTGGTTTTCGATCAATATTTTAGAGGATAAAACCGGTTAGGTCTGGGTTAGGTCCGGGTTATGCCCGCATCTGGCTCATGATTTTGCCTTGTTCGCATACTTGTTGGCCAGATCCTGGATTTTTTCGGGTTTGAATCACGTAGTATTGTGGTACCACACTGCAACAGACAATTAAACCTGGTTTCGATCAATATTTTACAGGATAACACCGGTTAGGTCTGGGTTAGGTCTGGGTTATGGCCGCATCTGGCTCATGATTTTGCCTTGTTCGCATACTTGTTGTCCAGATCCTGTGTTTTTCGGGTTTGAACCACATGGTAACGTGGTACCAAACAGTTGATGTCAATTAAACCTGGATTCGGTCAGTATTTTAGTCGGTAACACCGGTAAGGTCTGGGTTAGGTCGGGGTTATGCCCGCATCTGGCTCATGATTTTGCCTTTTCCGCATTCCTGTTGACCAGAACCTAGGTTTTATCTTGTTTGAATCAGGTAGTAATGTGGTACCACACTGAAACAGACAATTAAACTTGTTTTCGATCAATATTTTAGAGGATAAAACCGGTTAGCTCTGGGTTAGGTCCGGGTTATGCCAGCATCTGGCTCATGATTTTGCCTTCTTCGCATACTTGTTGGCCAGATCCTGGGTTTTCTCTGGTTTGAATCACGTAGTAATGTGGTACCACACTGAAACAGACAATTAAACCTGGTTTCGATCAATATTTTAGAGGATAACACCGGTTAGGTCGGGGTAAGGTCTGGGTAATGCCCGCATCTGGCTCATGATTTTACCTTCTTCGCAAATTTGTTGGCCGGATCCTGGATTTTTTCAGGTTTGAATCACGTAGTATTGTGGTACCACACTGAAACAAACAACTAAACCTGGTTTCGATCAATATTTTAGAGGATAACACCGGTTAGGTCTGGGTTAGGTCTGGGTCATGCCCGCATCTGTCTCATGATTTTGCCTTGTTCGCATACTTGATGTCCAGATCCTGTGATTTTACGGGTTTGAACCACATAGTAACGTGGTACCAAACAGTTACAGTCAATTAAGCCTGGATTCGGTCAGTATTTTAGAGGATAACACCGTTTAGGTCTGGGTCAGGTCTGGGTTATGCCCGCATGTGGCTCATGATTTTGCCTTTACCGCATACTTGTTGGCCAGATCCTTGGTTTTCTCTGGTATGAATCACGTAGTAATGTGGTACCACACTGAGACAGCCAATTAAACCTGGATTCGGTCAGTATTTTAGTCGGTAACACCGGTAAGGTCTGGGTTAGGTCTGGGTTATGCCCGCATCTGACTCATCATTTTACCTTCTTCGCATACTTGTTGGACAGATCCTGGGTTTTTTCTGGTCTGAATCACGTAGTAATGTGGTACCACACTGAAACAGTCCATTAAACCTGGTTTTCGATCAATATTTTAAAGGATAACACCGGTTAGGTCTGGGTTAGGTCCGGGTTATGCCCGCATCTGGCTCATGATTTTGCCTTGTTCGCATACTTGTTGTCCAGATCCTGTGTTTTTCGGGTTTGAACCACATGGTAACGTGGTACCAAACAGTTGATGTCAATTAAGCCTGGATTCAGTCAGTATTTTAGAGGATAACACCGATTAGGTCTGGGTCAGGTCTGGGTTATGCCCGCATGTGGCTCATGATTTTGCCTTTTCCGCATACTTGTTGGCCAGATCCTTGGTTTTCCCTGGTTTGAGTCACGTAGTAATGTGGTATAACACTGAGACAGCCAATTAAACCTTGTTTTCGATCAATATTTTAGAGGATAACACCGGTTAGGTCTGGGTTAGGTCTGGGTTATGCCCGCATCTGGCTCATGATTTTGCCTTTTCCGCATTCTTGTTGGCCAGATCCTTGGTTTTCCCTGGTTTGAATCACGTAGTAATGTGGTATAACACTGAGACAGCCAATTAAACCTTGTTTTCGATCAATATTTTAGAGGATAACACCGGTTAGGTCTGGGTTAGGTCTGGGTTATGCCCGCATCTCGCTCATGATTTTGCCTTCTTGGCATACTTGTAGACCAGATCCTTGGTTTTCTCTGGTTTGAATCACGTAGTAATGTGGTACCACACTGAAACAGCCAATTAAACCTGGATTCGGTCAGTATTTTAGTCGGTAAGCCCGGTAATGTCTGGGTTAGGTCTGGGTTATGCCCGCATCTGGCTCATGGTTTTGCCTTGTCCGCATTCTTGTTGGCCAGATCCTGGGTTTTTCGGGTTCGAATCACGTAGTAATGTGGCACCACACGGAAACAGTCCATTAAACTTGGTTTCGATCAATATTTTAGAGAATAACACCGGTTAGGTCTGGGTTAGGTCCGGGTTATGCCCGCATCTGGCTCATGATTTTGCCTTTTCCGTATACTTGTAGGCCATATCCTTGGTTTTATCTGGTTTGAATCACGTAATAATGTGGTACCACACTGAAACAGCCAATTAAACCTGGATTCGGTCAGTATTTTAGTCGGTAAAACCGGTTAGGTCTCCGTTAGGTCTGGGTTATGCCCGCATCTCGCTCATGATTTCGCCTTTTTCATGTACTTGTAGGCCAGATCATTAGTTTTTTCGGGTTTGAATCATATAGTAATGTGGCACCACACTGAAACAGTCAATTAAATCTTGATTCGGTCGGTATTTTAGTCGGTAACACCGGTTAGGTCTGGGTTAGGTCTGGGTTACGCCCGCATCTGGCTCATGGTTTTGCCTTTTCCGCATACTTGTACGCCAGATCCTTGGGTTTCTCTGGTTTGAATCACGTAGTAATGTGGTACCACACTGAAACAGACAATTAAACCTGGTTTCGATCAATATTTTAGAAGATAACAACGGTTAGGTCTGGGTTAGGTCTGGGTTATGCCCGCATCTGGCTCATGATTTTGCCTTTTCCGCATACTTGTTGGCCAGATCCTTGGTTTTCTCTGGTTTGAATCACGTAATAATGTGGTACCACACTGAAACAGCCAATTAAACCTGGATTCGGTCAGTATTTTAGTCGGTAAAACCGGTTAGGTCTCCGTTAGGTCTGGGTTATGCCCGCATCTCGCTCATGATTTCGCCTTTTTCATGTACTTGCAGGCCAGATCTTTAGTTTCTTCGGGTTTGAATCATATAGTAATGTGGTACCACACTGAAACAGTCAATTAAACCTGGATTCGGTCAGTATTTTAGTCGGTAACACCGGTTAGGTCTGGGTTAGGTCTGGGTTATGCCCGCATGTGACTCATGATTTTGCCTTTTCCGCATTCTTGTTTGCCAGATCAATGGTTTTCTCAGGTTTAAATCACGGAGTAATGGGGTACCACACTGAAACAGTCAATTAAACCTGGTTTCGATCCACATTTTAGAGGATAACAACGGTTAGGTCTGGGTTATGCCCGCATCTGGCACATGATTCTGCCTTCTTCGCATACTTGTTTGCCAGATCCTTGGTTTTCTCTGGTTTGAACCACGTAGTAATGTGGTACCTCACTGAGACAGCCAATTAAACCTGGATTCGGTCAGTATTTTAGTCGGTAACTCCGGTAAGGTCTGGGTTAGGTCTGGGTTATGCCCGCATCTGGCTCATGATTTTGCCTTCTTGGCATACTTGCTGGCCAGATCCTTGGTTTTCTCTGGTTTGAATCACGTAGTAATGTGGTACCAGGGCGAAACAGTCAACAAAACCTGGTTTCGATCAATGTTTTAGAGGACAACAACGGTTACGTCTGGGTTAGGTCTGGGTTATGCCCGCATCTGGCTCATGGTTTTGCCTTCTTGGCGTACTTGTTGGCCAGATCCTTGGTTTTCTCTGGTTTGAATCACGTAGTAATGTGGTACCACAGCGAAACAGTCCATTAAACTTGGTTTCGATCGATATTTTCGAGGATAAAACCGGCTAGGTCTGGGTTAGGTCTAGGTTATTCCCGCATCTGGGTCATGATTTTGCCTAATTCACACACTTGTTGGCCAGATCCTGGGTTTTTTCCTGTTTGAATCACGTAGCAATGTGGTACCACAGCGAAGCAGTCAACTAAACCGGGTTCGATCAATATATTACAGGGTAACACCGGTTAGATCTGGGATAGGTCTGGGTTATGCCCGCATCTGGCTCATGATTTTGCCTTTTCCGCATACT
The DNA here is from genome assembly GCF_051014445.1 of Colletes latitarsis. NCBI lineage: Eukaryota > Metazoa > Arthropoda > Insecta > Hymenoptera > Colletidae > Colletes > Colletes latitarsis. Next base: position 2,406,957 of record NW_027488366.1, on the reverse strand, counting down.
TGTTGGCCAGATCCTTGGTTTTCTCTGGTTTGAATCACGTAATAATGTGGTACCACAATGAAACAGTCAATTAAACCTGGTTTCGATGAGTATTTTAGAGGATAAAACCGGTTAGGTCTGGGTTAGGCCTGGGTTATGCCCGCATCTGGCTCATGATTTTACCTTCTTCGCATACTTGTTGGACAGATCCTTGGTTTTCTCTGGTTTGAATCACGTAGTAATGTGGCACCACGCTGAAGCAGTCCATTAAACCTGGTTTCAATCAATATTTTAGAGGATAACTCCGGTTAGGTCTGGGTTAGGTCAGGGTTATGCCCGCATCTGGCTCATGATTTTGCCTTTTCCGTATTCTTCTTGGCCAGATCTTTGGTTTTCACTGGTTTGAATCACGTAGTAATGGGGTACCACACTGAAACAGACAATTAAACCTGATTTCGATACATATTTTAGAGGATAAAACCGGTTAGGTCTGGGTTAGGCCTGGGTTATGCCTGCATCTGGCTCATGATTTTGCCTTCTTCGCAAACTTGTTGGTCAGATCCTGGGTTTTTTTCCTGTTTGAATCACGTAGTAATGTGGTACCACAGCGAAACAGTCAACTAAACCTGGTTCGATCTATTTTTTGCAGGGTGACACCGGTTAGATCTGGGTTAGGTCTGGGTTATGCCCGCATCTGGCTCATGATTTTGCCTTTTCCGCATACTTGTTGGCCAGATCCTTGGTTTTCTCTGGTTTGAATCACGTAATAATGTGGTAACTCAGTAAAACAGTCAATTAAACCTGGTTTCGATCAATACTTTAGACGATAACACCGGTTAGGTCTAGGTTAGGCCTGGGTTATGCCCGCATCTCGCTAAAGATTTTGCCTTTTTCATGTACTTGTAGGCCAGATCTTGTGTTTCTTCGGGTTTGAATCATATAGTAATGTGGTACCACACTGAAACAGTCAATTAAACCTGGATTCGGTCAGTATTTTAGTCGGTAACACCGGTTAGGTCTGGGTTAGGTCTGGGTTATGCCCCCATCTGGCTCATGATTTTGCCTTCATCGAAAACTTGTTGGCCAGATCCTGGGTTTTTTCGGGTTTGAATCACGTAGTAATGTGGCACCACATTGAAACAGTCAATTAAACCTGGTTTCGATCAATATTTTAGAGGATAGAACCGGTTAGGTCTGGGTTAGGCCTGGGTTATGCCCGCATCTGGCTCATGATTTTGCCTTCTTCGCATACTTGTAGGTCAGATCCTTGGTTTTCTCTGGTTTGAATCACGTAATAATGTGGTAACTCAGTAAAACAGTCAATTAAACCTGGTTTCGATCAATACTTTAGACGATAACACCGGTTAGGTCTAGGTTAGGCCTGGGTTATGCCCGCATCTCGCTAAAGATTTTGCCTTTTTCATGTACTTGTAGGCCAGATCTTGTGTTTCTTCGGGTTTGAATCATATAGTAATGTGGTACCACACTGAAACAGTCAATTAAACCTGGATTCGGTCAGTATTTTAGTCGGTAACACCGGTTAGGTCTGGGTTAGGTCTGGGTTATGCCCCCATCTGGGTCATGATTTTGCCTTCTTCGCATACTTGTTGGCCAGATCCTTGTTTTTTTTCTGGTTTGAATCACGTAGTAATGTGGTACCACGAAGTAACAGTGAATTAAACCTGGATTCGGTCAGTATTTTAGTCGGCAACACCGGTTAGGCCTGGGTTAGGTCTGGGTTATGCCCCCATCTGACTCATGATTTTGCCTTCATCGCAAACTTGTTGGCCAGATCCTGGGTTTTTTCGGGTTTGAATCACGTAGTAATGTGGCACCACATTGAAACAGTCAATTAAACCTGGTTTCGATCAATATTTTAGAGGATAGAACCGGTTAGGTCTGGGTTAGGCCTGGGTTATGCCCGCATCTGGCCCATGATTTTGCCTTCTTCGCATACTTGTAGGTCAGATCCTGGGTTTCTTCGGGTTTGAATCACGTAGTAATTTAGAACCTCACAGTAACAGTCAATTATACCTGGATTCGGTCAGTATTTTAGTCGGTAACACCGGTTAGGACTGGGTTAGGTCTGGGTTATGCCCGCATCTGGCTCACGATTTTGCCTATTCCGCATTCTTTTTGGCCAGATCCTTGGTTTTCTCTGGTTTGAATCACGTAGTAATGTGATACCACACTGAAACAGACAATTAAACCTTGTTTCGATCAATATTTCAGAGGATAACATCGGTTAGGTCTGGGTTAGGTCTGGGTTATGCCCGCATCTCGCTCATGATTTTGCCTTCTTCGCATTCTTGTTGGCCAGATCCTTGGTTTTCTCTGGTTTCAATCACGTAGTAATGTGGTACCACACTGAAACAGACAATTGAACCTGGTTTCGATCAATATTTTAGAGGATAACACCGGTTAGGTCTGGGTTAGGTCTGGGTTATGCCCTCATCTAACTCATGATTTTACCTTCTTCGCATAATTGTTGTACAGATCCTGGGGTTTTTCGGGTCTGATTCACGTAGTAATGTGGTACCACACTGAAACAGTCCATTAAACCTGGTTTTCGATCAATATTTTAGAGGATAACACCGGTTAGGTCTGGGTTTGGTCTGGGTTATGCCCGCATCTGCCTCATGATTTTGCCTACTTCGCATACTTGTTGGCCAGATCCTTGGTTTTTTCGGGTTTGAATCACATAGGAATGTGGTACCACGAAATAACAGTGAATTAAACCTGGATTCGGTCAGTATTTTAGTCGGTAACAACGGTTAGGCCTGCGTTAGGTCTGGGTTATGCCCTCATCTAACTCATGATTTTACCTTCTTCGCATACTTGTTGTACAGATCCTGGGGTTTTTCGGGTCTGATTCACGTAGTAATGTGGTACCACACTGAAACAGTCCATTAAACCTGGTTTTCGATCAATATTTTAGAGGATAACACCGGTTAGGTCTGGGTCAGGTCTGGGTTATGCCCGCATGTGGCTCATGATTTTGCCTTTACCGCATACTTGTTGGCCAGATCCTAGGTTTTCTCTGGTATGAATCACGTAGTAATGTGGTACCACACTGAGACAGCCAATTAAACCTGGACTCGGTCAGTATTTTAGTGGGTAACACCGGTAAGGTCTGGGTTAGGTCTGGGTTATGCCCGCATCTGACTCATCATTTTACCTTCTTCGCATACTTGTTGGACAGATCCTGGGTTTTTTCTGGTCTGAATCACGTAGTAATGTGGTACCACACTGAAACAGTCCATTAAACCTGGTTTTCGATCAATATTTTAGAGGATAAAACCGGTTAGGTCTGGGTTAGGTCCGGGTTATGCCCGCATCTGGCTCATGATTTTGCCTTGTTCGCATACTTGTTGGCCAGATCCTGGATTTTTTCGGGTTTGAATCACGTAGTATTGTGGTACCACACTGCAACAGACAATTAAACCTGGTTTCGATCAATATTTTACAGGATAACACCGGTTAGGTCTGGGTTAGGTCTGGGTTATGGCCGCATCTGGCTCATGATTTTGCCTTGTTCGCATACTTGTTGTCCAGATCCTGTGTTTTTCGGGTTTGAACCACATGGTAACGTGGTACCAAACAGTTGATGTCAATTAAACCTGGATTCGGTCAGTATTTTAGTCGGTAACACCGGTAAGGTCTGGGTTAGGTCGGGGTTATGCCCGCATCTGGCTCATGATTTTGCCTTTTCCGCATTCCTGTTGACCAGAACCTAGGTTTTATCTTGTTTGAATCAGGTAGTAATGTAGTACCACACTGAAACAGACAATTAAACTTGTTTTCGATCAATATTTTAGAGGATAAAACCGGTTAGCTCTGGGTTAGGTCCGGGTTATGCCAGCATCTGGCTCATGATTTTGCCTTCTTCGCATACTTGTTGGCCAGATCCTGGGTTTTCTCTGGTTTGAATCACGTAGTAATGTGGTACCACACTGAAACAGACAATTAAACCTGGTTTCGATCAATATTTTAGAGGATAACACCGGTTAGGTCGGGGTAAGGTCTGGGTAATGCCCGCATCTGGCTCATGATTTTACCTTCTTCGCAAATTTGTTGGCCGGATCCTGGATTTTTTCAGGTTTGAATCACGTAGTATTGTGGTACCACACTGAAACAAACAACTAAACCTGGTTTCGATCAATATTTTAGAGGATAACACCGGTTAGGTCTGGGTTAGGTCTGGGTCATGCCCGCATCTGTCTCATGATTTTGCCTTGTTCGCATACTTGATGTCCAGATCCTGTGATTTTACGGGTTTGAACCACATAGTAACGTGGTACCAAACAGTTACAGTCAATTAAGCCTGGATTCGGTCAGTATTTTAGAGGATAACACCGTTTAGGTCTGGGTCAGGTCTGGGTTATGCCCGCATGTGGCTCATGATTTTGCCTTTACCGCATACTTGTTGGCCAGATCCTTGGTTTTCTCTGGTATGAATCACGTAGTAATGTGGTACCACACTGAGACAGCCAATTAAACCTGGATTCGGTCAGTATTTTAGTCGGTAACACCGGTAAGGTCTGGGTTAGGTCTGGGTTATGCCCGCATCTGACTCATCATTTTACCTTCTTCGCATACTTGTTGGACAGATCCTGGGTTTTTTCTGGTCTGAATCACGTAGTAATGTGGTACCACACTGAAACAGTCCATTAAACCTGGTTTTCGATCAATATTTTAAAGGATAACACCGGTTAGGTCTGGGTTAGGTCCGGGTTATGCCCGCATCTGGCTCATGATTTTGCCTTGTTCGCATACTTGTTGTCCAGATCCTGTGTTTTTCGGGTTTGAACCACATGGTAACGTGGTACCAAACAGTTGATGTCAATTAAGCCTGGATTCAGTCAGTATTTTAGAGGATAACACCGATTAGGTCTGGGTCAGGTCTGGGTTATGCCCGCATGTGGCTCATGATTTTGCCTTTTCCGCATACTTGTTGGCCAGATCCTTGGTTTTCCCTGGTTTGAGTCACGTAGTAATGTGGTATAACACTGAGACAGCCAATTAAACCTTGTTTTCGATCAATATTTTAGAGGATAACACCGGTTAGGTCTGGGTTAGGTCTGGGTTATGCCCGCATCTGGCTCATGATTTTGCCTTTTCCGCATTCTTGTTGGCCAGATCCTTGGTTTTCCCTGGTTTGAATCACGTAGTAATGTGGTATAACACTGAGACAGCCAATTAAACCTTGTTTTCGATCAATATTTTAGAGGATAACACCGGTTAGGTCTGGGTTAGGTCTGGGTTATGCCCGCATCTCGCTCATGATTTTGCCTTCTTGGCATACTTGTAGACCAGATCCTTGGTTTTCTCTGGTTTGAATCACGTAGTAATGTGGTACCACACTGAAACAGCCAATTAAACCTGGATTCGGTCAGTATTTTAGTCGGTAAGCCCGGTAATGTCTGGGTTAGGTCTGGGTTATGCCCGCATCTGGCTCATGGTTTTGCCTTGTCCGCATTCTTGTTGGCCAGATCCTGGGTTTTTCGGGTTCGAATCACGTAGTAATGTGGCACCACACGGAAACAGTCCATTAAACTTGGTTTCGATCAATATTTTAGAGAATAACACCGGTTAGGTCTGGGTTAGGTCCGGGTTATGCCCGCATCTGGCTCATGATTTTGCCTTTTCCGTATACTTGTAGGCCATATCCTTGGTTTTATCTGGTTTGAATCACGTAATAATGTGGTACCACACTGAAACAGCCAATTAAACCTGGATTCGGTCAGTATTTTAGTCGGTAAAACCGGTTAGGTCTCCGTTAGGTCTGGGTTATGCCCGCATCTCGCTCATGATTTCGCCTTTTTCATGTACTTGTAGGCCAGATCTTTAGTTTTTTCGGGTTTGAATCATATAGTAATGTGGCACCACACTGAAACAGTCAATTAAATCTTGATTCGGTCGGTATTTTAGTCGGTAACACCGGTTAGGTCTGGGTTAGGTCTGGGTTACGCCCGCATCTGGCTCATGATTTTGCCTTTTCCGCATACTTGTACGCCAGATCCTTGGATTTCTCTGGTTTGAATCACGTAGTAATGTGGTACCACACTGAAACAGACAATTAAACCTGGTTTCGATCAATATTTTAGAAGATAACAACGGTTAGGTCTGGGTTAGGTCTGGGTTATGCCCGCATCTGGCTCATGATTTTGCCTTTTCCGCATACTTGTTGGCCAGATCCTTGGTTTTCTCTGGTTTGAATCACGTAATAATGTGGTACCACACTGAAACAGCCAATTAAACCTGGATTCGGTCAGTATTTTAGTCGGTAAAACCGGTTAGGTCTCCGTTAGGTCTGGGTTATGCCCGCATCTCGCTCATGATTTCGCCTTTTTCATGTACTTGTAGGCCAGATCTTTAGTTTCTTCGGGTTTGAATCATATAGTAATGTGGTACCACACTGAAACAGTCAATTAAACCTGGATTCGGTCAGTATTTTAGTCGGTAACACCGGTTAGGTCTGGGTTAGGTCTGGGTTATGCCCGCATGTGACTCATGATTTTGCCTTTTCCGCATTCTTGTTTGCCAGATCAATGGTTTTCTCAGGTTTAAATCACGGAGTAATGGGGTACCACACTGAAAGAGTCAATTAAACCTGGTTTCGATCCACATTTTAGAGGATAACAACGGTTAGGTCTGGGTTATGCCCGCATCTGGCACATGATTCTGCCTTCTTCGCATACTTGTTTGCCAGATCCTTGGTTTTCTCTGGTTTGAACCACGTAGTAATGTGGTACCTCACTGAGACAGCCAATTAAACCTGGATTCGGTCAGTATTTTAGTCGGTAACTCCGGTAAGGTCTGGGTTAGGTCTGGGTTATGCCCGCATCTGGCTCATGATTTTGCCTTCTTGGCATACTTGCTGGCCAGATCCTTGGTTTTCTCTGGTTTGAATCACGTAGTAATGTGGTACCAGGGCGAAACAGTCAACAAAACCTGGATTCGATCAATGTTTTAGAGGACAACAACGGTTACGTCTGGGTTAGGTCTGGGTTATGCCCGCATCTGGCTCATGGTTTTGCCTTCTTGGCGTACTTGTTGGCCAGATCCTTGGTTTTCTCTGGTTTGAATCACGTAGTAATGTGGTACCACAGCGAAACAGTCCATTAAACTTGGTTTCGATCGATATTTTCGAGGATAAAACCGGCTAGGTCTGGGTTAGGTCTAGGTTATTCCCGCATCTGGGTCATGATTTTGCCTAATTCACACACTTGTTGGCCAGATCCTGGGTTTTTTCCTGTTTGAATCACGTAGTAATGTGGTACCACTGCGAAGCAGTCAACTAAACCGGGTTCGATCAATATATTACAGGGTAACACCGGTTAGATCTGGGATAGGTCTGGGTTATGCCCGCATCTGGCTCATGATTTTGCCTTTTCCGCATACTTGTTGGCCAGATCCTTGGTTTTCTCTGGTTTGAATCACGTAATAATGTGGTACCACAATGAAACAGTCAATTAAACCTGGTTTCGATGAGTATTTTAGAGGATAAAACCGGTTAGGTCTGGGTTAGGCCTGGGTTATGCCCGCATCTGGCTCATGATTTTACCTTCTTCGCATACTTGTTGGACAGATCCTTGGTTTTCTCTGGTTTGAATCACGTAGTAATGTGGCACCACGCTGAAGCAGTCCATTAAACCTGGTTTCAATCAATATTTTAGAGGATAACTCCGGTTAGGTCTGGGTTAGGTCAGGGTTATGCCCGCATCTGGCTCATGATTTTGCCTTTTCCGTATTCTTCTTGGCCAGATCTTTGGTTTTCACTGGTTTGAATCACGTAGTAATGGGGTACCACACTGAAACAGACAATTAAACCTGGTTTCGATACATATTTTAGAGGATAAAACCGGTTAGGTCTGGGTTAGGCCTGGGTTATGCCTGCATCTGGCTCATGATTTTGCCTTCTTCGCAAACTTGTTGGTCAGATCCTGGGTTTTTTCGGGTTTGAATCACGTAGTAATGTGGAACCACACAGTAACAGTCAATTATACCTGGATTCGGTCAGTATTTTAGTCGGTAACACCGGTTAGGACTGGGTTAGGTCTGGGTTATGCCCGTATCTGGCTCATGATTTTGCCTTTTCCGCATTCCTGTTTGCCAGATCAAAGGTTTTCTCCGGTTTGAATCACGTAGTAATGGAGTACCACACTGAAGCAGACAATTAAACCTGGTTTCGATGAATATTTTAGAGGATAAAACCGGTTAGGTCTGGGTTATGCCCGCATCTGGCGCATGATTTTGCCTTCTTCGCATAATTGTTGGCCAGATCCTGGGTTTTTCCGGATTTGAATCACGTAGTAATGTGGTACCACACAGTAGCAGTCAATTAAACCAGGATTCGGTCAGTATTTTAGTCGGTAACACCGGTTAGGTCTGGGTTAGGTCTGGGTTTTACCCGCATCTGCCTCATGATTTTGCCTTTTCCGCATTCTTGTTTGCCAGATCCTTGGTTTTCTCTGGTTTGAATCACGTAGTAATGGGGTACCACACTCAACCAGACAATTAAACCCAGTTTCGAAGAATATTTTAGAGGATAAGACCGGTTAGGTCTGGGTTAGGCCTGGGTTATGCCCGCATCTGACTCATGATTTTGCCTTCTTCGCATACTTGTTGGTCAGATCCTGGGTTTCTTCGGGTTTGAATCACGTAGTAATTTAGAACCTCACAGTAACAGTCAATTATACCTGGATTCGGTCAGTATTTTAGTCGGTAACACCGGTTAGGACTGGGTTAGGTCTGGGTTATGCCCGCATCTGGCTCACGATTTTGCCTATTGCGCATTCTTTTTGGCCAGATCCTTGGTTTTCTCTGGTTTGAATCACGTAGTAATGTGGTACCACACTGAAACAGTCCATTAAACATGGTTGCGATCAATATTTTAGAGGATAACACCGGTTAGGTCTGGGTTATGCCGCATCTGGCTCATGATTTTGCCTTCTTCGCATACTTGTTGGCCAGATCCTTGGTTTTTTCTGGTTTGAATCACGTGGTAATGTGGTACCACGAAGTAACAGTGAATTAAACCTGGATTCGGTCAGTATTTTAGTCGGTAACACCGGTTAGGCCTGGGTAAGGTCTGGGTTATGCCCCCATCTGACTCATGATTTTGCCTTCTTCGCATACTTGTTGGCCAGATCCTTGTTTTTTTTCTGGTTTGAATCACGTAGTAATGTGGTACCACGAAGTAACAGTGAATTAAACCTGGATTCGGTCAGTATTTTAGTCGGTAACACCGGTTAGGCCTGGGTTAGGTCTGGGTTATGCCCCCATCTGACTCATGATTTTGCCTTCATCGCAAACTTGTTGGACAGATCCTGGGTTTTTTCGGGTTTGAATCACGTAGTAATGTGGCACCACTTTGAAACAGTCAATTAAACCTGGTTTCGATCAATATTTTAGAGGATAGAACCGGTTAGGTCTGGGTTTGGTCTGGGTTATGCCCGCATCTGGCTCATGATTTTGCCTACTTCGCATACTTGTTGGACAGGTCCTGGGTTTCTTCGGGTTTGAATCACGTAGTAATGTGGTGCCACACAGTAACAGTCAATTAAAGCTGGATTCGGTCAGTATTTTAGTCGGTAACACCGGATAGGTCTGGGTTAGGTCTGGATAATGCCCGCATCTGCCTCATGATTTTGCCTTTTCCGCATACTTGTTGGCCAGATCCTTGGTTTTCTCTGGTTTGAATCACGTAGTAATGTGATACCACACTGAAACAGACAATTAAACCTTGTTTCGATTAATATTTCAGAGGATAACGTCGGTTAGGTCTGGGTTAGGTCTGGGTTATGCCCGCATCTCGCTCATGATTTTGCCTTCTTCGCATTCTTGTTGGCCAGATCCTTGGTTTTCTCTGGTTGCAATCACGTAGTAATGTGGTACCACACTGAAACAGACTATTGAACCTGGTTTCGATCAATATTTTAGAGGATAACACCGGTTAGGTCTGGGTTAGGTCTGGGTTATGCCCGCATCTGGCTCATGATTTTGCCTTCTTCGCATAATTGTTGGCCAGATCCTGGGTTTTTCCGGATTTGAATCACGTAGTAATGTGGTACCACACAGTAGCAGTCAATTAAACCAGGATTCGGTCAGTATTTTAGTCGGTAACACCGGTTAGGTCTGGGTTAGGTCTGGGTTTTACCCGCATCTGCCTCATGATTTTGCCTTTTCCGCATTCTTGTTTGCCAGATCCTTGGTTTTCTCTGGTTTGAATCACGTAGTAATGGGGTACCACACTCAACCAGACAATTAAACCCAGTTTCGAAGAATATTTTAGAGGATAAGACCGGTTAGGTCTGGGTTAGGCCTGGGTTATGCCCGCATCTGACTCATGATTTTGCCTTCTTCGCATACTTGTTGGTCAGATCCTGGGTTTCTTCGGGTTTGAATCACGTAGTAATTTAGAACCTCACAGTAACAGTCAATTATACCTGGATTCGGTCAGTATTTTAGTCGGTAACACCGGTTAGGACTGGGTTAGGTCTGGGTTATGCCCGCATCTGGCTCACGATTTTGCCTATTCCGCATTCTTTTTGGCCAGATCCTTGGTTTTCTCTGGTTTGAATCACGTAGTAATGTGGTACCACACTGAAACAGTCCATTAAACATGGTTGCGATCAATATTTTAGAGGATAACACCGGTTAGGTCTGGGTTATGCCGCATCTGGCTCATGATTTTGCCTTCTTCGCATACTTGTTGGCCAGATCCTTGGTTTTTTCTGGTTTGAATCACGTGGTAATGTGGTACCACGAAGTAACAGTGAATTAAACCTGGATTCGGTCAGTATTTTAGTCGGTAACACCGGTTAGGCCTGGGTAAGGTCTGGGTTATGCCCCCATCTGACTCATGATTTTGCCTTCTTCGCATACTTGTTGGCCAGATCCTTGTTTTTTTTCTGGTTTGAATCACGTAGTAATGTGGTACCACGAAGTAACAGTGAATTAAACCTGGATTCGGTCAGTATTTTAGTCGGTAACACCGGTTAGGCCTGGGTTAGGTCTGGGTTATGCCCCCATCTGACTCATGATTTTGCCTTCATCGCAAACTTGTTGGACAGATCCTGGGTTTTTTCGGGTTTGAATCACGTAGTAATGTGGCACCACTTTGAAACAGTCAATTAAACCTGGTTTCGATCAATATTTTAGAGGATAGAACCGGTTAGGTCTGGGTTTGGTCTGGGTTATGCCCGCATCTGGCTCATGATTTTGCCTACTTCGCATACTTGTTGGACAGGTCCTGGGTTTCTTCGGGTTTGAATCACGTAGTAATGTGGTGCCACACAGTAACAGTCAATTAAAGCTGGATTCGGTCAGTATTTTAGTCGGTAACACCGGATAGGTCTGGGTTAGGTCTGGATAATGCCCGCATCTGCCTCATGATTTTGCCTTTTCCGCATTCTTGTTGGCCAGAACCTTGGTTTTATCTTGTTTGAATCAGGTAGTAATGTGGTACCACACTGAAACAGGCAATTAAACTTGTTTTCTATCAATATTTTAGAGGATAAAACCGGTTAGCTCTGGGTTAGGTCCGGGTTATGCTCGCATCTGCCTCATGATTTTGCCTTCTTCGCAAATTTGTTGGCCAGATCCTGGATTCTTTCGGGTTTGAATCACGTAGAAACGTGGTACCAAACAGTTACAGTCAATTAAGCCTGGATACGGACAGTATTTTAGAGGATAACACCGGTTAGGTCTGGGTCAGGTCTGGGTTATGCCCGCATCTGGCTCACGATTTTGCATATTCCGCATTCTTGTTGGCCAGAACCTTGGTTTTATCTTGTTTGAATCAGGTAGTAATGTGGTACCACACTGAAACAGGCAATTAAACTTGTTTTCTATCAATATTTTAGAGGATAAAACCGGTTAGCTCTGGGTTAGGTCCGGGTTATGCTCGCATCTGCCTCATGATTTTGCCTTCTTCGCATACTTGTTTGCCAGATCCTTGGTTTTCTCTGGTTTCAATCACGTAGTAATGTGGTACCACACTGAAACAGACAATTAAACCTGGTTTCGATCAATATTTTAGAGGATGACACCCGTTAGGTCTGGGTTAGGTCTGGGTTATGCTCGCATCTGCCTCATGATTTTGCTTCTTCGCATACTTGTTGGCCAGATCCTTGGTTTTTTCGGGTTTGAATCACATAGGAATGTGGTACCACGAAATAACAGTGAATTAAACCTGGATTCGGTCAGTATTTTAGTCGGTAACAACGGTTAGGCCTGCGTTAGGTCTGGGTTATGCCCGCATCTGGCTCACGATTTTGCCTATTCCGCATTCTTTTTGGCCAGATCCTTGGTTTTCTCTGGTTTGAATCACGTAGTAATGTGGTACCACACTGAAACAGTCCATTAAACATGGTTGCGATCAATATTTTAGAGGATAACACCGGTTAGGTCTGGGTTATGCCGCATCTGGCTCATGATTTTGCCTTCTTCGCATACTTGTTGGCCAGATCCTTGGTTTTTTCTGGTTTGAATCACGTGGTAATGTGGTACCACGAAGTAACAGTGAATTAAACCTGGATTCGGTCAGTATTTAAGTCGGTAACACCGGTTAGGCCTGGGTAAGGTCTGGGTTATGCCCCCATCTGACTCATGATTTTGCCTTCTTCGCATACTTGTTGGCCAGATCCTTGTTTTTTTTCTGGTTTGAATCACGTAGTAATGTGGTACCACGAAGTAACAGTGAATTAAACCTGGATTCGGTCAGTATTTTAGTCGGTAACACCGGTTAGGCCTGGGTTAGGTCTGGGTTATGCCCCCATCTGACTCATGATTTTGCCTTCATCGCAAACTTGTTGGACAGATCCTGGGTTTTTTCGGGTTTGAATCACGTAGTAATGTGGCACCACTTTGAAACAGTCAATTAAACCTGGTTTCGATCAATATTTTAGAGGATAGAACCGGTTAGGTCTGGGTTTGGTCTGGGTTATGCCCGCATCTGGCTCATGATTTTGCCTTCTTCGCATTCTTGTTGGCCAGATCCTTGGTTTTCTCTGGTTTCAATCACGTAGTAATATGGTACCACACTGAAACAGACAATTGAACCTGGTTTCGATCAATATTTTAGAGGATAACACCGGTTAGGTCTGGGTTAGGTCTGGGTTATGCCCGCATCTGGCTCATGATTTTGCCTTCTTCGCAAATTTGTTGGCCAGATCCTGGATTCTTTCGGGTTTGAATCACGTAGAAACGTGGTACCAAACAGTTACAGTCAATTAAGCCTGGATACGGACAGTATTTTAGAGGATAACACCGGTTAGGTCTGGGTCAGGTCTGGGTTATGCCCGCATCTGGCTCACGATTTTGCATATTCCGCATTCTTGTTGGCCAGAACCTTGGTTTTATCTTGTTTGAATCAGGTAGTAATGTGGTACCACACTGAAACAGGCAATTAAACTTGTTTTCTATCAATATTTTAGGGGATAAAACCGGTTAGCTATGGGTTAGGTCTGGGTTATGACCGCATCTGGCTCATGATTTTGCATTCTTCGCATACTTGTAGGCCAGATCCTGGGTTTTTTCGGGTTTGAATCACGTAGTAATGTGGTACTACACTGAAACAGTCAATGTAACCTGGTTTCGATCAATATTTTAGAGGATAACACCGGTTAGGTATGGGTTATGTCCACATCTGGCTCATGATTTTGCCTTTTCCGCATTCCTGTTGACCAGAACCTTGGTTTTATCTTGTTTGAATCAGGTAGTAATGTGGTACCACACTGAAACAGACAATTAAACTTGTTTTCGATCAATATTTTAGAGGATAAAACAGATTAGTTCTGGGTTAGGTCCGGGTTATGCCCGCATCTGGCTCATGATTTTGCCCTCTTCGCATACTTGTTGGCCAGATCCTTGGTTTTCTCTGGTTTGAATCACGTAGTAATGTGGTACCACACTGAGACAGCCAATTAAACCTGGATTCGGTCAGTATTTTAGTCGGTAACACCGGTAAGGTCTGGGTTAGGTCTGGGTTATGCCCGCATCTGGCTCATGATTTTGCCTTTTCCGCATTCCTGTTGACCAGAACCTAGGTTTTATCTTGTTTGAATCAGGTAGTAATGTGGTACCACACTGAAACAGACAATTAAACTTGTTTTCGATCAATATTTTAGAGGATAAAACCGGTTAGCTCTGGGTTAGGTCCGGGTTATGCCAGCATCTGGCTCATGATTTTGCCTTCTTTGCATACTTGTTGGCCAGATCCTGGGTTTTCTCTGGTTTGAATCACGTAGTAATGTGGTACCACACTGAAACAGACAATTAAACCTGGTTTCGATCAATATTTTAGAGGATAACACCGGTTAGGTCTAGGATAGGCCTGGGTTATGCCCGCATCTGGCTCATGATTTTGCCTTGTTCGCATACTTGTTGTCCAGATCCTGTGTTTTTTCGGGTTTGTACCACATGGTAACGTGGTACCAAACAGTTACTGTCAATTAAGCCTGAATTCGGTCAGTATCTCAGAGGATAACACCGATTAGGTCTGGGTCAGGTCTGGGTTATGCCCGCATGTGGCTCATGATTTTGCCTTTTCCGCATACTTGTTGGCCAGATCCTGGGTTTTTTCGGGTTTGAATCACGTAGTAATGTGGTACCACATTGAAACAGTCAATTAAACCTGGTTCCGATCAATATTTTAGAGGATAACACCGGTTTGGGTTAGGTTTGGGTTAGGTTAGGTCTGGGTTAGGTCCGGGTTATGCCCGCATCTGGCTCATGATTTTGCCTTCTTCGCATACTTGTTGGCCAGATCCTTGGTTTTCTCTGGTTTGAATCACGTAGTAATGTGGTACCACACTGAAACAGTCAATTAAACCTGGTTTCGGTCGGTATTTTAGAGGATAACACCGGTTAGGACTGGGTCAGGTCTGCGTTATGCCCGCATCTGGCTCATGATTTTGCCTTTTCCGCATACTTGTTGGCAGGATCCTGGGTTTTTTCGGGTTTGAATCACGTAGTAATGTGGTACCACGTAGTAACAGTGAATTAAACCTGGATTCGGTCAGTATATAAGTCGGTTACACCGGTTAGGCCTGAGTTTGGTCTGGGTTATGCCCCCATCTGACTCATGATTTTGCCTTTCCCGCATACTTGTAGGCCAGATCCTTGGTTTTCTCTGGTTTGAATCACGTAGTAATGTGGTACCACAGCGAAACAGTCAACTAAACCTGGTTTCGATCAATATTTTAGAGGATAACAACGGTTACGTCTGGGTTAGGTCTGGGTTATGCCCGCATCTGGCTCATGATTTTGCCTTCTTGGAATACTTGTTGGCCAGATCCTTGGTTTTCTCTGGTTTGTATCACGTAGTAATGTGGTACCACATTGAAACAGTCCATTAAACCTGGTTTCGATCAATATTTTAGAGGATAACACCGGTTAGGTCTGGGTTATGACGCATCTGGCTCATGATTTTGCCTTCGGCGCATACTTGTTGGCCAGATCCTGTGTTTTTTCGGGTTTGAATCACGTAGTAATGTGGTACCACATTGAAACAGTCAATTAAACCTGGTTTCGATCAATATTTTAGAGGATAAAACCGGTTAGGTCTGGGTTAGGTATGGGTTATGACCACATCTGGCTCATGATTTTGCCTTTTCCGCATTCCTGTTGACCAGAACATTGGTTTTATCTTGTTTGAATCACGTAGTAATGTGGTACCACACTGAAACAGCCAATTAAACCTGGATTCGGTCAGTATTTTAGTCGGCAAAACCGGTAAGGTCTGGGTTAGGTCTGGGTTATGCCCGCATCTGGCTCATGATTTTGCCTTCTCCGCATACTTGTAGGCCAGATCCTTGGTTTTCTCTGGTTTGAATCACGTAGTAATGTGGTACCACACTGAAACAGTCCATTAAACTTGGTTTCGATCAATATTTTAGAGGATAACACCGGTTAGGTCTGGGTTACGTCTGGGTTATACCCGCATCTGACTCTTGATTTTGCCTTGTCCGCATTCTTGTTGGCCAGATCCTTGGTTTTCTCTGGTTTGAATCACGTAGTAATGTGGTACCAAACTGAAACAGTCAATTAAACCTGGTTTCGATCAATATTTCAGGGGATAACACCGGATAGGTCTGGGTTAGGTCTGGGTTATGCCCGCATCTGGCTCATGATTTTGCCTTCTTCCCATACATGTTGTACAGGTCCTGGGTTTTTTCGGGTTTGAAACACGTAGTAATGCGGAGCCACACAGTAACAGGCTATTAAACCTGGATTCGGTCAGTATTTTAGAGGATAAAACCTGTTAGGTCTGGGTTAGGTATGGGTTATGTCAACATCTGGCTCATGATTTTGCCTTTTCCGCATTCCTGTTGACAAGAACCTTGGTTTTATCTTGTTTGAATCAGGTAGTAATGTCGTACCACACTGAAACAGACAATTAAACTTGTTTTCGATCAATATTTTAAAGGATAAAACCGGTTAGGTCTGGGTTAGGTCCGGGTTATGCCCGCATCTGGCTCATGATTTTGCCTTTTCCGCATACTTGTTGGCCAGATCCTTGGTTTTCTCTGGTTTGAATCACGTAGTAATGTGGTACCACACTGAGACAGCCAATTAAACCTGGATTCGGTCAGTATTTTAGTCGGTAACACCGGTAAGGTCTGGGTTAGGTCTGGGTTATGCCCGCATCTGGCTCATGATTTTGCCTTTTCCGCATACTTGTAGGCCAGATCCTTGGTTTTCTCTGGTTTGAATCACGTAGTAATGTGGTACCACACTCAACCAGACAATTAAAGCTAGTTTCGAAGAATATTTTAGAGGATAAGACCGGTTAGGTCTGGGTTAGGCCTGTGTTATGCCCGCATCTGGCTCATGATTTTGCCTTTTCCGCATTCTTGTTTGCCAAATCCTTGGTTTTCTCTGGTTTGAATCACGTGGTAATGGAGTACCACACTCAACCAGACAATTAAACCTAGTTTCGAAGAATATTTTAGAGGATAAGACCGGTTAGGTCTGGGTTAGGCCTGTGTTATGCCCGCATCTGGCTCATGATTTTGCCTTGCCCGTATTCTTCTTGGCCAGATCTTTGCTTTTCACTGGTTTGAATCACGTAGTAATGGGGTACCACACTGAAACAGACAATTAAACCTGGTTTCGATACATATTTTAGAGGATAAAACCGGTTAGGTCTGGGTTAGGCCTGGGTTATGCCTGCATCTGGCTCATGATTTTGCCTTTTCCGCATTCCTGTTTGCCAGATCAATGGTTTTCTCCGGTTTGAATCAGGTAGTAATGGGGTACCACACTGAAACAGACAATTAAACCTTGTTTCGATGAATATTTTAGAGGATAAAACCGGTTAGGTCTCGGTTAGGCCTGCGTAATGCCCGCATCTGGCTCATGCTTTTACCTTCTTCGCATACTTGTTGGACAGATCCTGGGTTTTTTCGGGTATGAATCACGTAGTAATGTGGCACCACACTGAAAGAGTCCATTAAACTTGGTTTCGATCAATATTTTTGAGAATAACACCGGTTAGGTCTGTGTTAGGTCTGGGTTATGCCTGCATCTGGCTCATGATTTTGCCTTCTTCGCAAACTTGTTGGCCAGATCCTAGGTTTTCTCTGGTTTGAATCACGGAGTAATGGGGTACCACACTGAAACAGTCAATTAAACCTGGTTTCGATCTACATTTTAGAGGATAACAATGGTTAGGTCTGGGTTATGCCCGCATCTGGCACATGATTTTGCCTTCTTCGCATACTTGTTTACCAGATCCTTGGTTTTCTCTGGTTTGAATCACGTAGTAATGTCGTACCACAGCGAAACAGTCCATTAAACTTGGTTTCGATCAATATTTTCGAGGATAAAACCGGTTAGGTCTGGGTTAGGTCTGGGTTATGCCCGCATCTGGCTCATGATTTTGCCTTTTCCGCATACTTGTTGGCCAGATCCTTGGTTTTCTCTGGTTTGAATCACGTAATAATGTGATACCACAGTGAAACAGTCAATTAAACCTGGTTTCGAACAACATTTTAGAGGATAACACCGGTTAGGTCTAGGTTAGGCCTGGGTTATGCCCGCATCTCGCTAAAGATTTTGCCTTTTTCATGTACTTGTAGGCGAGATCTTGTGTTTCTTCGGGTTTGAATCATATAGTAATGTGGTACCACACTGAAACAGTCAATTAAACCTGGATTCGGTCAGTATTTTAGTCGGTAACACCGTTTAGGTCTGGGTTAGGTCTGGGTTATGCCCGCATGTGACTCATGATTTTGCCTTTTCCGCATTCTTGTTTGCCAGATCAATGGTTTTCTCAGGTTTAAATCACGGAGTAATGGGGTACCACACTGAAACAGTCAATTAAACCTGGTTTCGATCCACATTTTAGAGGATAACAACGGTTAGGTCTGGGTTATGCCCGCATCTGGCACATGATTTTGCCTTCTTCGCATACTTGTTTGCCAGATCCTTGGTTTTCTCTGGTTTGAATCACGTAGTAATGTGGTACCTCACTGAGACAGCCAATTAAACCTGGATTCGGTCAGTATTTTAGTCGGTAACACCGGTAAGGTCTGGGTTAGGTCTGGGTTATGCCCGCATCTGGCTCATGATTTTGCCTTCTTGGCATACTTGTTGGCCAGATCCTTGGTTTTCTCTGGTTTGAATCACGTAGTAATGTGGTACCACAGCGAAACAGTCAACAAAACCTGGTTTCGATCAATGTTTTAGAGGACAACAACGGTTACGTCTGGGTTAGGTCTGGGTTATGCCCGCATCTGGCTCATGGTTTTGCCTTCTTGGCGTACTTGTTGGCCAGATCCTTGGTTTTCTCTGGTTTGAATCACGTAGTAATGTGGTACCACAGCGAAACAGTCCATTAAACTTGGTTTCGATCGATATTTTCGAGGATAAAACCGGCTAGGTCTGGGTTAGGTCTAGGTTATTCCCGCATCTGGGTCATGATTTTGCCTAATTCACACACTTGTTGGCCAGATCCTGGGTTTTTTCCTCTTTGAATCACGTAGTAATGTGGTACCACAGCGAAGCAGTCAACTAAACCGGGTTCGATCAATATATTACAGGGTAACACCGGTTAGATCTGGGATAGGTCTGGGTTATGCCCGCATCTGGCTCATGATTTTGCCTTTTCCGCATACTTGTTGGCCAGATCCTTGGTTTTCTCTGGTTTGAATCACGTAATAATGTGGTACCACAATGAAACAGTCAATTAAACCTGGTTTCGATGAGTATTTTAGAGGATAAAACCGGTTAGGTCTGGGTTAGGCCTGAGTTATGCCCGCATCTGGCTCATGATTTTACCTTCTTCGCATACTTGTTGGACAGATCCTTGGTTTTCTCTGGTTTGAATCACGTAGTAATATGGCACCACGCTGAAGCAGTCCATTAAACCTGGTTTCAATCAATATTTTAGAGGATAACTCCGGTTAGGTCAGGGTTAGGCCTGGGTTATGCCTGCATCTGGCTCATGATTTTGCCTTCTTCGCAAACTTGTTGGCCAGATCCTGGGTTTTTTCGGGTTTGAATCACGTAGTAATGTGGAACCACACAGTAACAGTCAATTATACCTGGATTCGGTCAGTATTTTAGTCGGTAACACCGGTTAGGTCTGGGTTAGGTCTGGGTTATGCCCGCATCTCGCTCATGATTTTGCCTTCTTCGCATTCTTGTTGGCCAGATCCTTGGTTTTCTCTGGTTTCAATCACGTAGTAATGTGGTACCACACTGAAACAGACAATTGAACCTGGTTTCGATCAATATTTTAGAGGATAACACCGGTTAGGCCTGGGTTAGGTCTGGGTTATGCCCGCATCTCGCTCATGATTTTGCCTTCTTCGCATTCTTGTTGGCCAGATCCTTGGTTTTCTCTGGTTTCAATCACGTAGTAATGTGGTACCACACTGAAACAGACAATTGAACCTGGTTTCGATCAATATTTCAGAGGATAACATCGGTTAGGTCTGGGTTAGGTCTGGGTTATGCCCGCATCTCGCTCATGATTTTGCCTTCTTCGCATTCTTGTTGGCCAGATCCTTGGTTTTCTCTGGTTTCAATCACGTAGTAATGTGGTACCACACTGAAACAGACAATTGAACCTGGTTTCGATCAATATTTTAGAGGATAACACCGGTTAGGTCTGGGTTAGGTCTGGGTTATGCCCGCATCTGGCTCATGATTTTGCCTTCTTCGCAAATTTGTTGGCCAGATCCTGGATTCTTTCGGGTTTGAATCACGTAGAAACGTGGTACCAAACAGTTACAGTCAATTAAGCCTGGATACGGACAGTATTTTAGAGGATAACACCGGTTAGGCCTGGGTTAGGTCTGGGGTATGCCCGCATCTGGCTCATGATTTTGCCTTTTCCGCATACTTGTAGGTCAGATCCGTGGTTTTCTCTGGTTTGAATCACGTAGTAATGTGGCACCACAGCGAAGCTGTCAACTATACCTGGTTTCGATCAATATTTTAGAGGATAACAACGGTTACGTCTGGGTTAGGTCTGGGTTATTCCCGCATCTGGCTCATGATTTTGCCTTCTTGGCATACTTGTTGGCCAGATCCTTGGTTTTTTATGGTTTGAATCACGTAGTAATGTGGCACCACATTGAAACAGTCATTTAAACCTGGTTTCGATCAATATTTTAGAGGATAAATCCGGTTAGGTCTGGGTTAGAAATGGGCTATGTTCACATCTGGCTCATGATTTTGCCTTCTTCGCATACTTGGCCAGATCCTGTGTTTTTTCGGGTTTGGATCACGTAGTAACGTGGTACCAAACAGTTACAGTCAATTAAGCCTGGATTCGGTCAGTATTTTAGTCGGTAACACCGGTTTGGCCTGGGTTAGGTCTGGGGTATGCCCGCATCTGGCTCATGATTTTGCCTTTTCCGCATACTTGTAGGCCAGATCCGTGGTTTTCTCTGGTTTGAATCACGTAGTAATGTGGTACCACAGCGAAGCAGTCAATTAAACTTGGTTTCGATCAATATTTTGGAGGATAAAACCGATTAGGTCTGGGTTAGGTCTAGGTTATTCCCGCATCTGGGTCATGATTTTACCTAATTCGCATTCTTGTTGGCCAGATCCTGTGTTTTTTCGGGTTTGAATCACGTAGTAATGTGGTACCACACTGAAACAGACAATTAAACCTGGTTTCAATCAATATTTTAGAGGATAAAACCGGTTAGGTCTGGGTTAGGTCTGGGTTATGCCCGCATCTGGCTCATGATTTTGCCTTCTTCGCATACTTGTTGGCCAGATCCTGGGTTTTTTCGGGTTTGAATCACGTAGTAATGTGGCACCACATTGAAACAGTCAATTAAACCTGGTTTCGATCAATATTTTAGAGGATAAAACCGGTTAGGTCTGGGTTAGGTCTGGGTTAAGCCCGCATCTCGCTCATGATTTTGCCTTCTTCGCATTCTTGTTGGCCAGATCCTTGGTTTTCTCTGGTTTGAATCACGTAGTAATGTGGTACCACACTGAAACAGACAATTGAACCTGGTTTCGATCAATATTTTAGAGGATAAATCCGGTTAGGTCTGGGTTAGAAATGGGCTATGTTCACATCTGGCTCATGATTTTGCCTTCTTCGCATACTTGGCCAGATCCTGTGTTTTTTCGGGTTTGAATCACGTAGTAACGTGGTACCAAACAGTTACAGTCAATTAAGCCTGGATTCGGTCAGTATTTTAGTCGGTAACACCGGTTAGGCCTGGGTTAGGTCTGGGGTATGCCCGCATCTGGCTCATGATTTTGCCTTCTTCGCATTCTTGTTGGCCAGATCCTTGGTTTTCTCTGGTTTGAATCACGTAGTAATGTGGTACCACACTGAAACAAACAATTGAACCTGGTTTCGATCAATATTTTAGAGGGTAACAACGGTTAGGTCTGGGTTAGGTCTGGGTTATGCCCGCATCTGACTCATGTTTTTGCCTTCTTGGCATACTTGTTGGCCAGATCCATGGTTTTCTCTGGTTTGAATCACGTAGTAATGTTGTACCACGCTGAAACAGACAATTAAACCTGGTTTCGATCAATATTTCAGAGGATAACACCGGTTAGGTCTGAGTTAGGTCTGGGTTATGCCCGCATCTCGCTCATGTTTTTGCCTTCTTCGCATTCTTGTTGGCCAGATCCTTGGTTATTTATGGTTTGAATCACGTAGTAATGTGGCACCACATTGAAACAGTCATTTAAACCTGGTTTCGATCAATATTTTAGAGGATAAATCCGGTTAGGTCTGGGTTAGAAATGGGCTATGTTCACATCTGGCTCATGATTTTGCCTTCTTCGCATACTTGGCCAGATCCTGTGTTTTTTCGGGTTTGAATCACGTAGTAACGTGGTACCAAACAGTTACAGTCAATTAAGCCTGGATTCGGTCAGTATTTTAGTCGGTAACACCGGTTAGGCCTGGGTTAGGTCTGGGGTATGCCCGCATCTGGCTCATGATTTTGCCTTTTCCGCATACTTGTAGGCCAGATCCGTGGTTTTCTCTGGTTTGAATCACGTAGTAATGTGGTACCACAGCGAAGCAGTCAACTATACCTGGTTTCGATCAATATTTTAGAGGATAACAACGGTTACGTCTGGGTTAGGTCTGGGTTATTCCCGCATCTGGCTCATGATTTTGCCTTCTTGGCATACTTGTTGGCCAGATCCTTGGTTTTATCTGGTTTAAATCACGTAGTAATGTGGTACCACAGAGAAACAGTCCATTAAACTTGGTTTCGATCGATATTTTGGAGGATAAAACCGGTTAGGTCTGGGTTAGGTCTAGGTTACTCCCGCATCTGGCTCATGATTTTGCCTTCTGCGCATACTTGTTGGCCAGATCCTGTGTTTTTTCGAGTTTGAATCACGTAGTAATGTGGTACCACACTGAAACAGACAATTAAACCTGGTTTCAATCAATATTTTAGAGGATAAAACCGATTAGGTCAGGGTTAGGTCTGGGTTATGCCCGCATCTGGCTCATGATTTGGCCTCCTTCGCATACTTGTTGGACAGGTCCTGGGTTTTTTCGGGTTTGAATAACGTAGTAATGTGGTACCACACTGAAACAGACAATTGAACCTGGTTTCGATCAATATTTTAGAGAATAACACCGGTTAGGCCTGGGTTAGGTCTGGGTTATGCCCGCATCTGGCTCATGATTTTGCCTTTTCCGCATACTTGTTGGCCATATCCTGTGTTTTTTCGGGTTTGAATCACGTAGTAATGTGGTACCACAGCGAAACAGTCTACTAAACCTGGTTCGATCAATATTTTACTGGGTAACACCGGTTAGATCTGGGTTAGGTCTGGGTTATGCCCGCATCTGGCTCATGATTTTGCCTTTCCGCATACTTGTTGGCCAGATCCTGGGTTTTTTCGGGTTTGAATCACGTAGTAATGTGGCACCACATTGAAACAGTCAATTAAACCTGGTTTCGATCAATATTTTAGAGGATAAAACCGGTTAGGTCTGGGTTAGGTCTGGGTTAAGCCCGCATCTCGCTCATGATTTTGCCTTCTTCGCATTCTTGTTGGCCAGATCCTTGGTTTTCTCTGGTTTGAATCACGTAGTAATGTGGTACCACACTGAAACAGACAATTGAACCTGGTTTCGATCAATATTTTAGAGGATAAATCCGGTTAGGTCTGGGTTAGAAATGGGTTATGCCCGCATCTCGCTAAAGATTTTGCCGTTTTCATGTACTTGTAGGCCAGATCTTGTGTTTCTTCGGGTTTGAATCATATAGTAATGTGGTACCACACTGAAACAGTCAATTAAACCTGGATTCGGTCAGTATTTTAGTCGGTAACACCGGTTAGGTCTGGGTTAGGTCTGGGTTATGCCCGCATGTGACTCATGATTTTGCCTTTTCCGCATTCTTGTTTGCCAGATCAATGGTTTTCTCAGGTTTAAATCACGGAGTAATGGGGTACCACACTGAAACAGTCAATTAAACCTGGTTTCGATCCACATTTTAGAGGATAACAACGGTTAGGTCTGGGTTATGCCCGCATCTGGCACATGATTTTGCCTTCTTCGCATACTTGTTTGCCAGATCCTTGGTTTTCTCTGGTTTGAATCACGTAGTAATGTGGTACCTCACTGAGACAGCCAATTAAACCTGGATTCGGTCAGTATTTTAGTCGGTAACACCGGTAAGGTCTGGGTTAGGTCTGGGTTATGCCCGCATCTGGCTCATGATTTTGCCTTCTTGGCATACTTGTTGGCCAGATCCTTGGTTTTCTCTGGTTTGAATCACGTAGTAATGTGGTACCACAGCGAAACAGTCAACAAAACCTGGTTTCGATCAATGTTTTAGAGGACAACAACGGTTACGTCTGGGTTAGGTCTGGGTTATGCCCGCATCTGGCTCATGGTTTTGCCTTCTTGGCGTACTTGTTGGCCAGATCCTTGGTTTTCTCTGGTTTGAATCACGTAGTAATGTGGTACCACAGCGAAACAGTCCATTAAACTTGGTTTCGATCGATATTTTCGAGGATAAAACCGGCTAGGTCTAGGTTAGGTCTAGGTTATTCCCGCATCTGGGTCATGATTTTGCCTAATTCACACACTTGTTGGCCAGATCCTGGGTTTTTTCCTGTTTGAATCACGTAGTAATGTGGTGCCACAGCGAAGCAGTCAACTAAACCGGGTTCGATCAATATATTACAGGGTAACACCGGTTAGATCTGGGATAGGTCTGGGTTATGCCCGCATCTGGCTCATGATTTTGCCTTTTCCGCATACTTGTTGGCCAGATCCTTGGTTTTCTCTGGTTTGAATCACGTAATAATGTGGTACCACAATGAAACGGTCAATTAAACCTGGTTTCGATGTGTATTTTAGAGGATAAAACCGGTTAGGTCTGGGTTAGGCCTGAGTTATGCCCGCATCTGGCTCATGATTTTACCTTCTTCGCATACTTGTTGGACAGATCCTTGGTTTTCTCTGGTTTGAATCACGTAGTAATGTGGCACCACGCTGAAGCAGTCCATTAAACCTGGTTTCAATCAATATTTTAGAGGATAACTCCGGTTAGGTCTGGGTTAGGTCAGGGTTATGCCCGCATCTGGCTCATGATTTTGCCTTTTCCGTATTCTTCTTGGCTCGATCTTTGCTTTTCACTGGTTTGAATCACGTAGTAATGGGGTACCACACTGAAACAGACAATTAAACGTGGTTTCGATACATATTTTAGAGGATAAAACCGGTTAGGTCAGGGTTAGGCCTGGGTTATGCCTGCATCTGGCTCATGATTTTGCCTTCTTGGCAAACTTGTTGGCCAGATCCTGGGTTTTTTCGGGTTTGAATCACGTAGTAATGTGGAACCACACAGTAACAGTCAATTATACCTGGATTCGGTCAGTATTTTAGTCGGTAACACCGGTTAGGACTGGGTTAGGTCTGGGTTATGCCCGCATCTGGCTCATGATTTTGCCTTTTCCGCATTCCTGTTTGCCAGATCAATGGTTTTCTCCGGTTTGAATCACGTAGTAATGGGGTACCACACTGAAACAGACAATTAAACCTGGTTTCGATGAATATTTTAGAGGATAAAACCGGTTAGGTCTGGGTTATGCCCGCATCTGGCGCATGATTTTGCCTTCTTCGCTTAATTGTTGGCCAGATCCTGGGTTTTTCCGGATTTGAATCACGAAGTAATGTGGTACCACACAGTAGCAGTCAATTAAACCAGGATTCGGTCAGTATTTTAGTCGGTAACACCGGTTAGGTCTGGGTTAGGTCTGGGTTTTACCCGCATCTGCCTCATGATTTTGCCTTTTCCGCATTCTTGTTTGCCAGATCCTTGGTTTTCTCTGGTTTGAATCACGTAGTAATTGGGTACCACACTCAACCAGACAATTAAACCCAGTTTCGAAGAATATTTTAGAGGATAAGACCGGTTAGGTCTGGGTTAGGCCTGGGTTATGCCCGCATCTGGCTCATGATTTTGCCTTCTTCGCATACTTGTTGGTCAGATCCTGGGTTTCTTCGGGTTTGAATCACGTAGTAATTTAGAACCTCACAGTAACAGTCAATTATACCTGGATTCGGTCAGTATTTTAGTCGGTAACACCGGTTAGGACTGGGTTAGGTCTGGGTTATGCCCGCATCTGGCTCACGATTTTGCCTATTCCGCATTCTTTTTGGCCAGATCCTGGTTTTCTCTGGTTTGAATCACGTAGTAATGTGGTACCACACTGAAACAGTCAATTAAACCTGGATTCGGTCAGTATTTTAGTCGGTAACACCGGTTAGGCCTGGGTTAGGTCTGGGTTATGCCCCCATCTGACTCATGATTTTGCCTTCATCGCAAACTTGTTGGCCAGATCCTGGGTTTTTTCGGGTTTGAATCACGTAGTAATGTGGCACCACATTGAAACAGTCAATTAAACCTTGTTTCGATCAATATTTCAGAGGATAACATCGGTTAGGTCTGGGTTAGGTCTGGGTTATGCCCGCATCTCGCTCATGATTTTGCCTTCTTCGCATTCTTGTTGGCCAGATCCTTGGTTTTCTCTGGTTTCAATCACGTAGTAATGTGGTACCACACTGAAACAGACAATTGAACCTGGTTTCGATCAATATTTTAGAGGATAACACCGGTTAGGTCTGGGTTAGGTCTGGGTTATGCCCGCATCTGGCTCATGATTTTGCCTTCTTCGCAAATTTGTTGGCCAGATCCTGGATTCTTTCGGGTTTGAATCACGTAGAAACGTGGTACCAAACAGTTACAGTCAATTAAGCCTGGATACGGACAGTATTTTAGAGGATAACACCGGTTAGGCCTGGGTTAGGTCTGGGGTATGCCCGCATCTGGCTCATGATTTTGCCTTTTCCGCATACTTGTAGGTCAGATCCGTGGTTTTCTCTGGTTTGAATCACGTAGTAATGTGGCACCACAGCGAAGCTGTCAACTATACCTGGTTTCGATCAATATTTTAGAGGATAACAACGGTTACGTCTGGGTTAGGTCTGGGTTATTCCCGCATCTGGCTCATGATTTTGCCTTCTTGGCATACTTGTTGGCCAGATCCTTGGTTTTTTATGGTTTGAATCACGTAGTAATGTGGCACCACATTGAAACAGTCATTTAAACCTGGTTTCGATCAATATTTTAGAGGATAAATCCGGTTAGGTCTGGGTTAGAAATGGGCTATGTTCACATCTGGCTCATGATTTTGCCTTCTTCGCATACTTGGCCAGATCCTGTGTTTTTTCGGGTTTGAATCACGTAGTAACGTGGTACCAAACAGTTACAGTCAATTCAGCCTGGATTCGGTCAGTATTTTAGTCGGTAACACCGGCTTGGCCTGGGTTAGGTCTGGGTTATTCCCGCATCTGGCTCATGATTTTGCCTTCTTGGCATACTTGTTGGCCAGATCCTTGGTTTTTTATGGTTTGAATCACGTAGTAATGTGGCACCACATTGAAACAGTCATTTAAACCTGGTTTCGATCAATATTTTAGAGGATAAAACCGGTTAGGTCTGGGTTAGGTCTGGGTTAAGCCCGCATCTCGCTCATGATTTTGCCTTCTTCGCATTCTTGTTGGCCAGATCCTTGGTTTTCTCTGGTTTGAATCACGTAGTAATGTGGTACCACACTGAAACAGACAATTGAACCTGGTTTCGATCAATATTTTAGAGGATAAATCCGGTTAGGTCTGGGTTAGAAATGGGCTATGTTCACATCTGGCTCATGATTTTGCCTTCTTCGCATACTTGGCCAGATCCTGTGTTTTTTCGGGTTTGAATCACGTAGTAACGTGGTACCAAACAGTTACAGTCAATTAAGCCTGGATTCGGTCAGTATTTTAGTCGGTAACACCGGTTAGGCCTGGGTTAGGTCTGTGGTATGCCCGCATCTGGCTCATGATTTTGCCTTCTTCGCATTCTTGTTGGCCAGATCCTTGGTTTTCTCTGGTTTGAATCACGTGGTAATGTGGTACCACACTGAAACAAACAATTGAACCAGGTTTCGATCAATATTTTAGAGGATAACACCGGTTAGGTCTGGGTTAGGTCTGGGTTATGCCCGCATCTGACTCATGTTTTTGCCTTCTTGGCATACTTGTTGGCCAGATCCATGGTTTTCTCTGGTTTGAATCACGTAGTAATGTGGTACCACGCTGAAACAGACAATTAAACCTGGTTTCGATCAATATTTCAGAGGATAACACCGGTTAGGTCTGAGTTAGGTCTGGGTTATGCCCGCATCTCGCTCATGATTTTGCCTTCTTCGCATTCTTGTTGGCCAGATCCTTGGTTTTTTATGGTTTGAATCACGTAGTAATGTGGCACCACATTGAAACAGTCATTTAAACCTGGTTTCGATCAATATTTTAGAGGATAAATCCGGTTAGGTCTGGGTTAGAAATGGGCTATGTTCACATCTGGCTCATGATTTTGCCTTCTTCGCATACTTGGCCAGATCCTGTGTTTTTTCGGGTTTGAATCACGTAGTAACGTGGTACCAAACAGTTACAGTCAATTAAGCCTGGATTCGGTCAGTATTTTAGTCGGTAACACCGGTTAGGCCTGGGTTAGGTCTGGGGTATGCCCGCATCTGGCTCATGATTTAGCCTTTTCCGCATACTTGTAGGCCAGATCCGTGGTTTTCTCTGGTTTGAATCACGTAGTAATGTGGTACCACAGCGAAGCAGTCAACTATACCTGGTTTCGATCAATATTTTAGAGGATAACAACGGTTACGTCTGGGTTAGGTCTGGGTTATTCCCGCATCTGGCTCATGATTTTGCCTTCTTGGCATACTTGTTGGCCAGATCCTTGGTTTTATCTGGTTTAAATCACGTAGTAATGTGGTACCACAGAGAAACAGTCCATTAAACTTGGTTTCGATCGATATTTTGGAGGATAAAACCGGTTAGGTCTGGGTTAGGTCTAGGTTACTCCCGCATCTGGCTCATGATTTTGCCTTCTGCGCATACTTGTTGGCCAGATCCTGTGTTTTTTCGAGTTTGAATCACGTAGTAATGTGGTACCACACTGAAACAGACAATTAAACCTGGTTTCAATCAATATTTTAGAGGATAAAACCGATTAGGTCAGGGTTAGGTCTGGGTTATGCCCGCATCTGGCTCATGATTTGGCCTCCTTCGCATACTTGTTGGACAGGTCCTGGGTTTTTTCGGGTTTGAATAACGTAGTAATGTGGTACCACACTGAAACAGACAATTGAACCTGGTTTCGATCAATATTTTAGAGGATAACACCGGTTAGGCCTGGGTTAGGTCTGGGTTATGCCCGCATCTGGCTCATGATTTTGCCTTGTCCGCATTCTTGTTGGCCAGATCCTTGGTTTTCTCTGGTTTGAATCACGGAGTAATGGGGTACCACACTGAAACAGTCAATTAAACCTGGATTCGATCCACATTTTAGAGGATAACAACGGTTAGGTCTGGGTTATGCCCGCATCTGGCGCATGATTTTGCCTTCTTCGCATACTTGTTGGCCTGATTATGGGTTTTTTCGGATTTGAATCATGTAGTAATGTGGTACCACACAGTAACAGTCAATTAAACCTGGATTCGGCCAGCATTTTAGTCGGTAACACCGGTTAGGTCTGGGTTAGGTCTGGGTTATGCCCGCATCTGGCTCACGATTTTGCCTATTCCGCATTCTTGTTGGCCAGATCCTTGGTTTTCTCTGGTTTGAATCACGTAGTAATGTGGTACCACACTGAAACAGACAATTAAACCTGGTTTCGATCAATATTTCAGAGGATAACATCGGTTAGGTCTGGGTTAAGCCCGCATCTCGCTCATGATTTTGCCTTCTTCGCATTCTTGTTGGCCAGATCCTTGGTTTTCTCTGGTTTGAATCACGTAGTAATGTGGCACCACACTGAAACAGACAATTGAACCTGGTTTCGATCAATATTTTAGAGGATAACACCGGTTAGGTCTGGGTTAGGTCTGGGTTATGCCCGCATCTGGCTCATGATTTTGCCTTCTTCGCAAATTTGTTGGCCAGATCCTGGATTTTTTCGGGTTTGAATCACGTGGAAACGTGGTACCAAACAGTTACAGTCAATTAAGCCTGGATTCGGACAGTATTTTAGAGGATAACACCGGTTAGGTCTGGGTCAGGTCTGGGTTATGCCCGCATGTGGCTCATGATTTTGCCTTTTCCGCATACCTGTAGGCCAGATCCTTGGTTTTCTCTGGTTTGAATCACGTAGTAATGGGGTACCGCACTGAAACAGACAGTTAAACCTGGTTTCGATGAATATTATAGAGGATAAAACCGGTTAGGTCTGGGTTAGGCCTGGGTTATGCCCGCATCTGGCTCATGATTTTGCCTTCTTCGCATACTTGTTGGCCATATCCTGGGTTTTTTCGGGTTTGAATCACGTAGTAATGTGGAACCACACAGTAACAGTCAATTATACCTGGTTTCGATCAATATTTTAGAGGATAACACCGGTTAGGCCTGGGTTAGGTCTGGGTTATGCCCGCATGTGGCTCATGATTTTGCCTCTTCCGCATACCTGTGGGCCAGATCCTTGGTTTTCTCTGGTTTGAATCACGTAGTAATGGGGTACCACACTGAAACAGACAATTAAACCTGGTTTCGATGAATATTATAGAGGATAAAACCGGTTAGGTCTGGGTTAGGCCTGGGTTATGCCCGCATCTGGCTCATGATTTTGCCATCTTCGCATACTTGTTGGCCAGATCCTGGGTGTTTTCGGGTTTGAATCACATAGTAATGTGGCACCACATTGAAACAGTCAATTAAACCTGGTTTCGATTAATATTTTAGAGGATAAAACTGGTTAGGTCTGGGTTAGGTCTGGGTTATGCCCGCATCTGGCTCATGATTTTGCCTTCTGCGCATACTTGTTGGCCATATCCTGGGTTTTTTCGGGTTTGAATCACGTAGTAATGTGGAACCACACAGTAACAGTCAATTATACCTGGATTCGGTAAGTATTTTAGTCGGTAACACCGGTTAGGACTGGGTTAGGTCCCGGTTATGCCCACATGTGGCTCATGATTTTGCCTCTTCCGCATACCTGTGGGCCAGATCCTTGGTTTTCTCTGGTTTGAATCACGTAGTAATGGGGTACCACACTGAAACAGACAATTAAACCTGGTTTCGATGAATATTATAGAGGATAAAACCGGTTAGGTCTGGGTTAGGCCTGGGTTATGCCCGCATCTGGCTCATGATTTTGCCATCTTCGCATACTTGTTGGCCAGATCCTGGGTGTTTTCGGGTTTGAATCACATAGTAATGTGGCACCACATTGAAACAGTCAATTAAACCTGGTTTCGATTAATATTTTAGAGGATAAAACTGGTTAGGTCTGGGTTAGGTCTGGGTTATGCCCGCATCTGGCTCATGATTTTGCCTTCTGCGCATACTTGTTGCCCAGATCCTTGGTTTTCTCTGGTTTGAATCACGTTGTAATGTGGTACCACAGCGAAACAGTCCATTAAACTTGGTTTCGATCAATATTTTCTAGGATAAAACCGGTTAGGTTTGGGTTAGGTCTAGGTTATTCCCGCATCTGTGTCATGACTTTGCCTAATTCGCGTACTTGTTGGCCAGATCCTGTGTTTTTTCGGGTTTGAATCACGGAGAAATGTGGTACCACACTGAAACAGACAATTAAACCTGGTTTCGATGAATATTTTAGAGGATAAATCGGTTAGGTCTGGATTAGGCCTGGGTTATGCCCGCATCTGGCTGATGATTTTGCCTTCTTCGCATACTTGTTGGCCATATCGTGGGTTTTTTCGGGTTTGAATCACGTAGTAATGTGGAACCACACAGTAACAGTCAATTATACCTGGATTCGGTCAGTATTTTAGTCGGTAACACCGGATAGGTCTGGGTTACGTCTGGGTTATACCCGCATCTGGCTCATGATTTTGCCTTGTCCGCATTCTTGTTGGCCAGATCCTTGGTTTTCTCTGGTTTGAATCACGGAGTAATGGGGTACCACACTGAAACAGACAATTGAACCTGGTTTCGATGAATATTTTAGACGATAAAACCGGTTAGGTCTGGGTTAGGCCTGGGTTATGCCCGCATCTGGCTCATGATTTTGCCATCTTCGCATACTTGTTGGCCATATCCTGGGTTTTTTCGGGTTTGAATCACGTAGTAATGTGGAACCACATAGTAACAGTCAATTATACCTGGATTCGGTCAGTATTGTAGTCGGTAACACCGGTTAGGTCTGGGTTAGGTCTGGGTTAAGCCCGCATCTCGCTCATGATTTTGCCTTCTTCGCATTCTTGTTGGCCAGATCCTTGGTTTTCTCTGCTTTGAATCACGTAGTAATGTGGTATCACACTGAAACAGACAATTGAACCTGGTTTCGATCAATATTTTAGAGGATAACACCGGTTAGGTCTGGGTTAGGTCTGGGTTATGCCCGCATCTGGCTCATGATTTTGCCTCCTTCGCATACTTGTTGGACAGGTCCTGGGTTTTTTCGGGTTTGAACAACGTAGTAATGTGGTGCCACACAGTAACAGTCAATTAAAGCTAGATTCGGTCAGTATTTCAGTCGGTAACACCGGTTAGGTTTGGGTTAGGTCTGGGTTACGCCCGCATCTCGCTCATGACTTTGCCTTCTTCGCATACTTGTTGGCCAGATCCTGGGTTTTTTCCTGTTTGAAACACGTAGTAATGTGGTACCACTGCGAAACAGTCTACTAAACCTGGTTCGATCAATATTTTAGAGGGTAACACCGGTTAGATCTGGGTTAGGTCTGGGTTATGCCCGCATCTGGCTCATGATTTTGCCTTTTCCGCATACTTGTTGGCCATATCCTGTGTTTTTTCGGGTTTGAATCACGTAGTAATGTGGTACCACAGCGAAACAGTCTACTAAACCTGGTTCGATCAATATTTTACTGGGTAACACCGGTTAGATCTGGGTTAGGTCTGGGTTATGCCCGCATCTGGCTCATGATTTTGCCTTTCCGCATACTTGTTGGCCAGATCCTGGGTTTTTTCGGGTTTGAATCACGTAGTAATGTGGCACCACTTTGAAACAGTCAATAAAACCTGGTTTCGATCAATATTTTAGAGGATAAAACCGGTTAGGTCTGGGTTAGGTCTGGGTTAAGCCCGCATCTCGCTCATGATTTTGCCTTCTTCGCATTCTTGTTGGCCAGATCCTTGGTTTTCTCTGGTTTGAATCACGTAGTAATGTGGTACCACACTGAAACAGACAATTGAACCTGGTTTCGATCAATATTTTAGAGGATAAATCCGGTTAGGTCTGGGTTAGAAATGGGCTATGTTCACATCTGGCTCATGATTTTGCCTTCTTCGCATACTTGGCCAGATCCTGTGTTTTTTCGGGTTTGAATCACGTAGTAACGTGGTACCAAACAGTTACAGTCAATTAAGCCTGGATTCGGTCAGTATTTTAGTCGGTAACACCGGTTAGGCCTGGGTTAGGTCTGTGGTATGCCCGCATCTGGCTCATGATTTTGCCTTCTTCGCATTCTTGTTGGCCAGATCCTTGGTTTTCTCTGGTTTGAATCACGTGGTAATGTGGTACCACACTGAAACAAACAATCGAACCTGGTTTCGATCAATATTTTAGAGGATAACACCGGTTAGGTCTGGGTTAGGTCTGGGTTATGCCCGCATCTGACTCATGTTTTTGCCTTCTTGGCATACTTGTTGGCCAGATCCATGGTTTTCTCTGGTTTGAATCACGTAGTAATGTGGTACCACGCTGAAACAGACAATTAAACCTGGTTTCGATCAATATTTCAGAGGATAACACCGGTTAGGTCTGAGTTAGGTCTGGGTTATGCCCGCATCTCGCTCATGATTTTGCCTTCTTCGCATTCTTGTTGGCCAGATCCTTGGTTTTTTATGGTTTGAATCACGTAGTAATGTGGCACCACATTGAAACAGTCATTTAAACCTGGTTTCGATCAATATTTTAGAGGATAAATCCGGTTAGGTCTGGGTTAGAAATGGGCTATGTTCACATCTGGCTCATGATTTTGCCTTCTTCGCATACTTGGCCAGATCCTGTGTTTTTTCGGGTTTGAATCACGTAGTAACGTGGTACCAAACAGTTACAGTCAATTAAGCCTGGATTCGGTCAGTATTTTAGTCGGTAACACCGGTTAGGCCTGGGTTAGGTCTGGGGTATGCCCGCATCTGGCTCATGATTTAGCCTTTTCCGCATACTTGTAGGCCAGATCCGTGGTTTTCTCTGGTTTGAATCACGTAGTAATGTGGTACCACAGCGAAGCAGTCAACTATACCTGGTTTCGATCAATATTTTAGAGGATAACAACGGTTACGTCTGGGTTAGGTCTGGGTTATGCCCGCATCTCGCTCATGATTTTGCCTTCTTCGCATTCTTGTTGGCCAGATCCTTGGTTTTCTCTGGTTTCAATCACGTAGTAATGTGGTACCACACTGAAACAGACAATTGAACCTGGTTTCGATCAATATTTCAGAGGATAACATCGGTTAGGTCTGGGTTAGGTCTGGGTTATGCCCGCATCTCGCTCATGATTTTGCCTTCTTCGCATTCTTGTTGGCCAGATCCTTGGTTTTCTCTGGTTTCAATCACGTAGTAATGTGGTACCACACTGAAACAGACAATTGAACCTGGTTTCGATCAATATTTTAGAGGATAACACCGGTTAGGTCTGGGTTAGGTCTGGGTTATGCCCGCATCTGGCTCATGATTTTGCCTTCTTCGCAAATTTGTTGGCCAGATCCTGGATTCTTTCGGGTTTGAATCACGTAGAAACGTGGTACCAAACAGTTACAGTCAATTAAGCCTGGATACGGACAGTATTTTAGAGGATAACACCGGTTAGGCCTGGGTTAGGTCTGGGGTATGCCCGCATCTGGCTCATGATTTAGCCTTTTCCGCATACTTGTAGGCCAGATCCGTGGTTTTCTCTGGTTTGAATCACGTAGTAATGTGGTACCACAGCGAAGCAGTCAACTATACCTGGTTTCGATCAATATTTTAGAGGATAACAACGGTTACGTCTGGGTTAGGTCTGGGTTATTCCCGCATCTGGCTCATGATTTTGCCTTCTTGGCATACTTGTTGGCCAGATCCTTGGTTTTATCTGGTTTAAATCACGTAGTAATGTGGTACCACAGAGAAACAGTCCATTAAACTTGGTTTCGATCGATATTTTGGAGGATAAAACCGGTTAGGTCTGGGTTAGGTCTAGGTTACTCCCGCATCTGGCTCATGATTTTGCCTTCTGCGCATACCTGTTGGCCAGATCCTGTGTTTTTTCGAGTTTGAATCACGTAGTAATGTGATACCACACTGAAACAGACAATTAAACCTGGTTTCAATCAATATTTTAGAGGATAAAACCGATTAGGTCAGGGTTAGGTCTGGGTTATGCCCGCATCTGGCTCATGATTTGGCCTCCTTCGCATACTTGTTGGACAGGTCCTGGGTTTTTTCGGGTTTGAATAACGTAGTAATGTGGTACCACACTGAAACAGACAATTGAACCTGGTTTCGATCAATATTTTAGAGGATAACACCGGTTAGGCCTGGGTTAGGTCTGGGTTATGCCCGCATCTGGCTCATGATTTTGCCTTGTCCGCATTCTTGTTGGCCAGATCCTTGGTTTTCTCTGGTTTGAATCACGGAGTAATGGGGTACCACACTGAAACAGTCAATTAAACCTGGATTCGATCCACATTTTAGAGGATAACAACGGTCAGGTCTGGGTTATGCCCGCATCTGGCGCATGATTTTGCCTTCTTCGCATACTTGTTGGCCTGATTATGGGTTTTTTCGGATTTGAATCATGTAGTAATGTGGTAACACACAGTAACAGTCAATTAAACCTGGATTCGGCCAGCATTTTAGTCGGTAACACCGGTTAGGTCTGGGTTAGGTCTGGGTTATGCCCGCATCTGGCTCACGATTTTGCCTATTCCGCATTCTTGTTGGCCAGATCCTTGGTTTTCTCTGGTTTGAATCACGTAGTAATGTGGTACCACACTGAAACAGACAATTAAACCTGGTTTCGATCAATATTTCAGAGGATAACATCGGTTAGGTCTGGGTTAGGTCTGGGTTAAGCCCGCATCTCGCTCATGATTTTGCCTTCTTCGCATTCTTGTTGGCCAGATCCTTGGTTTTCTCTGGTTTGAATCACGTAGTAATGTGGCACCACACTGAAACAGACAATTGAACCTGGTTTCGATCAATATTTTAGAGGATATCACCGGTTAGGTCTGGGTTAGGTCTGGGTTATGCCCGCATCTGGCTCATGATTTTGCCTTCTTCGCAAATTTGTTGGCCAGATCCTGGATTTTTTCGGGTTTGAATCACGTGGAAACGTGGTACCAAACAGTTACAGTCAATTAAGCCTGGATTCGGACAGTATTTTAGAGGATAACACCGGTTAGGTCTGGGTCAGGTCTGGGTTATGCCCGCATGTGGCTCATGATTTTGCCTTTTCCGCATACCTGTAGGCCAGATCCTTGGTTTTCTCTGGTTTGAATCACGTAGTAATGGGGTACCGCACTGAAACAGACAGTTAAACCTGGTTTCGATGAATATTATAGAGGATAAAACCGGTTAGGTCTGGGTTAGGCCTGGGTTATGCCCGCATCTGGCTCATGATTTTGCCTTCTTCGCATACTTGTTGGCCATATCCTGGGTTTTTTCGGGTTTGAATCACGTAGTAATGTGGTAACACACAGTAACAGTCAATTAAACCTGGATTCGGCCAGCATTTTAGTCGGTAACACCGGTTAGGTCTGGGTTAGGTCTGGGTTATGCCCGCATCTGGCTCACGATTTTGCCTATTCCGCATTCTTGTTGGCCAGATCCTTGGTTTTCTCTGGTTTGAATCACGTAGTAATGTGGTACCACACTGAAACAGACAATTAAACCTGGTTTCGATCAATATTTCAGAGGATAACATCGGTTAGGTCTGGGTTAGGTCTGGGTTAAGCCCGCATCTCGCTCATGATTTTGCCTTCTTCGCATTCTTGTTGGCCAGATCCTTGGTTTTCTCTGGTTTGAATCACGTAGTAATGTGGCACCACACTGAAACAGACAATTGAACCTGGTTTCGATCAATATTTTAGAGGATATCACCGGTTAGGTCTGGGTTAGGTCTGGGTTATGCCCGCATCTGGCTCATGATTTTGCCTTCTTCGCAAATTTGTTGGCCAGATCCTGGATTTTTTCGGGTTTGAATCACGTGGAAACGTGGTACCAAACAGTTACAGTCAATTAAGCCTGGATTCGGACAGTATTTTAGAGGATAACACCGGTTAGGTCTGGGTCAGGTCTGGGTTATGCCCGCATGTGGCTCATGATTTTGCCTTTTCCGCATACCTGTAGGCCAGATCCTTGGTTTTCTCTGGTTTGAATCACGTAGTAATGGGGTACCGCACTGAAACAGACAGTTAAACCTGGTTTCGATGAATATTATAGAGGATAAAACCGGTTAGGTCTGGGTTAGGCCTGGGTTATGCCCGCATCTGGCTCATGATTTTGCCTTCTTCGCATACTTGTTGGCCATATCCTGGGTTTTTTCGGGTTTGAATCACGTAGTAATGTGGAACCACACAGTAACAGTCAATTATACCTGGATTCGGTAAGTAATTTAGTCGGTAACACCGGTTAGGACTGGGTTAGGTCTCGGTTATGCCCACATGTGGCTCATGATTTTGCCTCTTCCGCATACCTGTGGGCCAGATCCTTGGTTTTCTCTGGTTTGAATCACGTAGTAATGGGGTACCACACTGAAACAGACAATTAAACCTGGTTTCGATGAATATTATAGAGGATAAAACCGGTTAGGTCTGGGTTAGGCCTGGGTTATGCCCGCATCTGGCTCATGATTTTGCCATCTTCGCATACTTGTTGGCCAGATCCTGGGTGTTTTCGGGTTTGAATCACATAGTAATGTGGCACCACATTGAAACAGTCAATTAAACCTGGTTTCGATTAATATTTTAGAGGATAAAACTGGTTAGGTCTGGGTTAGGTCTGGGTTATGCCCGCATCTGGCTCATGATTTTGCCTTCTGCGCATACTTGTTGGCCATATCCTGGGTTTTTTCGGGTTTGAATCACGTAGTAATGTGGAACCACACAGTAACAGTCAATTATACCTGGATTCGGTAAGTATTTTAGTCGGTAACACCGGTTAGGACTGGGTTAGGTCTCGGTTATGCCCACATGTGGCTCATGATTTTGCCTCTTCCGCATACCTGTGGGCCAGATCCTTGGTTTTCTCTGGTTTGAATCACGTAGTAATGGGGTACCACACTGAAACAGACAATTAAACCTGGTTTCGATGAATATTATAGAGGATAAAACCGGTTAGGTCTGGGTTATGCCTGGGTTATGCCCGCATCTGGCTCATGATTTTGCCATCTTCGCATACTTGTTGGCCAGATCCTGGGTGTTTTCGGGTTTGAATCACATAGTAATGTGGCACCACATTGAAACAGTCAATTAAACCTGGTTTCGATTAATATTTTAGAGGATAAAACTGGTTAGGTCTGGGTTAGGTCTGGGTTATGCCCGCATCTGGCTCATGATTTTGCCTTCTGCGCATACTTGTTGCCCAGATCCTTGGTTTTCTCTGGTTTGAATCACGTTGTAATGTGGTACCACAGCGAAACAGTCCATTAAACTTGGTTTCGATCAATATTTTCTAGGATAAAACCGGTTAGGTCTGGGTTAGGCCTGGGTTATGCCCGCATCTGGCTCATGATTTTGCCATCTTCGCATACTTGTTGGCCATATCCTGGGTTTTTTCGGGTTTGAATCACGTAGTAATGTGGAACCACATAGTAACAGTCAATTATACCTGGATTCGGTCAGTATTGTAGTCGGTAACACCGGTTAGGTCTGGGTTAGGTCTGGGTTAAGCCCGCATCTCGCTCATGATTTTGCCTTCTTCGCATTCTTGTTGGCCAGATCCTTGGTTTTCTCTGCTTTGAATCACGTAGTAATGTGGTATCACACTGAAACAGACAATTGAACCTGGTTTCGATCAATATTTTAGAGGATAACACCGGTTAGGTCTGGGTTAGGTCTGGGTTATGCCCGCATCTGGCTCATGATTTTGCCTCCTTCGCATACTTGTTGGACAGGTCCTGGGTTTTTTCGGGTTTGAACAACGTAGTAATGTGGTGCCACACAGTAACAGTCAATTAAAGCTAGATTCGGTCAGTATTTCAGTCGGTAACACCGGTTAGGTTTGGGTTAGGTCTGGGTTACGCCCGCATCTCGCTCATGACTTTGCCTTCTTCGCATACTTGTTGGCCAGATCCTGGGTTTTTTCCTGTTTGAAACACGTAGTAATGTGGTACCACTGCGAAACAGTCTACTAAACCTGGTTCGATCAATATTTTAGAGGGTAACACCGGTTAGATCTGGGTTAGGTCTGGGTTATGCCCGCATCTGGCTCATGATTTTGCCTTTTCCGCATACTTGTTGGCCATATCCTGTGTTTTTTCGGGTTTGAATCACGTAGTAATGTGGTACCACAGCGAAACAGTCTACTAAACCTGGTTCGATCAATATTTTACTGGGTAACACCGGTTAGATCTGGGTTAGGTCTGGGTTATGCCCGCATCTGGCTCATGATTTTGCCTTTCCGCATACTTGTTGGCCAGATCCTGGGTTTTTTCGGGTTTGAATCACGTAGTAATGTGGCACCACTTTGAAACAGTCAATAAAACCTGGTTTCGATCAATATTTTAGAGGATAAAACCGGTTAGGTCTGGGTTAGGTCTGGGTTAAGCCCGCATCTCGCTCATGATTTTGCCTTCTTCGCATTCTTGTTGGCCAGATCCTTGGTTTTCTCTGGTTTGAATCACGTAGTAATGTGGTACCACACTGAAACAGACAATTGAACCTGGTTTCGATCAATATTTTAGAGGATAAATCCGGTTAGGTCTGGGTTAGAAATGGGCTATGTTCACATCTGGCTCATGATTTTGCCTTCTTCGCATACTTGGCCAGATCCTGTGTTTTTTCGGGTTTGAATCACGTAGTAACGTGGTACCAAACAGTTACAGTCAATTAAGCCTGGATTCGGTCAGTATTTTAGTCGGTAACACCGGTTAGGCCTGGGTTAGGTCTGTGGTATGCCCGCATCTGGCTCATGATTTTGCCTTCTTCGCATTCTTGTTGGCCAGATCCTTGGTTTTCTCTGGTTTGAATCACGTGGTAATGTGGTACCACACTGAAACAAACAATCGAACCTGGTTTCGATCAATATTTTAGAGGATAACACCGGTTAGGTCTGGGTTAGGTCTGGGTTATGCCCGCATCTGACTCATGTTTTTGCCTTCTTGGCATACTTGTTGGCCAGATCCATGGTTTTCTCTGGTTTGAATCACGTAGTAATGTGGTACCACGCTGAAACAGACAATTAAACCTGGTTTCGATCAATATTTCAGAGGATAACACCGGTTAGGTCTGAGTTAGGTCTGGGTTATGCCCGCATCTCGCTCATGATTTTGCCTTCTTCGCATTCTTGTTGGCCAGATCCTTGGTTTTTTATGGTTTGAATCACGTAGTAATGTGGCACCACATTGAAACAGTCATTTAAACCTGGTTTCGATCAATATTTTAGAGGATAAATCCGGTTAGGTCTGGGTTAGAAATGGGCTATGTTCACATCTGGCTCATGATTTTGCCTTCTTCGCATACTTGGCCAGATCCTGTGTTTTTTCGGGTTTGAATCACGTAGTAACGTGGTACCAAACAGTTACAGTCAATTAAGCCTGGATTCGGTCAGTATTTTAGTCGGTAACACCGGTTAGGCCTGGGTTAGGTCTGGGGTATGCCCGCATCTGGCTCATGATTTAGCCTTTTCCGCATACTTGTAGGCCAGATCCGTGGTTTTCTCTGGTTTGAATCACGTAGTAATGTGGTACCACAGCGAAGCAGTCAACTATACCTGGTTTCGATCAATATTTTAGAGGATAACAACGGTTACGTCTGGGTTAGGTCTGGGTTATGCCCGCATCTCGCTCATGATTTTGCCTTCTTCGCATTCTTGTTGGCCAGATCCTTGGTTTTCTCTGGTTTCAATCACGTAGTAATGTGGTACCACACTGAAACAGACAATTGAACCTGGTTTCGATCAATATTTCAGAGGATAACATCGGTTAGGTCTGGGTTAGGTCTGGGTTATGCCCGCATCTCGCTCATGATTTTGCCTTCTTCGCATTCTTGTTGGCCAGATCCTTGGTTTTCTCTGGTTTCAATCACGTAGTAATGTGGTACCACACTGAAACAGACAATTGAACCTGGTTTCGATCAATATTTTAGAGGATAACACCGGTTAGGTCTGGGTTAGGTCTGGGTTATGCCCGCATCTGGCTCATGATTTTGCCTTCTTCGCAAATTTGTTGGCCAGATCCTGGATTCTTTCGGGTTTGAATCACGTAGAAACGTGGTACCAAACAGTTACAGTCAATTAAGCCTGGATACGGACAGTATTTTAGAGGATAACACCGGTTAGGCCTGGGTTAGGTCTGGGGTATGCCCGCATCTGGCTCATGATTTAGCCTTTTCCGCATACTTGTAGGCCAGATCCGTGGTTTTCTCTGGTTTGAATCACGTAGTAATGTGGTACCACAGCGAAGCAGTCAACTATACCTGGTTTCGATCAATATTTTAGAGGATAACAACGGTTACGTCTGGGTTAGGTCTGGGTTATTCCCGCATCTGGCTCATGATTTTGCCTTCTTGGCATACTTGTTGGCCAGATCCTTGGTTTTATCTGGTTTAAATCACGTAGTAATGTGGTACCACAGAGAAACAGTCCATTAAACTTGGTTTCGATCGATATTTTGGAGGATAAAACCGGTTAGGTCTGGGTTAGGTCTAGGTTACTCCCGCATCTGGCTCATGATTTTGCCTTCTGCGCATACCTGTTGGCCAGATCCTGTGTTTTTTCGAGTTTGAATCACGTAGTAATGTGATACCACACTGAAACAGACAATTAAACCTGGTTTCAATCAATATTTTAGAGGATAAAACCGATTAGGTCAGGGTTAGGTCTGGGTTATGCCCGCATCTGGCTCATGATTTGGCCTCCTTCGCATACTTGTTGGACAGGTCCTGGGTTTTTTCGGGTTTGAATAACGTAGTAATGTGGTACCACACTGAAACAGACAATTGAACCTGGTTTCGATCAATATTTTAGAGGATAACACCGGTTAGGCCTGGGTTAGGTCTGGGTTATGCCCGCATCTGGCTCATGATTTTGCCTTGTCCGCATTCTTGTTGGCCAGATCCTTGGTTTTCTCTGGTTTGAATCACGGAGTAATGGGGTACCACACTGAAACAGTCAATTAAACCTGGATTCGATCCACATTTTAGAGGATAACAACGGTCAGGTCTGGGTTATGCCCGCATCTGGCGCATGATTTTGCCTTCTTCGCATACTTGTTGGCCTGATTATGGGTTTTTTCGGATTTGAATCATGTAGTAATGTGGTAACACACAGTAACAGTCAATTAAACCTGGATTCGGCCAGCATTTTAGTCGGTAACACCGGTTAGGTCTGGGTTAGGTCTGGGTTATGCCCGCATCTGGCTCACGATTTTGCCTATTCCGCATTCTTGTTGGCCAGATCCTTGGTTTTCTCTGGTTTGAATCACGTAGTAATGTGGTACCACACTGAAACAGACAATTAAACCTGGTTTCGATCAATATTTCAGAGGATAACATCGGTTAGGTCTGGGTTAGGTCTGGGTTAAGCCCGCATCTCGCTCATGATTTTGCCTTCTTCGCATTCTTGTTGGCCAGATCCTTGGTTTTCTCTGGTTTGAATCACGTAGTAATGTGGCACCACACTGAAACAGACAATTGAACCTGGTTTCGATCAATATTTTAGAGGATATCACCGGTTAGGTCTGGGTTAGGTCTGGGTTATGCCCGCATCTGGCTCATGATTTTGCCTTCTTCGCAAATTTGTTGGCCAGATCCTGGATTTTTTCGGGTTTGAATCACGTGGAAACGTGGTACCAAACAGTTACAGTCAATTAAGCCTGGATTCGGACAGTATTTTAGAGGATAACACCGGTTAGGTCTGGGTCAGGTCTGGGTTATGCCCGCATGTGGCTCATGATTTTGCCTTTTCCGCATACCTGTAGGCCAGATCCTTGGTTTTCTCTGGTTTGAATCACGTAGTAATGGGGTACCGCACTGAAACAGACAGTTAAACCTGGTTTCGATGAATATTATAGAGGATAAAACCGGTTAGGTCTGGGTTAGGCCTGGGTTATGCCCGCATCTGGCTCATGATTTTGCCTTCTTCGCATACTTGTTGGCCATATCCTGGGTTTTTTCGGGTTTGAATCACGTAGTAATGTGGTAACACACAGTAACAGTCAATTAAACCTGGATTCGGCCAGCATTTTAGTCGGTAACACCGGTTAGGTCTGGGTTAGGTCTGGGTTATGCCCGCATCTGGCTCACGATTTTGCCTATTCCGCATTCTTGTTGGCCAGATCCTTGGTTTTCTCTGGTTTGAATCACGTAGTAATGTGGTACCACACT
This sequence comes from Colletes latitarsis, assembly GCF_051014445.1. Taxonomy (NCBI): domain Eukaryota; kingdom Metazoa; phylum Arthropoda; class Insecta; order Hymenoptera; family Colletidae; genus Colletes; species Colletes latitarsis. Next base: position 2,363,434 of record NW_027488366.1, on the reverse strand, counting down.
GAAACAGACAATTAAACCTGGTTTCGATCAATATTTCAGAGGATAACATCGGTTAGGTCTGGGTTAGGTCTGGGTTAAGCCCGCATCTCGCTCATGATTTTGCCTTCTTCGCATTCTTGTTGGCCAGATCCTTGGTTTTCTCTGGTTTGAATCACGTAGTAATGTGGCACCACACTGAAACAGACAATTGAACCTGGTTTCGATCAATATTTTAGAGGATATCACCGGTTAGGTCTGGGTTAGGTCTGGGTTATGCCCGCATCTGGCTCATGATTTTGCCTTCTTCGCAAATTTGTTGGCCAGATCCTGGATTTTTTCGGGTTTGAATCACGTGGAAACGTGGTACCAAACAGTTACAGTCAATTAAGCCTGGATTCGGACAGTATTTTAGAGGATAACACCGGTTAGGTCTGGGTCAGGTCTGGGTTATGCCCGCATGTGGCTCATGATTTTGCCTTTTCCGCATACCTGTAGGCCAGATCCTTGGTTTTCTCTGGTTTGAATCACGTAGTAATGGGGTACCGCACTGAAACAGACAGTTAAACCTGGTTTCGATGAATATTATAGAGGATAAAACCGGTTAGGTCTGGGTTAGGCCTGGGTTATGCCCGCATCTGGCTCATGATTTTGCCTTCTTCGCATACTTGTTGGCCATATCCTGGGTTTTTTCGGGTTTGAATCACGTAGTAATGTGGAACCACACAGTAACAGTCAATTATACCTGGATTCGGTAAGTAATTTAGTCGGTAACACCGGTTAGGACTGGGTTAGGTCTCGGTTATGCCCACATGTGGCTCATGATTTTGCCTCTTCCGCATACCTGTGGGCCAGATCCTTGGTTTTCTCTGGTTTGAATCACGTAGTAATGGGGTACCACACTGAAACAGACAATTAAACCTGGTTTCGATGAATATTATAGAGGATAAAACCGGTTAGGTCTGGGTTAGGCCTGGGTTATGCCCGCATCTGGCTCATGATTTTGCCATCTTCGCATACTTGTTGGCCAGATCCTGGGTGTTTTCGGGTTTGAATCACATAGTAATGTGGCACCACATTGAAACAGTCAATTAAACCTGGTTTCGATTAATATTTTAGAGGATAAAACTGGTTAGGTCTGGGTTAGGTCTGGGTTATGCCCGCATCTGGCTCATGATTTTGCCTTCTGCGCATACTTGTTGGCCATATCCTGGGTTTTTTCGGGTTTGAATCACGTAGTAATGTGGAACCACACAGTAACAGTCAATTATACCTGGATTCGGTAAGTATTTTAGTCGGTAACACCGGTTAGGACTGGGTTAGGTCTCGGTTATGCCCACATGTGGCTCATGATTTTGCCTCTTCCGCATACCTGTGGGCCAGATCCTTGGTTTTCTCTGGTTTGAATCACGTAGTAATGGGGTACCACACTGAAACAGACAATTAAACCTGGTTTCGATGAATATTATAGAGGATAAAACCGGTTAGGTCTGGGTTAGGCCTGGGTTATGCCCGCATCTGGCTCATGATTTTGCCATCTTCGCATACTTGTTGGCCAGATCCTGGGTGTTTTCGGGTTTGAATCACATAGTAATGTGGCACCACATTGAAACAGTCAATTAAACCTGGTTTCGATTAATATTTTAGAGGATAAAACTGGTTAGGTCTGGGTTAGGTCTGGGTTATGCCCGCATCTGGCTCATGATTTTGCCTTCTGCGCATACTTGTTGCCCAGATCCTTGGTTTTCTCTGGTTTGAATCACGTTGTAATGTGGTACCACAGCGAAACAGTCCATTAAACTTGGTTTCGATCAATATTTTCTAGGATAAAACCGGTTAGGTTTGGGTTAGGTCTAGGTTATTCCCGCATCTGTGTCATGACTTTGCCTAATTCGCGTACTTGTTGGCCAGATCCTGTGTTTTTTCGGGTTTGAATCACGGAGAAATGTGGTACCACACTGAAACAGACAATTAAACCTGGTTTCGATGAATATATTAGAGGATAAATCGGTTAGGTCTGGATTAGGCCTGGGTTATGCCCGCATCTGGCTGATGATTTTGCCTTCTTCGCATACTTGTTGGCCATATCGTGGGTTTTTTCGGGTTTGAATCACGTAGTAATGTGGAACCACACAGTAACAGTCAATTATACCTGGATTCGGTCAGTATTTTAGTCGGTAACACCGGATAGGTCTGGGTTACGTCTGGGTTATACCCGCATCTGGCTCATGATTTTGCCTTGTCCGCATTCTTGTTGGCCAGATCCTTGGTTTTCTCTGGTTTGAATCACGGAGTAATGGGGTACCACACTGAAACAGTCAATTAAACCTGGTTTCGATCCACATTTTAGAGGACAACAACGGTTAGGTCTGGGTTATGCCCCCATCTGGCGCATGATTTTGCCTTCTTCGCATACTTAGCCTGATTATGGGTTTTTTCGGATTTGAATCATGTAGTAATGTGGTACGGCACAGTAACAGTCAATTAAACCTGGATTCGGCCAGCATTTTAGTCGGTAACACCGGTTAGGTCTGGGTTAGGTCTGGGTAATGCCCGCATCTGCCTCATTATTTTGCCTTTTCCGCATACTTGTTGGCCAGATCCTTGGTTTTCTCTGGTTTGAATCACGTAGTAATGGGGTACCACACTGAAACAGACAATTAAACCTGGTTTCGATGAATATTTTAGACGATAAAACCGGTTAGGTCTGGGTTAGGCCTGGGTTATGCCCGCATCTGGCTCATGATTTTGCCATCTTCGCATACTTGTTGGCCATATCCTGGGTTTTTTCGGGTTTGAATCACGTAGTAATGTGGAACCACACAGTAACAGTCAATTATACCTGGATTCGGTCAGTATTGTAGTCGGTAACACCGGTTAGGTCTGGGTTAGGTCTGGGTTAAGCCCGCATCTCGCTCATGATTTTGCCTTCTTCGCATTCTTGTTGGCCAGATCCTTGGTTTTCTCTGGTTTGAATCACGTAGTAATGTGGTACCACACTGAAACAGACAATTGAACCTGGTTTCGATCAATATTTTAGAGGATAACACCGGTTAGGTCTGGGTTAGGTCTGGGTTATGCCCGCATCTGGCTCATGTTTTTGCCTTCTTGGCATACTTGTTGGCCAGATCCATGGTTTTCTCTGGTTTGAATCACGTAGTAATGTGGTACCACACTGAAACAGACAATTAAACCTGGTATCGATCAATATTTCAGAGGATAACACCGGTTAGGTCTGAGTTAGGTCTGGGTTATGCCCGCATCTCGCTCATGATTTTGCCTTCTTCGCATTCTTGTTGGCCAGATCCTTGGTTTTCTCTGGTTTGAATCACGTAGTAATGTGGTACCACACTGAAACAGACAATTGAACCTGGTTTCGATCAATATTTTAGAGGATAACACCGGTTAGGTCTGGGTTAGGTCTGGGTTATGCCCACATCTGGCTCATGATTTTGCCTTCTTCGCATACTTGGCCAGATCCTGTGTTTTTTCGGGTTTGAATCACGTAGTAACGTGGTACCAAACAGTTACAGTCAATTAAGCCTGGATTCGGTCAGTATTTTAGTCGGTAACACCGGTTAGGCCTGGGTTAGGTCTGGGGTATGCCCGCATCTGGCTCATGATTTTGCCTTTTCCGCATACTTGTAGGCCAGATCCGTGGTTTTCTCTGGTTTGAATCACGTAGTAATGTGGTACCACAGCGAAGCAGTCAACTATACCTGGTTTCGATCAATATTTTAGAGGATAACAACGGTTACGTCTGGGTTAGGTCTGGGTTATTCCCGCATCTGGCTCATGATTTTGCCTTCTTGGCATACTTGTTGGGCAGATCCTTGGTTTTATCTGGTTTGAATCACGTAGTAATGTGGTACCACAGAGAAACAGTCCATTAAACTTGGTTTCGATCGATATTTTTGAGGATAAAACCGGTTAGGTCTGGGTTAGGTCTAGGTTATTCCCGCATCTGGGTCATGATTTTGCCTAATTCGCATACTTTTTGGCCAGATCCTTGGTTTTCTCTGGTTTGAATCACGTAGTAATGTGGTACCACAGCGAAACAGTCCATTAAACTTGGTTTCGATCAATATTTTCTAGGATAAAACCGGTTAGGTTTGGGTTAGGTCTAGGTTATTCCCGCATCTGTGTCATGACTTTGCCTAATTCGCATACTTGTTGGCCAGATCCTGTGTTTTTTCGAGTTTGAATCACGTAGTAATGTGGTAGCACACTGAAACAGACAATTAAGCCTGGATTCGGTCAGTATTTTAGAGGATAACACCGGTTAGGTCTGGGTCAGGTCTGGGTTATGCCCGCATGTGGCTCATGATTTTGCCTTCTTCGCATACTTGTTGGCCAGATCCTTGGTTTTTTCTGGTTTGAATCACGTAGTAATGTAGTACGACGAAGTAACAGTGAATTAAACCTGGATTCGGTCAGTATTATAGTCGGTGACACCGGTTAGGCCTGGGTTAGATCTGGGTTATGCCCCCATCTGACTCATGATTTTACATTCTTCCCATTTTTGTTGGAAAGATCCTTGGTTTTTTAGGGTTTGAATCACGTAGTAATGTGGCACCACACTGTAACAGTCCATTAAACTTGGTTTCGATCCACATTTTAGAGGATAACAACGGTTAGGTCTGGGGTATGCCCGCATCTGGCTCATGATTTTGCCTTTTCCGCATACTTGTAGGCCAGATCCGTGGTTTTCTCTGGTTTGAATCACGTAGTAATGTGGTACCACAGCGAAACAGTCAACTATACCTGGTTTCGATCAATATTTTAGAGAATAACAACGGTTACGTCTGGGTTAGGTCTGGGTTATTCCCGCATCTGGCTCATGATTTTGCCTTCTGGGCATACTTGTTGGCCAGATCCTTGGTTTTATCTGGTTTGAATCACTTAGTAATGTGGTACCACAGAGAAACAGTCAATTAAACTTGGTTTCGATCAATATTTTGGAGGATAAAACCGGTTAGGTCTGGGTTAGGTCTAGGTTATTCCCGCATCTGGGTCATGATTTTGCCTAATTCGCATACTTGTTGGCCAGACCCTGTGTTTTTTCGAGTTTGAATCACGTGGTAATGTGGTACCACACTGAAACAGACAATTAAACCTGGTTTCGATTAATATTTTAGAGGATAAAACTGGTTATGTCTGGGTTAGGTCTGGGTTATGCCCGCATCTGGCTCATGATTTTGCATTCTGCGCATACTTGTTGCCCAGATCCTTGGTTTTCTCTAGTTTGAATCACGTTGTAATGTGGTACCACAGCGAAACAGTCCATTAAACTTGGTTTCGATCAATATTTTCTAGGATAAAACCGGTTAGGTTTGGGTTAGGTCTAGGTTATTCCCGCATCTGTGTCATGACTTTGCCTAATTCGCGTACTTGTTGGCCAGATCCTGTGTTTTTTCGGGTTTGAATCACGGAGAAATGTGGTACCACACTGAAACAGACAATTAAACCTGGTTTCGATGAATATTTTAGAGGATAAATCGGTTAGGTCTGGATTAGGCCTGGGTTATGCCCGCATCTGGCTGATGATTTTGCCTTCTTCGCATACTTGTTGGCCATATCGTGGGTTTTTTCGGGTTTGAATCACGTAGTAATGTGGAACCACACAGTAACAGTCAATTATACCTGGATTCGGTCAGTATTTTAGTCGGTAACACCGGATAGGTCTGGGTTACGTCTGGGTTATACCCGCATCTGGCTCATGATTTTGCCTTGTCCGCATTCTTGTTGGCCAGATCCTTGGTTTTCTCTGGTTTGAATCACGGAGTAATGGGGTACCACACTGAAACAGTCAATTAAACCTGGTTTCGATCCACATTTTAGAGGGCAACAACGGTTAGGTCTGGGTTATGCGCCCATCTGGCGCATGATTTTGCCTTCTTCGCATACTTAGCCTGATTATGGGTTTTTTCGGATTTGAATCATGTAGTAATGTGGTACGGCACAGTAACAGTCAATTAAACCTGGATTCGGCCAGCATTTTAGTCGGTAACACCGGTTAGGTCTGGGTTAGGTCTGGGTAATGCCCGCATCTGCCTCATTATTTTGCCTTTTCCGCATACTTGTTGGCCAGATCCTCGGTTTTCTCTGGTTTGAATCACGTAGTAATGGGGTACCACACTGAAACAGACAATTAAACCTGGTTTCGATGAATATTTTAGACGATAAAACCGGTTAGGTCTGGGTTAGGCCTGGGTTATGCCCGCATCTGGCTCATGATTTTGCCATCTTCGCATACTTGTTGGCCATATCCTGGGTTTTTTCGGGTTTGAATCACGTAGTAATGTGGAACCACACAGTAACAGTCAATTATACCTGGATTCGGTCAGTATTGTAGTCGGTAACACCGGTTAGGTCTGGGTTAGGTCTGGGTTAAGCCCGCATCTCGCTCATGATTTTGCCTTCTTCGCATTCTTGTTGGCCAGATCCTTGGTTTTCTCTGGTTTGAATCACGTAGTAATGTGGTACCACACTGAAACAGACAATTGAACCTGGTTTCGATCAATATTTTAGAGGATAACACCGGTTAGGTCTGGGTTAGGTCTGGGTTATGCCCGCATCTGGCTCATGTTTTTGCCTTCTTGGCATACTTGTTGGCCAGATCCATGGTTTTCTCTGGTTTGAATCACGTAGTAATGTGGTACCACACTGAAACAGACAATTAAACCTGGTTTCGATCAATATTTCAGAGGATAACACCGGTTAGGTCTGAGTTAGGTCTGGGTTATGCCCGCATCTCGCTCATGATTTTGCCTTCTTCGCATTCTTGTTGGCCAGATCCTTGGTTTTCTCTGGTTTGAATCACGTAGTAATGTGGTACCACACTGAAACAGACAATTGAACCTGGTTTCGATCAATATTTTAGAGGATAACACCGGTTAGGTCTGGGTTAGGTCTGGGTTATGCCCACATCTGGCTCATGATTTTGCCTTCTTCGCATACTTGGCCAGATCCTGTGTTTTTTCGGGTTTGAATCACGTAGTAACGTGGTACCAAACAGTTACAGTCAATTAAGCCTGGATTCGGTCAGTATTTTAGTCGGTAACACCGGTTAGGCCTGGGTTAGGTCTGGGGTATGCCCGCATCTGGCTCATGATTTTGCCTTTTCCGCATACTTGTAGGCCAGATCCGTGGTTTTCTCTGGTTTGAATCACGTAGTAATGTGGTACCACAGCGAAGCAGTCAACTATACCTGGTTTCGATCAATATTTTAGAGGATAACAACGGTTACGTCTGGGTTAGGTCTGGGTTATTCCCGCATCTGGCTCATGATTTTGCCTTCTTGGCATACTCGTTGGGCAGATCCTTGGTTTTATCTGGTTTGAATCACGTAGTAATGTGGTACCACAGAGAAACAGTCCATTAAACTTGGTTTCGATCGATATTTTTGAGGATAAAACCGGTTAGGTCTGGGTTAGGTCTAGGTTATTCCCGCATCTGGGTCATGATTTTGCCTAATTCGCATACTTTTTGGCCAGATCCTTGGTTTTCTCTGGTTTGAATCACGTAGTAATGTGGTACCACAGCGAAACAGTCCATTAAACTTGGTTTCGATCAATATTTTCTAGGATAAAACCGGTTAGGTTTGGGTTAGGTCTAGGTTATTCCCGCATCTGTGTCATGACTTTGCCTAATTCGCGTACTTGTTGGCCAGATCCTGGGTTTTTTCGGGTTTGAATCACGTAGTAATGTGGTACCACAGAGAAACAGTCCATTAAACTTGGTTTCGATCAATATTTTGGAGGATAAAACCGGTTAGGTCTGTGTTAGGTCTAGGTTATTCCCGCATCTGGGTCAGGATTTTGCCTAATTCGCATACTTGTTGGCCAGATCCTGTGTTTTTTCGAGTTTGAATCACGTAGTAATGTGGTAGCACACTGAAACAGACAATTAAGCCTGGATTCGGTCAGTATTTTAGAGGATAACACCGGTTAGGTCTGGGTCAGGTCTGGGTTATGCCCGCATGTGGCTCATGATTTTGCCTTCTTCGCATACTTGTTGGCCAGATCCTTGGTTTTTTCTGGTTTGAATCACGTAGTAATGTGGTACGACGAAGTAACAGTGAATTAAACCTGGATTCGGTCAGTATTTTAATCGGTGACACCGGTTAGGCCTGGGTTAGATCTGGGTTATGCCCCCATCTGACTCATGATTTTACATTCTTCCCATTCTTGTTGGAAAGATCCTTGGTTTTTTAGGGTTTGAATCACGTAGTAATGTGGCACCACACTGTAACAGTCCATTAAACTTGGTTTCGATCCACATTTTAGAGGATAACAACGGTTAGGTCTGGGGTATGCCCGCATCTGGCTCATGATTTTGCCTTTTCCGCATACTTGTAGGCCAGATCCGTGGTTTTCTCTGGTTTGAATCACGTAGTAATGTGGTACCACAGCGAAACAGTCAACTATACCTGGTTTCGATCAATATTTTAGAGAATAACAACGGTTACGTCTGGGTTAGGTCTGGGTTATTCCCGCATCTGGCTAATGATTTTGCCTTCTGGGCATACTTGTTGGCCAGATCCTTGGTTTTATCTGGTTTGAATCACTTAGTAATGTGGTACCACAGAGAAACAGTCAATTAAACTTGGTTTCGATCAATATTTTGGAGGATAAAACCGGTTAGGCCTGGGTTAGGTCTAGGTTATTCCCGCATCTGGGTCATGATTTTGCCTAATTCGCATACTTGTTGGCCAGACCCTGTGTTTTTTCGAGTTTGAATCACGTGGTAATGTGGTACCACACTGAAACAGACAATTAAACCTGGCTTCAATGAATATTTTAGAGGATAAAACCGGTTAGGTCTGGGTTAGGTCTGGGTTATGCCCGCATCTGGCTCATGATTTTGCCTCCTTCGCATACTTGTTGGACAGGTCCTGGGTTTTTTCGGGTTTGAACAACGTAGTAATGTGGTGCCACACAGTAACAGTCAATTAAAGCTGGATTCGGTCAGTATTTCAGTCGGTAACACCGGTTAGGTCTGGGTTAGGTCTGGGTTATGCCCGCATCTCGCTCATGATTTTGCCTTTTTCGCATACTTGTTGGCCAGATCCTGGGTTTTTTCCTGTTTGAAACACGTAGTAATGTGGTGCCACAGCGAAACAGTCTACTAAACCTGGTTCGATCAATATTTTACAGGGTAACACCGGTTAGATCTGGGTTAGGTCTGGGTTATGCCCGCATCTGGCTCATGATTTTGCCTTTTCCGCATACTTGTTGGCCACATCCTGTGTTTTTTCGGGTTTGAATCTCGTAGTAATGTGGTACCACAGCGAAACAGTCTACTAAACCTGGTTCGATCAATATTTTACTGGGTAACACCGGTTAGATCTGGGTTAGGTCTTGGTTATGCCCACATCTGGCTCATGATTTTGCCTTTTCCGCATACTTGTTGGCCAGATCCTGGGTTTTTTCGGGTTTGAATCACGTAGTAATGTGGCACCACATTGAAACAGTCAATTAAACCTGGTTTCGATCAATATTTCAGAGGATAAAACCGGTTAGGTCTGGGTTAGGTCTGGGTAATGCCCGCATCTAGCTCATGATTTTGCCTTCTTCGCATTCTTGTTGGCCAGATCCTTGGTTTTCTCTGGTTTGAATCACGTAGTAATGTGGTACCACACTGAAACAGACAATTGAACCTGGTTTCGATCGATATTTTAGAGGATAACACCGGTAAGGTCTGGGTTAGGTCTGGGTTATGCCCGCATCTGGCTCATGATTTTGTCTTCTGCGCATACTTGTTGGCCATATCCTGGGTTTTTTCGTGGTTGAATCACGTAGTAATGTGGTACCACAGCGAAACAGTCTACTAAACCTGGTTCGATCAATATTTTACAGGGTAACACCGGTTAGATCTGGGTTAGGTCTGGGTTATGCCCGCATCTGGCTCATGATTTTGCCTTCTGCGCATACTTGTTGGCCATATCCTGGGTTTTTTCGGGGTTGAATCACGTAGTAATGTGGTACCACAGCGAAACAGTCTACTAAACCTGGTTCGATCAATATTTTACAGGGTAACACCGGTTAGATCTGGGTTAGGTCTGGGTTATGCCCGCATCTGGCTCATGATTTTGCCTTTTCCGCATACTTGTTGGCCACATCCTGTGTTTTTTCGGGTTTGAATCACGTAGTAATGTGGTACCACAGCGAAACAGTCTACTAAACCTGGTTCGATCAATATTTTACTGAGTAACACCGGTTAGATCTGGGTTAGGTCTGGGTTATGCCCGCATCTGGTTCATGATTATGCTTTTTCCGCATACTTGTTGGCCAGATCCTGGGTTTTTTCGGGTTTGAATCACGTAGTAATGTGGCACCACATTGAAGCAGTCAATTAAACCTGGTTTCGATCAATATTTTAGAGGATAAAACCGGTTAGGTCTGGGTTAGGTCTGGGTTATGCCCGCATCTGGCTCATGATTTTGCCTACTTCGCATACTTGTTGGACAGGTCCTGAGTTTCTTCGGGTTTGAATCACGTAGTAATGTGGAACCACACAGTAACAGTCAATTATACCTGGATTCGGTCAGTATTTTAGTCGGTAATACCGGTTAGGGCTGGGTTAGGTCTGGGTTATGCCCGCATCAGGCTCACGATTTTGCCTATTCCGCATTCTTGTTGGCCAGATCCTTTGTTTTCTCTGGTTTGAATCACGTAGTAATGTGGTACCACACTGAGACAGCCAATTAAACCTGGATTCGGTCAGTATTGTAGTCGGTAACACCGGTAAGGTCTGGGTTAGGTCTGGGTTATGCCCGCATCTGGCTCATGATTTTGCCCTCTTCGCAAACTTGTTGGCCAGATCCTGGGTTTTTTAGGGTTTGAATCACGTAGTAATGTGGCACCACACTGAAACAGTCCATTAAACTTGGTTTCGATCCACATTTTAGAGGATAACAACGGTTAGGTCTGGGGTATGCCCGCATCTGGCGCATGATTATGCCTTTTCCGCATACTTGTTGGCCAGATCCTTGGTTTTCTCTGGTTTGAATCACGTAGTAATGTGGTACCACAGCGAAACAGTCCATTAAACTTGGTTTCGATCAATATTTTGGAGGATAAAACCGGTTAGGTCTGGGTTAGGTCTAGGTTATTCTCGCATCTGGATCATGATTTTGCCTAATTCGCATTCTTGTTGGCCAGATCCTGTGTTTTTTCGGGTTTGAATCACGTAGTAATGTGGTACCACACTGAAACAGACAATTAAACCTGGTTTCAATCAATATTTTAGAGGATAAAACCGGTTAGGTCTGGGTTAGGTCTGGGTTGTGGCCGCATCTGGCTCATGATTTTGCCTCCTTCGCATACTTGTTGGACAGGTCCTGGGTTTTTTCGGGTTTGCACAACGTAGTAATGTGGTGCCACACAGTTACAGTCAATTAAAGCTGGATTCGGTCAGTATTTCAGTCGGTAACACCGGTTAGGTCTGGGTTAGGTCTGGGTTATGCCCGCATCTCGCTCATGATTTTGCCTTTTTCGCATACTTGTTGGCCAGATCCTGGGTTTTTTCCTGTTTGAAACACGTAGTAATGTGGTACCACAGCGAAACAGTCCACTAAACCTGGTTCGATCAATATTTTACAGGGTAACACCGGTTAGATCTGGGTTAGGTCTGGGTTATGCCCGCATCTGGCTCATGATTTTGCCTTCTGGGCATACTTGTTGGCCAGATCCTTGGTCTTATCTGGTTTGAATCACTTAGTAATGTGGTACCACAGAGAAACAGTCAATTAAACTTGGTTTCGATCAATATTTTGGAGGATAAAACCGGTTAGGTCTGGGTTAGGTCTAGGTTATTCCCGCATCTGGGTCATGATTATGCCGAATTCGCATACTTGTTGGCCAGATCCTGTGTTTTTTCGAGTTTAAATCACGTAGTAATGTGGCACCACATTGAAACAGTCAATTAAACCTGGTTTCGATCAATATTTCAGAGGATAAAACCGGTTAGGTCTGGGTTAGGTCTGGGTAATGCCCGCATCTAGCTCATGATTTTGCCTTCTTCGCATTCTTGTTGGCCAGATCCTTGGTTTTCTCTGGTTTTTGAATCACGTAGTAATGTGGTACCACACTGAAACAGACAATTGAACCTGGTTTCGATCGATATTTTAGAGGATAACACCGGTAAGGTCTGGGTTAGGTCTGGGTTATGCCCGCATCTGGCTCATGATTTTGCCTTCTGCGCATACTTGTTGGCCACATCCTGTGTTTTTTCGGGTTTGAATCACGCAGTAATGTGGTACCACAGCGAAACAGTCTACTAAACCTGGTTCGATCAATATTTTACTGAGTAACACCGGTTAGATCTGGGTTAGGTCTGGGTTATGCCCGCATCTGGCTCATGATTTTGCCTTTTCCGCATACTTGTTGGCCAGATCCTGGGTTTTTTCGGGTTTGAATCACGTAGTAATGTGGCACCACATTGAAACAGTCAATTAAACCTGGTTTCGATCAATATTTCAGAGGATAAAACCGGTTAGGTCTGGGTTAGGTCTGGGTAATGCCCGCATCTAGCTCATGATTTTGCCTTCTTCGCATTCTTGTTGGCCAGATCCTTGGTTTTCTCTGGTTTGAATCACGTAGTAATGTGGTACCACACTGAAACAGACAATTGAACCTGGTTTCGATCGATATTTTAGAGGATAACACCGGTAAGGTCTGGGTTAGGTCTGGGTTATGCCCGCATCTGGCTCATGATTTTGCCTTCTGCGCATACTTGTTGGCCATATCCTGGGTTTTTTCGGGGTTGAATCACGTAGTAATGTGGTACCACAGCGAAACAGTCTACTAAACCTGGTTCGATCAATATTTTACAGGGTAACACCGGTTAGATCTGGGTTAGGTCTGGGTTATGCCCGCATCTGGATCATGATTTTGCCTTTTCCGCATACTTGTTGGCCAGATCCTGTGTTTTTTCGGGTTTGAATCACGTAGTAATGTGGAACCACACAGTAACAGTCAATTATACCTGGATTCGGTCAGTATTTTAGTCGGTAATACCGGTTAGGGCTGGGTTAGGTCTGGGTTATGCCCGCATCTGGCTCACGATTTTGCCTATTCCGCATTCTTGTTGGCCAGATCCTTTGTTTTCTCTGGTTTGAATCACGTAGTAATGTGGTACCACACTGAAACAGGCAATTGAACCTGGTTTCGATCAATATTTTAGAGGATAACACCGGTTAGGTCTGGGTTAGGTCTGGGTTATGCCCGCATCTGGCTCATGATTTAGCCTTCTGGGCATACTTGTTGGCCAGATCCTTGGTCTTATCTGGTTTGAATCACTTAGTAATGTGGTACCACAGAGAAACAGTCAATTAAACTTGGTTTCGATCAATATTTTGGAGGATAAAACCGGTTAGGTCTGGGTTAGGTGTAGGTTATTCCCGCATCTGGGTCATGATTATGCCTAATTCGCATACTTGTTGGCCAGATCCTGTGTTTTTTCGAGTTTGAATCACGTAGTAATGTGGAACCACACTGAAACAGACAATTAAACCTGGTTTCAATCAACATTTTAGAGGATAAAACCGGTTAGGTCAGGGTTAGGTCTGGGTTATGCCCGCATCTGGCTCATGATTTTGCCCTCTTCGCAAACTTGTTGGCCAGATCCTGGGTTTTTTAGGGTTTGAATCACGTAGTAATGTGGTACCACAGCGAAACAGTCCATTAAACTTGGTTTCGATCAATATTTTGGAGGATAAAACCGATTAGGTCTGGGTTAGGTCTAGGTTATTCCCGCATCTGGGTCATGATTTTGCCTAATTCGCATCCTTGTTGGCCAGATCCTGTGTTTTTTCGGGTTTGAATCACGTAGTAATGTGGTACCACACTGAAACAGACAATTAAACCTGGTTTCAATGAATATTTTAGAGGATAAAACCGGTTAGGTCTGGGTTAGGTCTGGGCTATGCCCGCATCTGGCTCATGATTTTGCCTCCTTCGCATACTTGTTGGACAGGTCCTGGGTTTTTTCGGGTTTGAACAACGTAGTAATGTGGTGCCACACAGTAACAGTCAATTAAAGCTAGATTCGGTCAGTATTTCAGTCGGTAACACCGGTTAGGTCTGGGTTAGGTCTGGGTTATGCCCGCATCTCGCTCATGATTTTGCCTTCTTCGCATACTTGTTGGCCAGATCCTGGGTTTTTTCCTGTTTGAAATACGTAGTAATGTGGTACCACAGCGAAACAGCCTACTAAACCTGGTTCGATCAATATTTTACAGGGTAACACCGGTTAGATCTGGGTTAGGTCTGGGTTATGCCCGCATCTGGCTCATGATTTTGCCTTTTCCGCATACTTGTTGGCCACATCCTGTGTTTTTTCGGGTTTGAATCACGTAGTAATGTGGTACCACAGCGAAACAGTCTACTAAACCTGGTTCGATCAATATTTTACTGAGTAGCACCGGTTAGATCTGGGTTAGGTCTGGGTTATGCCCGCATCTAGCTCATGATTTTGCTTTTTCCGCATACTTGTTGGCCAGATCCTGGGTTTTTTCGGGTTTGAATCACGTAGTAATGTGGCACCACATTGAAGCAGTCAATTAAACCTGGTTTCGATCAATATTTTAGAGGATAAAACCGGTTAGGTCTGGGTTAGGTCTGGGTTATGCCCGCATCTGGCTCATGATTTTGCCTACTTCGCATACTTGTTGGACAGGTCCTGGGTTTCTTCGGGTTTGAATCACGTAGTAATGTGGAACCACACAGTAACAGTCAATTATACCTGGATTCGGTCAGTATTTTAGTCGGTAATACCGGTTAGGGCTGGGTTAGGTCTGGGTTATGCCCGCATCTGGCTCACGATTTTGCCTATTCCGCATTCTTGTTGGCCAGATCCTTTGTTTTCTCTGGTTTGAATCACGTAGTAATGTGGTACCACACTGAGACAGCCAATTAAACCTGGATTCGGTCAGTATTGTAGTCGGTAACACCGGTAAGGTCTGGGTTAGGTCTGGGTTATGCCCGCATCTGGCTCATGATTTTGCCTTCTGGGCATACTTGTTGGCCAGATCCTTGGTCTTATCTGGTTTGAATCACTTAGTAATGTGGTACCACAGAGAAACAGTCAATTAAACTTGGTTTCGATCAATATTTTGGAGGATAAAACCGGTTAGGTCTGGGTTAGGTCTAGGTTATTCCCGCATCTGGGTCATGATTATGCCTAATTCGCATACTTGTTGGCCAGATCCTGTGTTTTTTCGAGTTTGAATCACGTAGTAATGTGGTACCACACTGAAACAGACAATTAAACCTGGTTTCAATCAATATTTTAGAGGATAAAACCGGTTAGGTCAGGGTTAGGTCTGGGTTATGCCCGCATCTGGCTCATGATTTTGCCCTCTTCGCAAACTTGTTGGCCAGATCCTGGGTTTTTTAGGGTTTGAATCACGTAGTAATGTGGCACCACACTGAAACAGTCCATTAAACTTGGTTTCGATCCACATTTTAGAGGATAACAACGGTTAGGTCTGGGGTATGCCCGCATCTGGCGCATGATTTTGCCTTTTCCGCATACTTGTTGGCCAGATCCTTGGTTTTCTCTGGTTTGAATCACGTAGTAATGTGGTACCACAGCGAAACAGTCCATTAAACTTGGTTTCGATCAATATTTTGGAGGATAAAACCGGTTAGGTCTGGGTTAGGTCTAGGTTATTCTCGCATCTGGGTCATGATTTTGCCTAATTCGCATTCTTGTTGGCCAGATCCTGTGTTTTTTCGGGTTTGAATCAGGTAGTAATGTGGTACCACACTGAAACAGACAATTAAACCTGGTTTCAATCAATATTTTAGAGGATAAAAACGGTTAGGTCTGGGTTAGGTCTGGGTTGTGCCCGCATCTGGCTCATGATTTTGCCTCCTTCGCATACTTGTTGGACAGGTCCTGGGTTTTTTCGGGTTTGCACAACGTAGTAATGTGGTGCCACACAGTAACAGTCAATTAAAGCTGGATTCGGTCAGTATTTCAGTCGGTAACACCGGTTAGGTCTGGGTTAGGTCTGGGTTATGCCAGCATCTCGCTCATGATTTTGCCTTTTTCGCATACTTGTTGGCCAGATCCTGGGTTTTTTCCTGTTTGAAACACGTAGTAATGTGGTACCACAGCGAAACAGTCTACTAAACCTGGTTCGATCAATATTTTACCGGGTAACACCGGTTAGATCTGGGTTAGGTCTGGGTTATGCCCGCATCTGAGTCATGATTTTGCCTTTTCCGCATACTTGTTGGCCACATCCTGTGTTTTTTCGGGTTTGAATCACGTAGTAATGTGGCACCACATTGAAACAGTCAATTAAACCTGGTTTCGATCAATATTTTAGAGGATAACACCGGTTAGGTCTGGGTTAGGTCTGGGTTATGCCCGCATCTGGCTCATGATTTTGCCTTCTTCGCATGCTTGTTGGCCAGATCCTGTGTTTTTTCGGGTATGTATCACGTAGTAACGTGGTAGCAAACAGTTACAGTAAATTAAGCCTGGATTCAGTCAGTATTTTAGAGGATAACCCCGGTTAGGTCTGGGTTAGGTCTGGGTTATGCCCGCATCTGGCTCATGATTTTGCCTTCTTCGCATGCTTGTTGGCCAGATCCTGTGTTTTTTCGGGTATGTATCACGTAGTAACGTGGTAGCAAACAGTTACAGTAAATTAAGCCTGGATTCAGTCAGTATTTTAGAGGATAACCCCGGTTAGGTCTGGGTCAGGTCTGGGTTATGCCCGCATCTGGCTCATGATTTTGCCTTCTGCGCATACTTGTTGGCCATATCCTGGGTTTTTTCGGGTTTGAATCACGTAGTAATGTGGAACCACACAGTAACAGTCAATTATACCTGGATTCGGTCACTATTTTAGTCGGTAACACCGGTTAGGACTGGGTTAGGACTGGGTTATGCCCGCATCTGGCTCACGATTTTGCCTATTCCGCATTCTTGTTGGCCAGATCCTTGGTTTTCTCTGGTTTGAATCACGTAGTAATGTGGTACCACAATGAAACAGACAATTAAACCTGGTTTCGATCTATATTTCAGAGGATAACACCGGTTAGGTCTGGGTTAGGTCTGGGTTATACCCGCATGTGGCTCATGATTTTGCCTTTTCCGCATACCTGTTGGCCAGATCCTTGGTTTTCTCTGGTTTGAATCACGTAGTAATGTGGTACCACACTGAAACAGACTATTGAACCTGGTTTCGATCAATATTTTAGAGGATAACACCGGTTAGGTCTGGGTTAGGTCTGGGTTATGCCCGCATGTGGCTCATGATTTTGCCTTTTCCGCATACCTGTTGGCCAGATCCTTGGTTTTCTCTGGTTTGAATCACGTAGTATTGCGGTACCACACTGAAGCAGACTATTGAACCTGGTTTCGATCAATATTTTAGAGGATAACAACGGTCACGTCTGGGTTAGGTCTGGGTTATGCCCGCATCTGGCTCATGATTTTGCCTTCTTGGCATACTTGTTGGCCAGATCCTTGGTTTTCTCTGGTTTGAATCACGTAGTAATGTGGTACCACAGCGAAACAGTCCATTAAACTGGGTTTCGATCAATATTTTCTAGGATAAAACCGGTTAGGTCTGGGTTAGGTCTGGGTTATGCCCGCATCTCGCTCATGATTTTGCCTTCTTGGCATACTTGTAGGCCAGATCCTTGGTTTTTTCGGGTTTGAATCACGTAGTAATGTGGTACCACAGCGAAACAGTCTACTAAACCTTGTTCGATCAATATTTTACTGGGTAACACCGGTTAGATCTGGGTTAGCTCTGGGTTATGCCCGCATCTGGCTCATGATTTTGCCTTTTCCGCATACTTGTTGGCCAGATCCTGGGTTTTTTCGGGTTTGAATCACGTAGTAATGTGGCACCACATTGAAACAGTCAATTAAACCTGGTTTCGATCTATATTTCAGAGGATAAAACCGGCTAGGTCTGGGTTAGGTCTGGGTAATGCCCGCATCTCGCTCATGATTTTGCCTTCTTCGCATTCTTGTTGGCCAGATCCTTGGTTTTCTCTGGTTTGAATCACGTAGTAATGTGGTACCACACTGAAACAGACAATTGAACCTGGTTTCGATCGATATTTTTGAGGATAACACCGGTAAGGTCTGGGTTAGGTCTGGGTTATGCCCGCATCCGGCTCACGATTTTGCCTTTTCCGCATACTTCTAGCCCAGATCCTTGGTTTTCTCTGGTTTGAATCACGTAGTAATGTGGTTCCACACTGAAACAGTCCATTAAACCTGGTTTTCGATCAATATCATAGAGGATAACACCGGTTAGGTCTGGGTTAGGTCTGGATTATGCCCGCATCTGGCTCATGATTTTGCCTTCTGCGCATACTTGTTGGCCATATCCTGGGTTTTTTCGGGTTTGAATCACGTAGTAATGTGGTACCACAGCGAAACAGTCTACTAAACCTGGTTCGATCAATATTTTACAGGGTAACACCAGTTAGATCTGGGTTAGGTCTGGGTTATGCCCGCATCTGGCTCATGATTTTGCCTTTTCCGCATACTTGATGGCCAGAGCCTGTGTTTTTTCGGGTTTGAATCACGTAGTAATGTGGAACCACACAGTAACAGTCAATTATACCTGGATTCGGTCAGTATTTTAGTCGGTAATACCGGTTAGGGCTGGGCTAGGTCTGGGTTATGCCCGCATCTGGCTCATGATTTTGCCTTTTCCGCATACATCTAGGCCAGATCCTTGGTTTTCTCTGGTTTGAATCACGTAGTAATGTGGTAGCACACTGAGACAGCCAATTAAACCTGGATTCGGTCAGTACTGTAGTCGGTAACACCGGTAAGGTCTGGGTTAGGTCTGGGTTATGCCCGCATCTGGCTCATGATTTTGCCTTTTCCGCATACATCTAGGCCAGATCCTTGGTTCTCTCTGGTTTGAATCACGTAGTAATGTGGGAGCACACTGAAACAGACAATTGAACCTGGTTTCGATCGATATTTTAGAGGATAAAACCGGTTAGGTCAGGGTTAGGTCTGGGTTATGCCCGCATCTGGCTCATGATTTTGCCTTTTCCGCATACTTGATGGCCAGAGCCTGTGTTTTTTCGGGTTTGAATCACGTAGTAATGTGGAACCACACAGTAACAGTCAATTATACCTGGATTCGGTCAGTATTTTAGTCGGTAATACCGGTTAGGGCTGGGTTAGGTCTGGGTTATGCCCGCATCTGGCTCATGATTTTGCCTTTTCCGCATACATCTAGGCCAGATCCTTGGTTTTCTCTGGTTTGAATCACGTAGTAATGTGGTTCCAAACTGAAACAGTCCATTAAACCTGTTTTTCGATCAATATCATAGAGGATGACACCGGTTAGGTCTGGGTTAGGTCTGGATTATGCCCGCATCTGGCTCATGATTTTGCCTTCTGCGCATACTTGTTGGCCATATCCTGGGTTTTTTCGGGTTTGAATCACGTAGTAATGTTGAACCACACAGTAACAGTCAATTATACCTGGATTCGGTCACTATTTTAGTCGGTAACACCGGTTAGGACTGGGTTAGGTCTGGGTTATGCCCGCATCTGGCTCACGATTTTGCCTATTCCGCATTCTTGTTGGCCAGATCCTTGGTTTTCTCTGGTTTGAATCACGTAGTAATGTGGTACCACAATGAAACAGACAATTAAACCTGGTTTCGATCTATATTTCAGAGGATAACACCGGTTAGGTCTGGGTTAGGTCTGGGTTATGCCCGCATGTGGCTCATGATTTTGCCTTTTCCGCATACCTGTTGGCCAGATCCTTGGTTTTCTCTGGTTTGAATCACGTAGTAATGTGGTACCACACTGAAACAGACTATTGAACCTGGTTTCGATCAATATTTTAGAGGATAACACCGGTTAGGTCTGGGTTAGGTCTGGGTTATGCGCGCATGTGGCTCATGATTTTGCCTTTTCCGCATACCTGTTGGCCAGATCCTTGGTTTTCTCTGGTTTGAATCACGTAGTATTGTGGTACCACACTGAAGCAGACTATTGAACCTGGTTTCGATCAATATTTTAGAGGATAAAACCGGTTAGGTCTGGGTTAGAAATGGGTTATGTCCACATCTGGCCCATGATTTTGCCTTCTTCGCATACTTGTTGGCCAGATCCTGTGTTTTTTCGGGATTGAATCACGTAGCAACGTGGTACCAAACAGTTACAGTCAATTAAGCCAGGATTCGTTCAGTATTTTAGAGGATAACACCGGTTAGGTCTGGGTCAGGTCTGGGTTATGCCCGCATGTGGCTCTTGATTTTGCCTTTTCCGCATACCTGTTGGCCAGATCCTTGGTTTTCTCTGGTTTGAATCATGTAGTATTGTGGTACCACACTGAAGCAGACTATTGAACCTGGTTTCGATCAATATTTTAGAGGATAACACCGGTTAGGTCTGGGTTAGGTCTGGGTTATGCCCGCATGTGGCTCATGATTTTGCCTTTTCCGCATACCTGTTGGCCAGATCCTTGGTTTTCTCTGGTTTGAATCACGTAGTAATGTGGTACCACACTGAGACAGCCAATTAAACCTGGATTCGGTCAGTATTGTAGTCGGTAACACCGGTAAGGTCTGGGTTAGGTCTGGGTTATGCCCGCATCTGGCTCATGATTTAGCCTTCTGGGCATACTTGTTGGCCAGATCCTTGGTCTTATCTGGTTTGAATCACTTAGTAATGTGGTACCACAGAGAAACAGTCAATTAAACTTGGTTTCGATCAATATTTTGGAGGATAAAACCGGTTAGGTCTGGGTTAGGTCTAGGTTATTCCCGCATCTGGGTCATGATTTTGCCTAATTCGCATACTTGTTGGCCAGATCCTGTGTTTTTTCGAGTTTGAATCACGTAGTAATGTGGTAGCACACTGAAACAGACAATTAAACCTGGTTTCAATCAATATTTTAGAGGATAAAACCGGTTAGGTCAGGGTTAGGTCTGGGTTGTGCCCGCATCTGGCCCATGATTTTGCCCTCTTCGCAAACTTGTTGGCCAGATCCTGGGTTTTTTAGGGTTTGAATCACGTAGTAATGTGGCACCACACTGAAACAGTCCATTAAACTTGGTTTCGATCCACATTTTAGAGGATAACAACGGTTAGGTCTGGGGTATGCCCGCATCTGGCGCATGATTTTGCCTTTTCCGCATACTTGTTGGCCAGATCCTTGGATTTCTCTGGTTTGAATCACGTAGTAATGTGGTACCACAGCGAAACAGTCCATTAAACTTGGTTTCGATCAATATTTTGGAGGATAAAACCGGTTAGGTCTGGGTTAGGTCTAGGTTATTCTCGCATCTGGGTCATGATTTTGCCTAATTCGCATTCTTGTTGGCCAGATCCTGTGTTTTTTCGGGTTTGAATCACGTAGTAATGTGGTACCACACTGAAACAGACAATTAAACCTGGTTTCAATCAATATTTTAGAGGATAAAACCGGTTAGGTCTGGGTTAGGTCTGGGTTATGCCCGCATCTGGCTCATGATTTTGCCTCCTTCGCATACTTGTTGGACAGGTCCTGGGTTTTTTCGGGTTTGAACAACGTAGTAATGTGGTGCCACACAGTAACAGTCAATTAAAGCTGAATTCGGTCAGTATTTCAGTCGGTAACACCGGTTAGGTCTGGGTTAGGTCTGGGTTATGCCCGCATCTCGCTCATGATTTTGCCTTTTTCGCATACTTGTTGGCCAGATCCTGGGTTTTTTCATGTTTGAAACACGTAGTAATGTGGTACCACAGCGAAACAGTCTACTAAGCCTGGTTCGATCAATATTTTACAGGGTAACACCGGTTAGATCTGGGTTAGGTCTGGGTTATGCCCGCATCTGGCTCATGATTTTGCCTTTTCCGCATACTTGTTGGCCACATCCTGTGTTTTTTCGGGTTTGAATCACGTAGTAATGTGGTACCACAGCGAAACAGTCTACTAAACCTGGTTCGATCAATATTTTACTGGGTAACACCGGTTAGATCTGGGTTAGGTCTGGGTTATGCCCGCATCTGGCTCATGATTTTGCCTTTTCCGCATACTTGTTGACCAGATCCTGGGTTTTTTCGGGTTTGAATCACGTAGTAATGTGGCACCACATTGAAACAGTCAACTAAACCTGGTTTCGATCAATATTTCAGAGGATAAAACCGGTTAGGTCTGGGTTAGGTCTGGGTAATGCCCGCATCTCGCTCATGATTTTGCCTTCTTCGCATTCTTGTTGGCCAGATCCTTGGTTTTCTCTGGTTTGAATCACGTAGTAATGTGGTACCACACTGAAACAGACAATTGAACCTGGTTTCGATCGATATTTTAGAGGATAACACCGGTAAGGTCTGGGTTAGGTCTGGGTTATGCCCGCATCTGGCTCATGATTTTGCCTTTTCCGCATACTTCTAGCCCAGATCCTTGGTTTTCTCTGGTTTGAATCACGTAGTAATGTGGTTCCACACTGAAACAGTCCATTAAACCTGGTTTTCGATCAATATCATAGAGGATAACACCGGTTAGGTCTGGGTTAGGTCTGGATTATGCCCGCATCTGGCTCATGATTTTGCCTTCTGCGCATACTTGTTGGCCATATCCTGGGTTTTTTCGGGTTTGAATCACGTAGTAATGTGGTACCACAGCGAAACAGTCTACTAAACCTGGTTCGATCAATATTTTACAGGGTAATACCGGTTAAGGCTGGGTTAGGTCTGGGTTATGCCCGCATCTGGCTCATGATTTTGCCTTTTCCGCATACTTCTAGCCCAGATCCTTGGTTTTCTCTGGTTTGAATCACGTAGTAATGTGGTTCCACACTGAAACAGTCCATTAAACCTGGTTTTCGATCAATATCATAGAGGATAACACCGGTTAGGTCTGGGTTATGTCTGGATTATGCCCGCATCTGGCTCATGATTTTGCCTTCTGCGCA
Source organism: Colletes latitarsis (assembly GCF_051014445.1). NCBI lineage: Eukaryota > Metazoa > Arthropoda > Insecta > Hymenoptera > Colletidae > Colletes > Colletes latitarsis. Next base: position 2,340,542 of record NW_027488366.1, on the reverse strand, counting down.
TACTTGTTGGCCATATCCAGGGTTTTTTCGGGTTTGAATCACGTAGTAATGTGGTACCACAGCGAAACAGTCTACTAAACCTGGTTCGATCAATATTTTACAGGGTAATACCGGTTAGGGCTGGGTTAGGTCTGGGTTATGCCCGCATCTGGCTCACGATTTTGCCTATTCCGCATTCTTGTTGGCCAGATCCTTTGTTTTCTCTGGTTTGAATCACGTAGTAATGTGGTACCACACTGAAACAGACAATTAAACCTGGTTTCGATCAATATTTCAGAGGATAACACCGGTTAGGTCTGGGTTAGGTCTGGGTTTTGCCCGCATCTCGCTCATGATTTTGCCTTGTTCGCATTCATGTTGGCCAGATTCTTGGTTTTCTCTGGTTTGAATCACGTAGTAATGTGGTACCACACTGAAGCAGACAATTGAACCTGGTTTCGATCAATATTTTAGAGGATAACACCGGTTAGGTCTGGGTTAGGTCTGGGTTATGCCCGCATCTGGCTCATGATTTTGCCTTCTTCGCATACTTGTTGGCCAGATCCTGTGTTTTTTCGGGTATGTATCACGTAGTAACGTGGTAGCAAACAGTTACAGTAAATTAAGCCAGGATTCGGTCAGTATTTTAGAGGATAACACCGGTTAGGTCTGGGTCAGGTCTGGGTTATGCCCGCATGTGGCTCTTGATTTTGCCTTTTCCGCATACCTGTTGGCCAGATCCTTGGTTTTCTCTGGTTTGAATCACGTAGTAATGTGGTACCACAGCGAAACAGTCAACTAAACCTGGTTTCGATCAATATTTTAGAGGATAACAACGGTCACGTCTGGGTTCGGTCTGGGTTATGCCCGCATCTGGCTCATGATTTTGCCTGCTTGGCATACTTTTTGGCCAGATCCTTGGTTTTCTCTGGTTTGTATCACGTAGTAATGTGGTACCACAGCGAAACAGTCAACTAAACCTGGTTTCGATCAATATTTTAGAGGATAACAACGGTCACGTCTGGGTTAGGTCTGGGTTATGCCCGCATCTCGCTCATGATTATGCCTTCTTCGCATACTTGTTGGCCAGATCCTTGGTTTTTTCGGGTCTGAATCACGTAGCAACGTGGTACCAAACAGTTACAGTCAATTAAGCCAGGATTCGGTCAGTATTTTAGAGGATAACACCGGTTAGGTCTGGGTCAGGTCTGGGTTATGCCCGCATGTGGCTCTTGATTTTGCCTTTTCCGCATACCTGTTGGCCAGATCCTTGGTTTTCTCTGGTTTGAATCACGTAGTATTGTGGTACCACACTGAAGCAGACTATTGAACCTGGTTTCGATCAATATTTTAGAGGATAACACCGGTTAGGTCTGGGTTAGGTCTGGGTTATTCCCGCATGTGGCTCATGATTTTGCCTTTTCCGCATACCTGTTGGCCAGATCCTTGGTTTTCTCTGGTTTGAATCACGTAGTAATGTGGTACCACAATGAAACAGACAATTAAACCTGGTTTCGATCAATATTTCAGAGGATAACACCGGTTAGGTCTGGGTTAGGTCTGGGTTATGCCCGCATGTGGCTCATGATTTTGCCTTTTCCGCGTACCTGTTGGCCAGAACCTTGGTTTTCTCTGGTTTGAATCACGTAGTAATGTGGTACCACACTGAAACAGACTATTGAACCTGGTTTCGATCAATATTTTAGAGGATAACACCGGTTAGGACTGGGTTAGGTCTGGGTTATTCCCGCATGTGGCTCATGATTTTGCCTTTTCCGCATACCTGTTGGCCAGATCCTTGGTTTTCTCTGGTTTGAATCACGTAGTAATGTGGTACCACACTGAAGCAGACTATTGAACCTGGTTTCGATCAATATTTTAGAGGATAACAACGGTCACGTCTGGGTTAGGTCTGGGTTATGCCCGCATCTCGCCCATGATTATGCCTTCTTGGCATACTTGTAGGCCAGATCCTTGGTTTTTTCGGGTTTGAATCACGGAGAAATGTGGTACCACACTGAAACAGACAGTTAAACCTGGTCTCGATCAATATTTTAGACGATAAAACCGGTTAGGTCGGGGTTAGGTCTGGGTTATGCCCGCATCTGGCTCATGATTTTGCCTTCTTCGCAAATTTGTTGGCCAGTTCCTGGATTCTTTCGGGTTTGAATCACGTAGTATTGTGGTATCACACTGAAACAGACAATTAAACCTGGTTTCGATCAATATTTTAGAGGATAACACTGGTTAGGTCTGGGTTAGGTCTGGGTTATGCCCGCATCTGGCTCATGATTTTGCCTTCTTCGCATACTTGTTGGCCAGATCCTGTGTTTTTTCGGGTATTAATCACGTAGTAACGTGGTAGCAAACAGTTACAGTAAATTAAGCCTGGATTCAGTCAGTATTTTAGAGGATAACCCCGGTTAGGTCTGGGTCAGGTCTGGGTTATGCCCGCATCTGGCTCATGATTTTGCCTGTTCCGCATACATCTAGGCCAGATCCTTGGTTTTCTCTGGTTTGAATCACGTAGTAATGTGGTTCCACACAGAAACAGTCCATTAAAAATGGTTTTCGATCAATATCATAGAGGATGACACCGGTTAGGTCTGGGTTAGGTCTGGATTATGCCCGCATCTGGCTCATGATTTTGCCTTCTGCGCATACTTGTTGGCCATATCCTGGGTTTTTTCGGGTTTGAATCACGTAGTAATGTGGAACCACACAGTAACAGTCAATTATACCTGGATTCGGTCACTATTTTAGTCGGTAACACCGGTTAGGACTGGGTTAGGTCTGGGTTATGCCCGCATCTGGCTCACGATTTTGCCTATTCCGCATTCTCGTTGGCCAGATCCTTGATTTTCTCTGGTTTGAATCACGTAGTAATGTGGTACCACAATGAAACAGACAATTAAACCTGGTTTCGATCAATATTTTAGAGGATAACACCGGTTAGGTCTGGGTTAGGTCTGGGTTATGCCCGCATGTGGCTCATGATTTTGCCTTTTCCGCATACCTGTTGGCCAGATCCTTGGTTTTCTCTGGTTTGAATCACGTAGTAATGTGGTACCACACTGAAGCAGACTATTGAACCTGGTTTCGATCAATATTTTAGAGGGTAAAACAGGTTAGGTCTGGGTTAGAAATGGGTTATGTCCACATCTGGCCCATGATTTTGCCTTCTTCCCATACTTGTTGGCCAGATCCTGTGTTTTTTCGGGTTTGAATCACGTAGCAACGTGGTACCAAACAGTTACAGTCAATTAAGCCAGGATTCGGTCAGTATTTTAGAGGATAACACCGGTTAGGTCTGGGTCAGGTCTGGGTTATGCCCGCATGTGGCTCTTGATTTTGCCTTTTCCGCATACCTGTTGGCCAGATCCTTGGTTTTCTCTGGTTTGAATCACGTGGTATTGTGGTACCACACAGAAGCAGACTATTGAACCTGGTTTCGATCAATATTTTAGAGGATAACACCGGTTAGGTCTGGGTTAGGTCTGGGTTATGCCCGCATGTGGCTCATGATTTTGCCTTCTTCGCATACTTGTTGGCCAGATCCTGTGTTTTTTCGGGATTGAATCACGTAGCAACGTGGTACCAAACAGTTGCAGTCAATTAAGCCAGGATTCGGTCAGTATTTTAGAGGATAACACCGGTTAGGTCTGGGTCAGGTCTGGGTTATGCCCGCATGTGGCTCTTGATTTTGCCTTTTCCGCATACCTGTTGGCCAGATCCTTGGTTTTCTCTGGTTTGAATCACGTAGTAATGTGGTACCACACTGAAACAGACAATTGAACCTGGTTTCGATCGATATTTTAGAGGATAACACCGGTAAGGTCTGGGTTAGGTCTGGGTTATGCCCGCATCTGGCTCATGATTTTGCCTTTTCCGCATACTTCTAGCCCAGATCCTTGGTTTTCTCTGGTTTGAATCACGTAGTAATGTGGTTCCACACTGAAACAGTCCATTAAACCTGGTTTTCGATCAATATCATAGAGGATAACACCGGTTAGGTCTGGGTTAGGTCTGGATTATGCCCGCATCTGGCTCATGATTTTGCCTTCTGCGCATACTTGTTGGCCATATCCTGGGTTTTTTCGGGTTTGAATCACGTAGTAATGTGGTACCACAGCGAAACAGTCTACTAAACCTGGTTCGATCAATATTTTACAGGGTAATACCGGTTAGGGCTGGGTTAGGTCTGGGTTATGCCCGCATCTGGCTCATGATTTTGCCTTTTCCGCATACTTCTAGCCCAGATCCTTGGTTTTCTCTGGTTTGAATCACGTAGTAATGTGGTTCCACACTGAAACAGTCCATTAAACCTGGTTTTCGATCAATATCATAGAGGATAACACCGGTTAGGTCTGGGTTAGGTCTGGATTATGCCCGCATCTGGCTCATGATTTTGCCTTCTGCGCATACTTGTTGGCCATATCCAGGGTTTTTTCGGGTTTGAATCACGTAGTAATGTGGTACCACAGCGAAACAGTCTACTAAACCTGGCTCGATCAATATTTTACAGGGTAATACCGGTTAGGGCTGGGTTAGGTCTGGGTTATGCCCGCATCTGGCTCACGATTTTGCCTATTCCGCATTCTTGTTGGCCAGATCCTTTGTTTTCTCTGGTTTGAATCACGTAGTAATGTGGTACCACACTGAAACAGACAATTAAACCTGGTTTCGATCAATATTTCAGAGGATAACACCGGTTAGGTCTGGGTTAGGTCTGGGTTTTGCCCGCATCTCGCTCATGATTTTGCCTTGTTCGCATTCATGTTGGCCAGATTCTTGGTTTTCTCTGGTTTGAATCACGTAGTAATGTGGTACCACACTGAAGCAGACAATTGAACCTGGTTTCGATCAATATTTTAGAGGATAACACCGGTTAGATCTGGGTTAGGTCTGGGTTATGCCCGCATCTGGCTCATGATTTTGCCTTCTTCGCATACTTGTTGGCCAGATCCTGTGTTTTTTCGGGTATGTATCACGTAGTAACGTGGTAGCAAACAGTTACAGTAAATTAAGCCAGGATTCGGTCAGTATTTTAGAGGATAACACCGGTTAGGTCTGGGTCAGGTCTGGGTTATGCCCGCATGTGGCTCTTGATTTTGCCTTTTCCGCATACCTGTTGGCCAGATCCTTGGTTTTCTCTGGTTTGAATCACGTAGTAATGTGGTACCACAGCGAAACAGTCAACTAAACCTGGTTTCGATCAATATTTTAGAGGATAACAACGGTCACGTCTGGGTTCGGTCTGGGTTATGCCCGCATCTGGCTCATGATTTTGCCTGCTTGGCATACTTTTTGGCCAGATCCTTGGTTTTCTCTGGTTTGAATCACGTAGTAATGTGGTACCACAGCGAAACAGTCAACTAAACCTGGTTTCGATCAATATTTTAGAGGATAACAACGGTCACGTCTGGGTTAGGTCTGGGTTATGCCCGCATCTCGCTCATGATTATGCCTTCTTCGCATACTTGTTGGCCAGATCCTTGGTTTTTTCGGGTCTGAATCACGTAGCAACGTGGTACCAAACAGTTACAGTCAATTAAGCCAGGATTCGGTCAGTATTTTAGAGGATAACACCGGTTAGGTCTGGGTCAGGTCTGGGTTATGCCCGCATGTGGCTCTTGATTTTGCCTTTTCCGCATACCTGTTGGCCAGATCCTTGGTTTTCTCTGGTTTGAATCACGTAGTATTGTGGTACCACACTGAAGCAGACTATTGAACCTGGTTTCGATCAATATTTTAGAGGATAACACCGGTTAGGTCTGGGTTAGGTCTGGGTTATTCCCGCATGTGGCTCATGATTTTGCCTTTTCCGCATACCTGTTGGCCAGATCCTTGGTTTTCTCTGGTTTGAATCACGTAGTAATGTGGTACCACAATGAAACAGACAATTAAACCTGGTTTCGATCAATATTTCAGAGGATAACACCGGTTAGGTCTGGGTTAGGTCTGGGTTATGCCCGCATGTGGCTCATGATTTTGTCTTTTCCGCGTACATGTTGGCCAGAACCTTGGTTTTCTCTGGTTTGAATCACGTAGTAATGTGGTACCACACTGAAACAGACTATTGAACCTGGTTTCGATCAATATTTTAGAGGATAACACCGGTTAGGTCTGGGTTAGGTCTGGGTTATTCCCGCATGTGGCTCATGATTTTGCCTTTTCCGCATACCTGTTGGCCAGATCCTTGGTTTTCTCTGGTTTGAATCACGTAGTAATGTGGTACCACACTGAAGCAGACTATTGAACCTGGTTTCGATCAATATTTTAGAGGATAACAACGGTCACGTCTGGGTTAGGTCTGGGTTATGCCCGCATCTCGCTCATGATTATGCCTTCTTGGCATACTTGTAGGCCAGATCCTTGGTTTTTTCGGGTTTGAATCACGGAGAAATGTGGTACCACACTGAAACAGACAGTTAAACCTGGTCTCGATCAATATTTTAGACGATAAAACCGGTTAGGTCGGGGTTAGGTCTGGGTTATGCCCGCATCTGGCTCATGATTTTGCCTTCTTCGCAAATTTGTTGGCCAGTTCCTGGATTCTCTCGGGTTTGAATCACGTAGTATTGTGGTATCACACTGAAACAGACAATTAAACCTGGTTTCGATCAATATTTTAGAGGATAACACTGGTTAGGTCTGGGTTAGGCCTGGGTTATGCCCGCATCTGGCTCATGATTTTGCCTTCTTCGCATACTTGTTGGCCAGATCCTGTGTTTTTTCGGGTATGAATCACGTAGTAACGTGGTAGCAAACAGTTACAGTAAATTAAGCCTGGATTCAGTCAGTATTTTAGAGGATAACCCCGGTTAGGTCTGGGTCAGGTCTGGGTTATGCCCGCATCTGGCTCATGATTTTGCCTTTTCCGCATACATCTAGGCCAGATCCTTGGTTTTCTCTGGTTTGAATCACGTAGTAATGTGGTTCCACACAGAAACAGTCCATTAAAAATGGTTTTCGATCAATATCATAGAGGATGACACCGGTTAGGTCTGGGTTAGGTCTGGATTATGCCCGCATCTGGCTCATGATTTTGCCTTCTGCGCATACTTGTTGGCCATATCCTGGGTTTTTTCGGGTTTGAATCACGTAGTAATGTGGAACCACACAGTAACAGTCAATTATACCTGGATTCGGTCACTATTTTAGTCGGTAACACCGGTTAGGACTGGGTTAGGTCTGGGTTATGCCCGCATCTGGCTCACGATTTTGCCTATTCCGCATTCTCGTTGGCCAGATCCTTGATTTTCTCTGGTTTGAATCACGTAGTAATGTGGTACCACAATGAAACAGACAATTAAACCTGGTTTCGATCAATATTTTAGAGGATAACACCGGTTAGGTCTGGGTTAGGTCTGGGTTATGCCCGCATGTGGCTCATGATTTTGCCTTTTCCGCATACCTGTTGGCCAGATCCTTGGTTTTCTCTGGTTTGAATCACGTAGTAATGTGGTACCACACTGAAGCAGACTATTGAACCTGGTTTCGATCAATATTTTAGAGGGTAAAACAGGTTAGGTCTGGGTTAGAAATGGGTTATGTCCACATCTGGCCCATGATTTTGCCTTCTTCCCATACTTGTTGGCCAGATCCTGTGTTTTTTCGGGTTTGAATCACGTAGCAACGTGGTACCAAACAGTTACAGTCAATTAAGCCAGGATTCGGTCAGTATTTTAGAGGATAACACCGGTTAGGTCTGGGTCAGGTCTGGGTTATGCCCGCATGTGGCTCTTGATTTTGCCTTTTCCGCATACCTGTTGGCCAGATCCTTGGTTTTCTCTGGTTTGAATCACGTAGTATTGTGGTACCACACTGAAGCAGACTATTGAACCTGGTTTCGATCAATATTTTAGAGGATAACACCGGTTAGGTCTGGGTTAGGTCTGGGTTATGCCCGCATGTGGCTCATGATTTTGCCTTCTTCGCATACTTGTTGGCCAGATCCTGTGTTTTTTCGGGATTGAATCACGTAGCAACGTGGTACCAAACAGTTGCAGTCAATTAAGCCAGGATTCGGTCAGTATTTTAGAGGATAACACCGGTTAGGTCTGGGTCAGGTCTGGGTTATGCCCGCATGTGGCTCTTGATTTTGCCTTTTCCGCATACCTGTTGGCCAGATCCTTGGTTTTCTCTGGTTTGAATCACGTAGTAATGTGGTACCACAGCGAAACAGTCAACTAAACCTGGTTTCGATCAATATTTTAGACGATAACAACGGTCACGTCTGGGTTCGGTCTGGGTTATGCCCGCATCTGGCTCATGATTTTGCCTGCTTGGCATACTTTTTGGCCAGATCCTTGGTTTTCTCTGGTTTGAATCACGTAGTAATGTGGTACCACAGCGAAACAGTCAACTAAACCTGGTTTCGATCAATATTTTAGAGGATAACAACGGTCACGTCTGGGTTAGGTCTGGGTTATGCCCGCATCTGTCTCATGATTTTGCCTTCTTGGCATACTTGTTGGCCAGATCCTTGGTCTTCTCTGGTTTGAATCACGTAGTAATGTGGTACCACAGCGAAACAGTCCATTAAACTGGGTTTCGATCAATATTTTCTAGGATAAAATCGGTTAGGTCTGGGTTAGGTCTGGGTTATGCCCGCATCTCGCTCATGATTTTGCCTTCTTGGCATACTTGTAGGCCAGATCCTTGGTTTTTTCGGGTTTGAATCACGCAGAAATGTGGTACCACACTGAAACAGACAATTAAACCTGGTTTCGATCAATATTTTAGACGATAAAACCGGTTAGGTCTGGGTTGGGTCTGGGTTATGCCCGCATCTGGTGGATGATTTTGCCTTCTCCGCATACTTCTTGGACAGGACCTGGGTTTTTTCGGGTTTGAATCACGTAGTAATGTGGCACCACACTGAAACAGTCCATTAAACTTGGTTTCGATCAATATTTTAGAGAATAACACCGGTTAGGTCTGGGTTAGGTCCGGGTTATGCCCGCATCTGGCTCATGATTTTGCCTTTTCCGCATACTTGTAGGCCATATCCTTGGTTTTCTCTGCTTTGAATCACGTAGTAATGTGGTACCACACTGAAACAGCCAATTAAACCTGGATTCGGTCAGTATTTTAGTCGGTAAAACCGGTAAGGTCTGGGTTAGGTCTGGGTTATGCCCGCATCTGGCTCATGATTTTGACTTCTTCGCATACTTGTTGGCCAGATCCTGGGTTTTTTCGGGTTTGAATCACGTAGTAATGTCGTACCACACTGAAACAGACAATTAAACCTGGTTTCGATCAATATTTTCTAGGATAAAACCGGCTAGGTCTGGGTTAGGTATGGGTTATGTCCACATCTGGCTCATGATTTTGCATTTCCGCATTCTTGCTGACCAGAACCTTGGTTTTATCTTGTTTGAATCAGGTAGTAATGTGGTACCACACTGAAACAGACAATTAAACTTGTTTTCGATCAATATTTTAGAGGATAACACCGGTTAGGTCGGGGTAAGGTCTGGGTTATGCCCGCATCTGGCTCATGATTTTACCTTCTTCGCAAATTTGTTGGCCAGATCCTGGATTTTTTCGGGTTTGAATCACGTAGTATTGTGGTACCACACTGAAACAGACAACTAAACCTGGTTTCGATCAATATTTTAGAGGATAACACCGGTTATGTCTGGGTTAGGTCTGGGTTATGCCCGCATCTGGCTCATGATTTTGCCTTCTTCGCATACTTGTAGGCCAGATCCTGGGTTTTTTCGGGTTTGAATCACGTAGTAATGTGGTACCACACTGAAACAGACAATTAAACCTGGTTTCGATCAATATTTTAGAGGATAACACCGGTTAGGTCGGGGTAAGGTCTGGGTTATGCCCGCATCTGGCTCATGATTTTACCTTCTTCGCAAATTTGTTGGCCAGATCCTGGATTTTTTCGGGTTTGAATCACGTAGTATTGTGGTACCACACTGAAACAGACAACTAAACCTGGTTTCGATCAATATTTTAGAGGATAACACCGGTTAGGTCTGGGTTAGGTCTGGGTTATTCCCGCATGTGGCTCATGATTTTGCCCTCTTCGCAAACTTGTTGGCCAGATCCTGGGTTTTTTAGGGTTTGAATCACGTAGTAATGTGGCACCACACTGGAACAGTCCATTAAACTTGGTTTCGATCCACATTTTAGAGGATAACAACGGTTAGGTCTGGGGTATGCCCGCATCTGGCGCATGATTTTGCCTTTTCCGCATACTTGTTGGCCAGATCCTTGGTTTTCTCTGGTTTGAATCACGTAGTAATGTGGTACCACTGCGAAACAGTCCATTAAACTTGGTTTCGATCAATATTTTGGAGGATAAAACCGGTTAGGTCTGGGTTAGGTCTAGGTTATTCTCGCATCTGGGTCATGATTTTGCCTAATTCGCATTCTTGTTGGCCAGATCCTGTGTTTTTTCGGGTTTGAATCACGTAGTAATGTGGTACCACACTGAAACAGACAATTAAACCTGGTTTCAATCAATATTTTAGAGGATAAAACCGGTTAGGTCTGGGTTAGGTCTGGGTTATGCCCGCATCTGGCTCATGATTTTGCCTCCTTCGCATACTTGTTGGACAGGTCCTGGGTTTTTTCGGGTTTGAACAACGTAGTAATGTGGTGCCACACAGTAACAGTCAATTAAAGCTGGATTCGGTCAGTATTTCAGTCGGTAACACCGGTTAGGTCTGGGTTAGGTCTGGGTTATGCCCGCATCTCGCTCATGATTTTGCCTTTTTCGCATACTTGTTGGCCAGATCCTGGGTTTTTTCATGTTTGAAACACGTAGTAATGTGGTACCACAGCGAAACAGTCTACTAAACCTGGTTCGATCAATATTTTACAGGGTAACAGCGGTTAGATCTGGGTTAGGTCTGGGTTATGCCCGCATCTGGCTCATGATTTTGCCTTTTCCGCATACTTGTTGGCCACATCCTGTGTTTTTTCGGGTTTGAATCACGTAGTAATGTGGTACCACAGCGAAACAGTCTACTGAACCTGGTTCGATCAATATTTTACTGGGTAACACCGGTTAGATCTGGGTTAGGTCTGGGTTATGCCCGCATCTGGCTCATGATTTTGCCTTTTCCGCATACTTGTTGGCCAGATCCTGTGTTTTTTCGGGTTTGAATCACGTAGTAATGTGGCACCACATTGAAACAGTCAATTAAACCTGGTTTCGATCAATATTTCAGAGGATAAAACCGGTTAGGTCTGGGTTAGGTCTGGGTAATGCCCGCATCTCGCTCATGATTTTGCCTTCTTCGCATTCTTGTTGGCCAGATCCTTGGTTTTCTCTGGTTTGAATCACGTAGTAATGTGGTACCACACTGAAACAGACAATTGAACCTGGTTTCGATCGATATTTTAGAGGATAACACCGGTAAGGTCTGGGTTAGGTCTGGGTTATGCCCGCATCTGGCTCATGATTTTGCCTTTTCCGCATACTTCTAGCCCAGATCCTTGGTTTTCTCTGGTTTGAATCACGTAGTAATGTGGTTCCACACTGAAACAGTCCATTAAACCTGGTTTTCGATCAATATCATAGAGGATAACACCGGTTAGGTCTGGGTTAGGTCTGGATTATGCCCACATCTGGCTCATGATTTTGCCTTCTGCGCATACTTGTTGGCCATATCCTGGGTTTTTTCGGGTTTGAATCACGTAGTAATGTGGTACCACAGCGAAACAGTCTACTAAACCTGGTTCGATCAATATTTTACAGGGTAATACCGGTTAGGGCTGGGTTAGGTCTGGGTTATACCCGCATCTGGCTCACGATTTTGCCTATTCCGCATTCTTGTTGGCCAGATCCTTTGTTTTCTCTGGTTTGAATCACGTAGTAATGAGGTACCACACTGAAACAGACAATTAAACCTGGTTTCGATCAATATTTCAGAGGATAACACCGGTTAGGTCTGGGTTAGGTCTGGGTTTTGCCCGCATCTCGCTCATGATTTTGCCTTGTTCGCATTCATGTTGGCCAGATTCTTGGTTTTCTCTGGTTTGAATCACGTAGTAATGTGGTACCACACTGAAGCAGACAATTGAACCTGGTTTCGATCAATATTATAGAGGATAACACCGGTTAGGTCTGGGTTAGGTCTGGGTTATGCCCGCATCTCGCTCATGATTATGCCTTCTTGGCATACTTGTAGGCCAGATCCTTGGTTTTTTCGGGATTGAATCACGCAGAAATGTGGTACCACACTGAAACAGACAATTGAACCTGGTTTCGATCAATATTTTAGACGATAAAACCGGTTAGGTCTGGGTTAGGTCTGGGTTATGCCCGCATCTGGTGGATGATTTTGCCTTCTCCGCATACTTCTTGGACAGGACCTGGGTTTTTTCGGGTTCGAATCACGTAGTAATGTGGCACCACACTGAAACAGTCCATTAAACTTGTTTTCGATCAATATTTTAGAGGATAAAACCGGTTATGTCTGGGTTAGGTCTGGGTTATGCCCGCATCTGGCTCATGATTTTGCCTTCTTCGTATACTTGTAGGCCAGATCCTGCGTTTTTTCGGGTTTGAATCACGTAGTAATGTGGTACCACACTGAAACAGACAATTAAACCTGGTTTCGATCAATATTTTAGAGGATAACACCGGTTAGGTCGGGGTAAGGTCTGGGTTATGCCCGCATCTGGCTCATGATTTTACCTTCCTCGCAAATTTGTTGGCCAGATCCTGGATTTTTTCGGGTTTGAATCACGTAGTATTGTGGTACCACACTGAAACAGACAACTAAACCTGGTTTCGATCAATATTTTAGAGGATAACACCGGTTAGGTCTGGGTTAGGTCTGGGTTATGCCCGCATGTGGCTCATGATTTTGCCTTTTCCGCATACCTGTTGGCCAGAACCTTGGTTTTCTCTGGTTTGAATCACGTAGTAATGTGGTACCACACTGAAACAGACTATTGAACCTGGTTTCGATCAATATTTTAGAGGATAACACCGGTTAGGTCTGGGTTAGGTCTGGGTTATTCCCGCATGTGGCTCATGATTTTGCCTTTTCCGCATACCTGTTGGCCAGATCCTTGGTTTTCTCTGGTTTGAATCACGTAGTAATGTGGTACCACACTGAAGCAGACTATTGAACCTGGTTTCGATCAATATTTTAGAGGGTAAAACAGGTTAGGTCTGGGTTAGAAATGGGTTATGTCCACATCTGGCCCATGATTTTGCCTTCTTCGCATACTTGTTGGCCAGATCCTGTGTTTTTTCGGGTTTGAATCACGTAGCAACGTGGTACCAAACAGTTACAGTCAATTAAGCCAGGATTCGGTCAGTATTTTAGAGGATAACACCGGTTAGGTCTGGGTCAGGTCTGGGTTATGCCCGCATGTGGCTCTTGATTTTGCGTTTTCCGCATACCTGTTGGCCAGATCCTTGGTTTTCTCTGGTTTGAATCACGTAGTATTGTGGTACCACACTGAAGCAGACTATTGAACCTGGTTTCGATCAATATTTTAGAGGATAACACCGGTTAGGTCTGGGTTAGGTCTGGGTTATGCCCGCATGTGGCTCATGATTTTGCCTTCTTCACATACTTGTTGGCCAGATCCTGTGTTTTTTCGGGATTGAATCACGTAGCAACGTGGTACCAAACAGTTGCAGTCAATTAAGCCAGGATTCGGTCAGTATTTTAGAGGATAACACCGGTTAGGTCTGGGTCAGGTCTGGGTTATGCCCGCATGTGGCTCTTGATTTTGCCTTTTCCGCATACCTGTTGGCCAGATCCTTGGTTTTCTCTGGTTTGAATCACGTAGTAATGTGGTACCACAGCGAAACAGTCAACTAAACCTGGTTTCGATCAATATTTTAGAGGATAACAAAGGTCACGTCTGGGTTCGGTCTGGTTTATGCCCGCATCTGGCTCATGATTTTGCCTGCTTGGCATACTTTTTGGCCAGATCCTTGGTTTTCTCTGGTTTGAATCACGTAGTAATGTGGTACCACAGCGAAACAGTCAACTAAACCTGGTTTCGATCAATATTTTAGAGGATAACAACGGTCACGTCTGGGTTAGGTCTGGGTTATGCCCGCATCTGTCTCATGATTTTGCCTTCTTGGCATACTTGTTGGCCAGATCCTTGGTCTTCTCTGGTTTGAATCACGTAGTAATGTGGTACCACAGCGAAACAGTCCATTAAACTGGGTTTCGATCAATATTTTCTAGGATAAAACCGGTTAGGTCTGGGTTAGGTCTGGGTTATGCCCGCATCTCGCTCATGATTTTGCCTTCTTGGCATACTTGTAGGCCAGATCCTTGGTTTTTTCGGGTTTGAATCACGCAGAAATGTGGTACCACACTGAAACAGACAATTAAACCTGGTTTCGATCAATATTTTAGACGATAAAACCGGTTAGGTCTGGGTTAGGTCTGGGTTATGCCCGCATCTGGTGGATGATTTTGCCTTCTCCGCATACTTCTTGGACAGGACCTGGGTTTTTTCGGGTTTGAATCACGTAGTAATGTGGTGCCACACAGTAACAGTCAATTAAAGCTGGATTCGGTCAGTATTTTAGGCGGTAACACCGGATAGGTCTGGGTTAAGTCTGGGTTATACCCGCATCTGGCTCATGGTTTTGCCTTGTCCGCATTCTTGTTGGCCAGATCCTGGGTTTTTTCGGGTTCGAATCACGTAGTAATGTGGCACCACACTGAAACAGTCCATTAAACTTGGTTTCGATCAATATTTTAGAGAATAACACCGGTTAGGTCTGGGTTAGGTCCGGGTTATGCCCGCATCTGACTCATGATTTTGCCTTTTCCGCATACTTGTAGGCCATATCCTTGGTTTTCTCTGCTTTGAATCACGTAGTAATGTGGTACCACACTGAAACAGCCAATTAAACCTGGATTCGGTCAGTATTTTAGTCGGTAAAACCGGTAAGGTCTGGGTTAGGTCTGGGTTATGCCCGCATCTGGCTCATGATTTTGACTTCTTCGCATACTTGTTGGCCAGATCCTGGGTTTTTTCGGGTTTGAATCACGTAGTAATGTCGTACCACACTGAAACAGACAATTAAACCTGGTTTCGATCAATATTTTCTAGGATAAAACCGGCTAGGTCTGGGTTAGGTATGGGTTATGTCCACATCTGGCTCATGATTTTGCATTTCCGCATTCTTGCTGACCAGAACCTTGGTTTTATCTTGTTTGAATCAGGTAGTAATGTGGTACCACACTGAAACAGACAATTAAACTTGTTTTCGATCAATATTTTAGAGGATAACACCCGTTAGGTCGGGGTAAGGTCTGGGTTATTCCCGCATGTGGCTCATGATTTTGCCTTTTCCGCATACCTGTTGGCCAGATCCTTGGTTTTCTCTGGTTTGAATCACGTAGTAATGTGGTACCACAATGAAACAGACAATTAAACCTGGTTTCGATCAATATTTCAGAGGATAACACCGGTTAGGTCTGGGTTAGGTCTGGGTTATGCCCGCATGTGGCTCATGATTTTGCCTTTTCCGCATACCTGTTGGCCAGAACCTTGGTTTTCTCTGGTTTGAATCACGTAGTAATGTGGTACCACACTGAAACAGACTATTGAACCTGGTTTCGATCAATATTTTAGAGGATAACACCGGTTAGGTCTGGGTTAGGTCTGGGTTATGCCCGCATCTGGCTCATGATTTTGCCTTCTTCGCAAATTTGTTGGCCAGATCCTGGATTTTTTCGGGTTTGAATCACGCAGTATTGTGGTACCACACTGAAACAGACAATTAGACCTGGTTTCGATCAATATTTTAGAGGATAACACCGGATCGGTCTGGGTTAGGTCTGGGTTATGCCCGCATGTGGCTCATGATTTTGCCTTTACCGCATACCTGTTGGCCAGATCCTTGGTTTTCTCTGCTTTGAATCACGTAGTAATGTGGTACCACACTGAAGCAGACTATTGAACCTGGTTTCGATCAATATTTTAGAGGATAACAACGGTCACGTCTGGGTTAGGTCTGGGTTATGCCCGCATCTGGCTCATGATTTTGCCTTCTTGGCATACTTGTTGGACAGATCCTTGGTTTTCTCTGGTTTGAATCACGTAGTAATGTGGTACCACAGCGAAACAGTCCATTAAACTTGGTTTCGATCAATATTTTCTAGGATAAAACCGGTTAGGTCTGGGTTAGGTCTGGGTTATGCCCGCATCTCGCTCATGATTATGCCTTCTTGGCATACTTGTAGGCCAGATCCTTGGTTTTTTCGGGTTTGAATCACGGAGAAATGTGGTACCACACAGAAACAGACAGTTAAACCTGGTCTCGATCAATATTTTAGACGATAAAACCGGTTAGGTCGGGGTTAGGTCTGGGTTATGCCCGCATCTGGCTCATGATTTTGCCTTCTTGGCATACTTGTTGGCCAGATCCTTGGTTTTCTCTGGTTTGAATCACGTAGTAATGTGGTACCACAGCGAAACAGTCCATTAAACTGGGTTTCGATCAATATTTTCTAGGATAAAACCGGTTAGGTCTGGGTTAGGTCTGGGTTATGCCCGCATCTCGCTCATGATTTTGCCTTCTTGGCATACTTGTAGGCCACATCCTTGGTTTTTTCGGGTTTGAATCACGCAGAAATGTGGTACCACACTGAAACAGACAATTAAACCTGGTTTCGATCAATATTTTAGACGATAAAACCGGTTAGGTCTGGGTTAGGTCTGGGTTATGCCCGCATCTGGTGGATGATTTTGCCTTCTCCGCATACTTCTTGGACAGGACCTGGGTTTTTTCGGGTTCGAATCACGTAGTAATGTGGCACCACACTGGAACAGTCCATTAAACTTGGTTTCGATCAATATTTTAGAGAATAACACCGGTTAGGTCTGGGTTAGGTCCGGGTTATGCCCGCATCTGGCTCATGATTTTGCCTTTTCCGCATACTTGTATGCCATATCCTTGGTTTTCTCTGTTTTGAATCACGTAGTAATGTGGTACCACACTGAAACAGCCAATTAAACCTGGATTCGGTCAGTATTTTAGTCGGTAAAACCGGTAAGGTCTGGGTTAGTTCTGGGTTATGCCCGCATCTGGCTCATGATTTTGACTTCTTCGCGTACTTGTTGGCCAGATCCTGGGTTTTTTCGGGTTTGAATCACGTAGTAATGTCGTACCACACTGAAACAGACAATTAAACCTGGTTTCGATCAATATTTTCTAGGATAAAACCGTCTAGGTCTGGGTTAGGTATGGGTTATGCCCACATCTGGCTCATGATTTTGCATTTCCGCATTCTTGCTGACCAGAACCTTGGTTTTATCTTGTATGAATCAGGTAGTAATGTGGTACCACACTGAAACAGACAATTAAACTTGTTTTCGATCAATATTTTAGAGGATAAAACCGGTTATGTCTGGGTTAGGTCTGGGTTATGCCCGCATCTGGCTCATGATTTTGCCTTCTTCGCATACTTGTAGGCCAGATCCTGGGTTTTTTCGGGTTTGAATCACGTAGTAATGTGGTACCACACTGAAACAGACAATTAAACCTGGTTTCGATCAATATTTTAGAGGATAACACCGGTTAGGTCGGGGTAAGGTCTGGGTTATGCCCGCATCTGGCTCATGATTTTACCTTCTTCGCAAATTTGTTGGCCAGATCCTGGATTTTTTCGGGTTTGAATCACGTAGTATTGTGGTACCACACTGAAACAGACAACTAAACCTGGTTTCGATCAATATTTTAGAGGATAACACCGGTTAGGTCTGGGTTAGGTCTGGGTTATTCCCGCATGTCGCTCATGATTTTGCCTTTTCCGCATACCTGTTGGCCAGATCCTTGGTTTTCTCTGGTTTGAATCACGTAGTAATGTGGTACCACAATGAAACAGAAAATTAAACCTGGTTTCGATCAATATTTCAGAGGATAACACCGGTTAGGTCTGGGATAGGTCTGGGTTATGCCCGCATGTGGCTCATGATTTTGCCTTTTCCGCATACCTGTTGGCCAGAACCTTGGTTTTCTCTGGTTTGAATCACGTAGTAATGTGGTGCCACACAGTAACAGTCAATTAAAGCTGGATTCGGTCAGTATTTTAGGCGGTAACACCGGATAGGTCTGGGTTAAGTCTGGGTTATACCCGCATCTGGCTCATGGTTTTGCCTTGTCCGCATTCTTGTTGGCCAGATCCTGGGTTTTTTCGGGTTCGAATCACGTAGTAATGTGGCACCACACTGAAACAGTCCATTAAACTTGGTTTCGATCAATATTTTCTAGGATAAAACCGGCTAGGTCTGGGTTAGGTATGGGTTATGTCCACATCTGGCTCATGATTTTGCATTTCCGCATTCTTGCTGACCAGAACCTTGGTTTTATCTTGTTTGAATCAGGTAGTAATGTGGTACCACACTGAAACAGACAATTAAACTTGTTTTCGATCAATATTTTAGAGGATAACACCGGTTAGGTCGGGGTAAGGTCTGGGTTATGCCCGCATCTGGCTCATGATTTTACCTTCTTCGCAAATTTGTTGGCCAGATCCTGGATTTTTTCGGGTTTGAATCACGTAGTATTGTGGTACCACACTGAAACAGACAACTAAACCTGGTTTCGATCAATATTTTAGAGGATAACACCGGTTATGTCTGGGTTAGGTCTGGGTTATGCCCGCATCTGGCTCATGATTTTGCCTTCTTCGCATACTTGTAGGCCAGATCCTGGGTTTTTTCGGGTTTGAATCACGTAGTAATGTGGTACCACACTGAAACAGACAATTAAACCTGGTTTCGATCAATATTTTAGAGGATAACACCGGTTAGGTCGGGGTAAGGTCTGGGTTATGCCCGCATCTGGCTCATGATTTTACCTTCTTCGCAAATTTGTTGGCCAGATCCCGGATTTTTTCTGGTTTGAATCACGTAGTATTGTGGTACCACACTGAAACAGACAACTAAACCTGGTTTCGATCAATATTTTAGAGGATAACACCGGTTAGGTCTGGGTTAGGTCTGGGTTATTCCCGCATGTGGCTCATGATTTTGCCTTTTCCGCATACCTTTTGGCCAGATACTTGGTTTTCTCTGGTTTGAATCACGTAGTAATGTGGTACCACAATGAAACAGACAATTAAACCTGGTTTCGATCAATATTTCAGAGGATAACACCGGTTAGGTCTGGGTTAGGTCTGGGTTATACCCGCATGTGACTCATGATTTTGCCTTTTCCGCATACCTGTTGGCCAGAACCTTGGTTTTCTCTGGTTTGAATCACGTAGTAATGTGGTACCACACTGAAACAGACTATTGAACCTGGTTTCGATCAATATTTTAGAGGATAACACCGGTTAGGTCT
Organism: Colletes latitarsis; assembly: GCF_051014445.1. Taxonomy (NCBI): domain Eukaryota; kingdom Metazoa; phylum Arthropoda; class Insecta; order Hymenoptera; family Colletidae; genus Colletes; species Colletes latitarsis. The sequence continues at coordinate 2,321,251 of NW_027488366.1, read as the reverse complement.
GGGTTAGGTCTGGGTTATGCCCGCATCTGGCTCATGATTTTGGCTTCTTGGCATACTTGTTGGCCAGATCCTTGGTCTTCTCTGGTTTGAATCACGTAGTAATGTGGTACCACAGCGAAACAGTCCATTAAACTGGGTTTCGATCAATATTTTCTAGGATAAAACCGGTTAGGTCTGGGTTAGGTCTGGGTTATGCCTGCATCTCGCTCATGATTTTGCCTTCTTGGCATACTTGTAGGCCAGATCCTTGGTTTTTTCGGGTTTGAATCACGCAGAAATGTGGTACCACACTGAAACAGACAATTAAACCTGGTTTCGATCAATAGTTTAGACGATAAAACCGGTTAGGTCTGGGTTAGGTCTGGGTTATGCCCGCATCTGGTGGATGATTTTGCCTTCTCCGCATACTTCTTGGACAGAACCTGGGTTTTTTCGGGTTTGAATCACGTAGTAATGTGGTGCCACACAGTAACAGTCAATTAAAGCTGGATTCGGTCAGTATTTTAGGCGGTAACACCGGATAGGTCTGGGTTAAGTCTGGGTTATACCCGCATCTGGCTCATGGTTTTGCCTTGTCCGCATTCTTGTTGGCCAGATCCTGGGTTTTTTCGGGTTCGAATCACGTAGTAATGTGGCACCACACTGAAACAGTCCATTAAACTTGGTTTCGATCAATATTTTAGAGAATAACACCGGTTAGGTCTGGGTTAGGTCCGGGTTATGCCCGCATCTGGCTCATGATTTTGCCTTTTCCGCATACTTGTAGGCCATATCCTTGGTTTTCTCTGCTTTGAATCACGTAGTAATGTGGTACCACACTGAAACAGCCAATTAAACCAGGATTCGGTCAGTATTTTAGTCGGTAAAACCGGTAAGGTCTGGGTTAGGTCTGGGTTATGCCCGCATCTGGCTCATGGTTTTGCCTTCTTCGCATACTTGTTGGCCAGATCCTGGGTTTTTTCGGGTTTGAATCACGTAGTAATGTCGTTCCACACTGAAACAGACAATTAAACCTGGTTTCGATCAATATTTTCTAGGATAAAACCGGCTAGGTCTGGGTTAGGTATGGGTTATGTCCACATCTGGCTCATGATTTTGCATTCCCGCATTCTTGCTGACCAGAACCTTGGTTTTATCTTGTTTGAATCAGGTAGTAATGTGGTACCACACTGAAACAGACAATTAAACTTGTTTTCGATCAATATTTTAGAGGATAACACCGGTTAGGTCGGGGTAAGGTCTGGGTTATGCCCGCATCTGGCTCATGATTTTACCTTCTTCGCAAATTTGTTGGCCAGATCCTGGATTTTTTCGGGTTTGAATCACGTAGTATTGTGGTACCACACTGAAACAGACAACTAAACCTGGTTTCGATCAATATTTTAGAGGATAACACCGGTTATGTCTGGGTTAGGTCTGGGTTATGCCCGCATCTGGCTCATGATTTTGCCTTCTTCGCATACTTGTAGGCCAGATCCTGGGTTTTTTCGGGTTTGAATCACGTAGTAATGTGGTACCACACTGAAACAGACAATTAAACCTGGTTTCGATCAATATTTTAGAGGATAACACCGGTTAGGTCGGGGTAAGGTCTGGGTTATGCCCGCATCTGGCTCATGATTTTACCTTCTTCGCAAATTTGTTGGCCAGATCCTGGATTTTTTCGGGTTTGAATCACGTAGTATTGTGGTACCACACTGAAACAGACAACTAAACCTGGTTTCGATCAATATTTTAGAGGATAACACCGGTTAGGTCTGGGTTAGGTCTGGGTTATTCCCGCATGTGGCTCATGATTTTGCCTTTTCCGCATACCTGTTGGCCAGATCCTTGGTTTTCTCTGGTTTGAATCACGTAGTAATGTGGTACCACAATGAAACAGACAATTAAACCTGGTTTCGATCAATATTTCAGAGGATAACACCGGTTAGGTCTGGGTTAGGTCTGGGTTATACCCGCATGTGGCTCATGATTTTGCCTTTTCCGCATACCTGTTGGCCAGAACCTTGGTTTTCTCTGGTTTGAATCACGTAGTAATGTGGTACCACACTGAAACAGACTATTGAACCTGGTTTCGATCAATATTTTAGAGGATAACACCGGTTAGGTCTGGGTTAGGTCTGGGTTATGCCCGCATCTGGCTCATGATTTTGCCTTCTTGGCATACTTGTTGGCCAGATCCTTGGTCTTCTCTGGTTTGAATCACGTAGTAATGTGGTACCACAGCGAAACAGTCCATTAAACTGGGTTTCGATCAATATTTTCTAGGATAAAACCGGTTAGGTCTGGGTTAGGTCTGGGTTATGCCCGCATCTCGCTCATGATTTTGCCTTCTTGGCATACTTGTAGGCCAGATCCTTGGTTTTTTCGGGTTTGAATCACGCAGAAATGTGGTACCACACTGAAACAGACAATTAAACCAGGTTTCGATCAATAGTTTAGACGATAAAACCGGTTAGGTCTGGGTTAGGTCTGGGTTATGCCCGCATCTGGTGGATGATTTTGCCTTCTCCGCATACTTCTTGGACAGAACCTGGGTTTTTTCGGGTTTGAATCACGTAGTAATGTGGTGCCACACAGTAACAGTCAATTAAAGCTGGATTCGGTCAGTATTTTAGGCGGTAACACCGGATAGGTCTGGGTTAAGTCTGGGTTATACCCGCATCTGGCTCATGGTTTTGCCTTGTCCGCATTCTTGTTGGCCAGATCCTGGGTTTTTTCGGGTTTGAATCACGTAGTAATGTCGTACCACACTGAAACAGACAATTAAACCTGGTTTCGATCAATATTTTCTAGGATAAAACCGGCTAGGTCTGGGTTAGGTATGGGTTATGTCCACATCTGGCTCATGATTTTGCATTCCCGCATTCTTGCTGACCAGAACCTTGGTTTTATCTTGTTTGAATCAGGTAGTAATGTGGTACCACATTGAAACAGACAATTAAACTTGTTTTCGATCAATATTTTAGAGGATAACACCGGTTAGGTCGGGGTAAGGTCTGGGTTATGCCCGCATCTGGCTCATGATTTTACCTTCTTCGCAAATTTGTTGGCCAGATCCTGGATTTTTTCGGGTTTGAATCACGTAGTATTGTGGTACCACACTGAAACAGACAACTAAACCTGGTTTCGATCAATATTTTAGAGGATAACACCGGTTATGTCTGGGTTAGGTCTGGGTTATGCCCGCATCTGGCTCATGATTTTGCCTTCTTCGCATACTTGTAGGCCAGATCCTTCGTTTTCTCTGGTTTGAATCACGTAGTAATGTGGTACCACAGTGAAACAGTCAACTAAACCTGGTTTCGATCAATATTTTAGAGGATAACAACGGTCACGTCTGGGTTAGGTCTGGGTTATGCCCGCATCTGGCTCATGATTTTGCCATCTTGGCATACTTGTTGGCCAGATCCTTGGTTTTCTCTGGTTTGAATCACGTAGTAATGTGGTACCACAGCGAAACAGACCATTAAACTTGGTTTCGATCAATATTTTCTAGGATAAAACCGGTTAGGTCTGGGTTAGGTCTGGGTTATGCCCGCATCTCGCTCATGATTTTGCCTTCTTGGCATACTTGTAGGCCAGATCCTTGGTTTTTTCGGGTTTGAATCACGGAGAAATGTGGTACCACACTGAAACAGACAGTTAAACCTGGTCTCGATCAATATTTTAGACGATAAAACCGGTTAGGTCGGGGTTAGGTCTGGGTTATGCCCGCATCTGGCTCATGATTTTGCCTTCTTGGCATACTTGTTGGCCAGATCCTTGGTTTTCTCTGGTTTGAATCACGTAGTAATGTGGTACCACAGCGAAACAGTCCATTAAACTGGGTTTCGATCAATATTTTCTAGGATAAAACCGGTTAGGTCTGGGTTAGGTCTGGGTTATGCCCGCATCTCGCTCATGATTTTGCCTTCTTGGCATACTTGTAGGCCACATCCTTGGTTTTTTCGGGTTTGAATCACGCAGAAATGTGGTACCACACTGAAACAGCCAATTAAACCTGGATTCGGTCAGTATTTTAGTCGGTAAAACCGGTAAGGTCTGGGTTAGTTCTGGGTTATGCCCGCATCTGGCTCATGATTTTGACTTCTTCGCGTACTTGTTGGCCAGATCCTGGGTCTTTTCGGGTTTGAATCACGTAGTAATGTCGTACCACACTGAAACAGACAATTAAACCTGGTTTCGATCAATATTTTCTAGGATAAAACCGGCTAGGTCTGGGTTAGGTATGGGTTATGTCCACATCTGGCTCATGATTTTGCATTTCCGCATTCTTGCTGACCAGAACCTTGGTTTTATCTTGTATGAATCAGGTAGTAATGTGGTACCACAATGAAACAGACAATTAAACTTGTTTTCGATCAATATTTTAGAGGATAAAACCGGTTATGTCTGGGTTAGGTCTGGGTTATGCCCGCATCTGGCTCATGATTTTGCCTTCTTCGCATACTTGTAGGCCAGATCCTGGGTTTTTTCGGGTTTGAATCACGTAGTAATGTGGTACCACACTGAAACAGACAATTAAACCTGGTTTCGATCAATATTTTAGAGGATAACACCGGTTAGGTCGGGGTAAGGTCTGGGTTATGCCCGCATCTGGCTCATGATTTTACCTTCTTCGCAAATTTGTTGGCCAGATCCTGGATTTTTTCGGGTTTGAATCACGTAGTATTGTGGTACCACACTGAAACAGACAACTAAACCTGGTTTCGATCAATATTTTAGAGGATAACACCGGTTAGGTCTGGGTTAGGTCTGGGTTATTCCCGCATGTGGCTCATGATTTTGCCTTTTCCGCATACCTGTTGGCCAGATCCTTGGTTTTCTCTGGTTTGAATCACGTAGTAATGTGGTACCACAATGAAACAGACAATTAAACCTGGTTTCGATCAATATTTCAGAGGATAACACCGGTTAGGTCTGGGTTAGGTCTGGGTTATACCCGCATGTGGCTCATGATTTTGCCTTTTCCGCATACCTGTTGGCCAGAACCTTGGTTTTCTCTGGTTTGAATCACGTAGTAATGTGGTACCACACTGAAACAGACTATTGAACCTGGTTTCGATCAATATTTTAGAGGATAACACCGGTTAGGTCTGGGTTAGGTCTGGGTTATGCCCGCATCTGGCTCATGATTTTGCCTTCTTGGCATACTTGTTGGCCAGATCCTGGGTTTTTTCGGGTTCGAATCACGTAGTAATGTGGCACCACACTGAAACAGTCCATTAAACTTGGTTTCGATCAATATTTTCTAGGATAAAACCGGCTAGGTCTGGGTTAGGTATGGGTTATGTCCACATCTGGCTCATGATTTTGCATTTCCGCATTCTTGCTGACCAGAACCTTGGTTTTATCTTGTTTGAATCAGGTAGTAATGTGGTACCACACTGAAACAGACAATTAAACTTGTTTTCGATCAATATTTTAGAGGATAACACCGGTTAGGTCGGGGTAAGGTCTGGGTTATGCCCGCATCTGGCTCATGATTTTACCTTCTTCGCAAATTTGTTGGCCAGATCCTGGATTTTTTCGAGTTTGAATCACGTAGTATTGTGGTACCACACTGAAACAGACAACTAAACCTGGTTTCGATCAATATTTTAGAGGATAACACCGGTTATGTCTGGGTTAGGTCTGGGTTATGCCCGCATCTGGCTCATGATTTTGCCTTCTTCGCATACTTGTAGGCCAGATCCTGGGTTTTTTCGGGTTTGAATCACGTAGTAATGTGGTACCACACTGAAACAGACAATTAAACCTGGTTTCGATCAATATTTTAGAGGATAACACCGGTTAGGTCGGGGTAAGGTCTGGGTTATGCCCGCATCTGGCTCATGATTTTACCTTCTTCGCAAATTTGTTGGCCAGATCCCGGATTTTTTCTGGTTTGAATCACGTAGTATTGTGGTACCACACTGAAACAGACAACTAAACCTGGTTTCGATCAATATTTTAGAGGATAACACCGGTTAGGTCTGGGTTAGGTCTGGGTTATTCCCGCATGTGGCTCATGATTTTGCCTTTTCCGCATACCTTTTGGCCAGATACTTGGTTTTCTCTGGTTTGAATCACGTAGTAATGTGGTACCACAATGAAACAGACAATTAAACCTGGTTTCGATCAATATTTCAGAGGATAACACCGGTTAGGTCTGGGTTAGGTCTGGGTTATACCCGCATGTGACTCATGATTTTGCCTTTTCCGCATACCTGTTGGCCAGAACCTTGGTTTTCTCTGGTTTGAATCACGTAGTAATGTGGTACCACACTGAAACAGACTATTGAACCTGGTTTCGATCAATATTTTAGAGGATAACACCGGTTAGGTCTGGGTTAGGTCTGGGTTATGCCCGCATCTGGCTCATGATTTTGGCTTCTTGGCATACTTGTTGGCCAGATCCTTGGTCTTCTCTGGTTTGAATCACGTAGTAATGTGGTACCACAGCGAAACAGTCCATTAAACTGGGTTTCGATCAATATTTTCTAGGATAAAACCGGTTAGGTCTGGGTTAGGTCTGGGTTATGCCTGCATCTCGCTCATGATTTTGCCTTCTTGGCATACTTGTAGGCCAGATCCTTGGTTTTTTCGGGTTTGAATCACGCAGAAATGTGGTACCACACTGAAACAGACAATTAAACCTGGTTTCGATCAATAGTTTAGACGATAAAACCGGTTAGGTCTGGGTTAGGTCTGGGTTATGCCCGCATCTGGTGGATGATTTTGCCTTCTCCGCATACTTCTTGGACAGAACCTGGGTTTTTTCGGGTTTGAATCACGTAGTAATGTGGTGCCACACAGTAACAGTCAATTAAAGCTGGATTCGGTCAGTATTTTAGGCGGTAACACCGGATAGGTCTGGGTTAAGTCTGGGTTATACCCGCATCTGGCTCATGGTTTTGCCTTGTCCGCATTCTTGTTGGCCAGATCCTGGGTTTTTTCGGGTTCGAATCACGTAGTAATGTGGCACCACACTGAAACAGTCCATTAAACTTGGTTTCGATCAATATTTTAGAGAATAACACCGGTTAGGTCTGGGTTAGGTCCGGGTTATGCCCGCATCTGGCTCATGATTTTGCCTTTTCCGCATACTTGTAGGCCATATCCTTGGTTTTCTCTGCTTTGAATCACGTAGTAATGTGGTACCACACTGAAACAGCCAATTAAACCAGGATTCGGTCAGTATTTTAGTCGGTAAAACCGGTAAGGTCTGGGTTAGGTCTGGGTTATGCCCGCATCTGGCTCATGGTTTTGCCTTCTTCGCATACTTGTTGGCCAGATCCTGGGTTTTTTCGGGTTTGAATCACGTAGTAATGTCGTTCCACACTGAAACAGACAATTAAACCTGGTTTCGATCAATATTTTCTAGGATAAAACCGGCTAGGTCTGGGTTAGGTATGGGTTATGTCCACATCTGGCTCATGATTTTGCATTCCCGCATTCTTGCTGACCAGAACCTTGGTTTTATCTTGTTTGAATCAGGTAGTAATGTGGTACCACACTGAAACAGACAATTAAACTTGTTTTCGATCAATATTTTAGAGGATAACACCGGTTAGGTCGGGGTAAGGTCTGGGTTATGCCCGCATCTGGCTCATGATTTTACCTTCTTCGCAAATTTGTTGGCCAGATCCTGGATTTTTTCGGGTTTGAATCACGTAGTATTGTGGTACCACACTGAAACAGACAACTAAACCTGGTTTCGATCAATATTTTAGAGGATAACACCGGTTATGTCTGGGTTAGGTCTGGGTTATGCCCGCATCTGGCTCATGATTTTGCCTTCTTCGCATACTTGTAGGCCAGATCCTGGGTTTTTTCGGGTTTGAATCACGTAGTAATGTGGTACCACACTGAAACAGACAATTAAACCTGGTTTCGATCAATATTTTAGAGGATAACACCGGTTAGGTCGGGGTAAGGTCTGGGTTATGCCCGCATCTGGCTCATGATTTTACCTTCTTCGCAAATTTGTTGGCCAGATCCTGGATTTTTTCGGGTTTGAATCACGTAGTATTGTGGTACCACACTGAAACAGACAACTAAACCTGGTTTCGATCAATATTTTAGAGGATAACACCGGTTAGGTCTGGGTTAGGTCTGGGTTATTCCCGCATGTGGCTCATGATTTTGCCTTTTCCGCATACCTGTTGGCCAGATCCTTGGTTTTCTCTGGTTTGAATCACGTAGTAATGTGGTACCACAATGAAACAGACAATTAAACCTGGTTTCGATCAATATTTCAGAGGATAACACCGGTTAGGTCTGGGTTAGGTCTGGGTTATACCCGCATGTGGCTCATGATTTTGCCTTTTCCGCATACCTGTTGGCCAGAACCTTGGTTTTCTCTGGTTTGAATCACGTAGTAATGTGGTACCACACTGAAACAGACTATTGAACCTGGTTTCGATCAATATTTTAGAGGATAACACCGGTTAGGTCTGGGTTAGGTCTGGGTTATGCCCGCATCTGGCTCATGATTTTGCCTTCTTGGCATACTTGTTGGCCAGATCCTTGGTCTTCTCTGGTTTGAATCACGTAGTAATGTGGTACCACAGCGAAACAGTCCATTAAACTGGGTTTCGATCAATATTTTCTAGGATAAAACCGGTTAGGTCTGGGTTAGGTCTGGGTTATGCCCGCATCTCGCTCATGATTTTGCCTTCTTGGCATACTTGTAGGCCAGATCCTTGGTTTTTTCGGGTTTGAATCACGCAGAAATGTGGTACCACACTGAAACAGACAATTAAACCTGGTTTCGATCAATAGTTTAGACGATAAAACCGGTTAGGTCTGGGTTAGGTCTGGGTTATGCCCGCATCTGGTGGATGATTTTGCCTTCTCCGCATACTTCTTGGACAGAACCTGGGTTTTTTCGGGTTTGAATCACGTAGTAATGTGGTGCCACACAGTAACAGTCAATTAAAGCTGGATTCGGTCAGTATTTTAGGCGGTAACACCGGATAGGTCTGGGTTAAGTCTGGGTTATACCCGCATCTGGCTCATGGTTTTGCCTTGTCCGCATTCTTGTTGGCCAGATCCTGGGTTTTTTCGGGTTTGAATCACGTAGTAATGTCGTACCACACTGAAACAGACAATTAAACCTGGTTTCGATCAATATTTTCTAGGATAAAACCGGCTAGGTCTGGGTTAGGTATGGGTTATGTCCACATCTGGCTCATGATTTTGCATTCCCGCATTCTTGCTGACCAGAACCTTGGTTTTATCTTGTTTGAATCAGGTAGTAATGTGGTACCACACTGAAACAGACAATTAAACTTGTTTTCGATCAATATTTTAGAGGATAACACCGGTTAGGTCGGGGTAAGGTCTGGGTTATGCCCGCATCTGGCTCATGATTTTACCTTCTTCGCAAATTTGTTGGCCAGATCCTGGATTTTTTCGGGTTTGAATCACGTAGTATTGTGGTACCACACTGAAACAGACAACTAAACCTGGTTTCGATCAATATTTTAGAGGATAACACCGGTTATGTCTGGGTTAGGTCTGGGTTATGCCCGCATCTGGCTCATGATTTTGCCTTCTTCGCATACTTGTAGGCCAGATCCTTCGTTTTCTCTGGTTTGAATCACGTAGTAATGTGGTACCACAGTGAAACAGTCAACTAAACCTGGTTTCGATCAATATTTTAGAGGATAACAACGGTCACGTCTGGGTTAGGTCTGGGTTATGCCCGCATCTGGCTCATGATTTTGCCATCTTGGCATACTTGTTGGCCAGATCCTTGGTTTTCTCTGGTTTGAATCACGTAGTAATGTGGTACCACAGCGAAACAGACCATTAAACTTGGTTTCGATCAATATTTTCTAGGATAAAACCGGTTAGGTCTGGGTTAGGTCTGGGTTATGCCCGCATCTCGCTCATGATTTTGCCTTCTTGGCATACTTGTAGGCCAGATCCTTGGTTTTTTCGGGTTTGAATCACGGAGAAATGTGGTACCACACTGAAACAGACAGTTAAACCTGGTCTCGATCAATATTTTAGACGATAAAACCGGTTAGGTCGGGGTTAGGTCTGGGTTATGCCCGCATCTGGCTCATGATTTTGCCTTCTTGGCATACTTGTTGGCCAGATCCTTGGTTTTCTCTGGTTTGAATCACGTAGTAATGTGGTACCACAGCGAAACAGTCCATTAAACTGGGTTTCGATCAATATTTTCTAGGATAAAACCGGTTAGGTCTGGGTTAGGTCTGGGTTATGCCCGCATCTCGCTCATGATTTTGCCTTCTTGGCATACTTGTAGGCCACATCCTTGGTTTTTTCGGGTTTGAATCACGCAGAAATGTGGTACCACACTGAAACAGCCAATTAAACCTGGATTCGGTCAGTATTTTAGTCGGTAAAACCGGTAAGGTCTGGGTTAGTTCTGGGTTATGCCCGCATCTGGCTCATGATTTTGACTTCTTCGCGTACTTGTTGGCCAGATCCTGGGTCTTTTCGGGTTTGAATCACGTAGTAATGTCGTACCACACTGAAACAGACAATTAAACCTGGTTTCGATCAATATTTTCTAGGATAAAACCGGCTAGGTCTGGGTTAGGTATGGGTTATGTCCACATCTGGCTCATGATTTTGCATTTCCGCATTCTTGCTGACCAGAACCTTGGTTTTATCTTGTATGAATCAGGTAGTAATGTGGTACCACAATGAAACAGACAATTAAACTTGTTTTCGATCAATATTTTAGAGGATAAAACCGGTTATGTCTGGGTTAGGTCTGGGTTATGCCCGCATCTGGCTCATGATTTTGCCTTCTTCGCATACTTGTAGGCCAGATCCTGGGTTTTTTCGGGTTTGAATCACGTAGTAATGTGGTACCACACTGAAACAGACAATTAAACCTGGTTTCGATCAATATTTTAGAGGATAACACCGGTTAGGTCGGGGTAAGGTCTGGGTTATGCCCGCATCTGGCTCATGATTTTACCTTCTTCGCAAATTTGTTGGCCAGATCCTGGATTTTTTCGGGTTTGAATCACGTAGTATTGTGGTACCACACTGAAACAGACAACTAAACCTGGTTTCGATCAATATTTTAGAGGATAACACCGGTTAGGTCTGGGTTAGGTCTGGGTTATTCCCGCATGTGGCTCATGATTTTGCCTTTTCCGCATACCTGTTGGCCAGATCCTTGGTTTTCTCTGGTTTGAATCACGTAGTAATGTGGTACCACAATGAAACAGACAATTAAACCTGGTTTCGATCAATATTTCAGAGGATAACACCGGTTAGGTCTGGGTTAGGTCTGGGTTATACCCGCATGTGGCTCATGATTTTGCCTTTTCCGCATACCTGTTGGCCAGAACCTTGGTTTTCTCTGGTTTGAATCACGTAGTAATGTGGTACCACACTGAAACAGACTATTGAACCTGGTTTCGATCAATATTTTAGAGGATAACACCGGTTAGGTCTGGGTTAGGTCTGGGTTATGCCCGCATCTGGCTCATGATTTTGCCTTCTTGGCATACTTGTTGGCCAGATCCTTGGTCTTCTCTGGTTTGAATCACGTAGTAATGTGGTACCACAGCGAAACAGTCCATTAAACTGGGTTTCGATCAATATTTTCTAGGATAAAACCGGTTAGGTCTGGGTTAGGTCTGGGTTATGCCCGCATCTCGCTCATGATTTTGCCTTCTTGGCATACTTGTAGGCCAGATCCTTGGTTTTTTCGGGTTTGAATCACGCAGAAATGTGGTACCACACTGAAACAGACAATTAAACCTGGTTTCGATCAATAGTTTAGACGATAAAACCGGTTAGGTCTGGGTTAGGTCTGGGTTATGCCCGCATCTGGTGGATGATTTTGCCTTCTCCGCATACTTCTTGGACAGAACCTGGGTTTTTTCGGGTTTGAATCACGTAGTAATGTGGTGCCACACAGTAACAGTCAATTAAAGCTGGATTCGGTCAGTATTTTAGGCGGTAACACCGGATAGGTCTGGGTTAAGTCTGGGTTATACCCGCATCTGGCTCATGGTTTTGCCTTGTCCGCATTCTTGTTGGCCAGATCCTGGGTTTTTTCGGGTTCGAATCACGTAGTAATGTGGCACCACACTGAAACAGTCCATTAAACTTGGTTTCGATCAATATTTTAGAGAATAACACCGGTTAGGTCTGGGTTAGGTCCGGGTTATGCCCGCATCTGGCTCATGATTTTGCCTTTTCCGCATACTTGTAGGCCATATCCTTGGTTTTCTCTGCTTTGAATCACGTAGTAATGTGGTACCACACTGAAACAGCCAATTAAACCAGGATTCGGTCAGTATTTTAGTCGGTAAAACCGGTAAGGTCTGGGTTAGGTCTGGGTTATGCCCGCATCTGGCTCATGGTTTTGCCTTCTTCGCATACTTGTTGGCCAGATCCTGGGTTTTTTCGGGTTTGAATCACGTAGTAATGTCGTTCCACACTGAAACAGACAATTAAACCTGGTTTCGATCAATATTTTCTAGGATAAAACCGGCTAGGTCTGGGTTAGGTATGGGTTATGTCCACATCTGGCTCATGATTTTGCATTCCCGCATTCTTGCTGACCAGAACCTTGGTTTTATCTTGTTTGAATCAGGTAGTAATGTGGTACCACACTGAAACAGACAATTAAACTTGTTTTCGATCAATATTTTAGAGGATAACACCGGTTAGGTCGGGGTAAGGTCTGGGTTATGCCCGCATCTGGCTCATGATTTTACCTTCTTCGCAAATTTGTTGGCCAGATCCTGGATTTTTTCGGGTTTGAATCACGTAGTATTGTGGTACCACACTGAAACAGACAACTAAACCTGGTTTCGATCAATATTTTAGAGGATAACACCGGTTATGTCTGGGTTAGGTCTGGGTTATGCCCGCATCTGGCTCATGATTTTGCCTTCTTCGCATACTTGTAGGCCAGATCCTGGGTTTTTTCGGGTTTGAATCACGTAGTAATGTGGTACCACACTGAAACAGACAATTAAACCTGGTTTCGATCAATATTTTAGAGGATAACACCGGTTAGGTCGGGGTAAGGTCTGGGTTATGCCCGCATCTGGCTCATGATTTTACCTTCTTCGCAAATTTGTTGGCCAGATCCTGGATTTTTTCGGGTTTGAATCACGTAGTATTGTGGTACCACACTGAAACAGACAACTAAACCTGGTTTCGATCAATATTTTAGAGGATAACACCGGTTAGGTCTGGGTTAGGTCTGGGTTATTCCCGCATGTGGCTCATGATTTTGCCTTTTCCGCATACCTGTTGGCCAGATCCTTGGTTTTCTCTGGTTTGAATCACGTAGTAATGTGGTACCACAATGAAACAGACAATTAAACCTGGTTTCGATCAATATTTCAGAGGATAACACCGGTTAGGTCTGGGTTAGGTCTGGGTTATACCCGCATGTGGCTCATGATTTTGCCTTTTCCGCATACCTGTTGGCCAGAACCTTGGTTTTCTCTGGTTTGAATCACGTAGTAATGTGGTACCACACTGAAACAGACTATTGAACCTGGTTTCGATCAATATTTTAGAGGATAACACCGGTTAGGTCTGGGTTAGGTCTGGGTTATGCCCGCATCTGGCTCATGATTTTGCCTTCTTGGCATACTTGTTGGCCAGATCCTTGGTCTTCTCTGGTTTGAATCACGTAGTAATGTGGTACCACAGCGAAACAGTCCATTAAACTGGGTTTCGATCAATATTTTCTAGGATAAAACCGGTTAGGTCTGGGTTAGGTCTGGGTTATGCCCGCATCTCGCTCATGATTTTGCCTTCTTGGCATACTTGTAGGCCAGATCCTTGGTTTTTTCGGGTTTGAATCACGCAGAAATGTGGTACCACACTGAAACAGACAATTAAACCTGGTTTCGATCAATAGTTTAGACGATAAAACCGGTTAGGTCTGGGTTAGGTCTGGGTTATGCCCGCATCTGGTGGATGATTTTGCCTTCTCCGCATACTTCTTGGACAGAACCTGGGTTTTTTCGGGTTTGAATCACGTAGTAATGTGGTGCCACACAGTAACAGTCAATTAAAGCTGGATTCGGTCAGTATTTTAGGCGGTAACACCGGATAGGTCTGGGTTAAGTCTGGGTTATACCCGCATCTGGCTCATGGTTTTGCCTTGTCCGCATTCTTGTTGGCCAGATCCTGGGTTTTTTCGGGTTTGAATCACGTAGTAATGTCGTACCACACTGAAACAGACAATTAAACCTGGTTTCGATCAATATTTTCTAGGATAAAACCGGCTAGGTCTGGGTTAGGTATGGGTTATGTCCACATCTGGCTCATGATTTTGCATTCCCGCATTCTTGCTGACCAGAACCTTGGTTTTATCTTGTTTGAATCAGGTAGTAATGTGGTACCACACTGAAACAGACAATTAAACTTGTTTTCGATCAATATTTTAGAGGATAACACCGGTTAGGTCGGGGTAAGGTCTGGGTTATGCCCGCATCTGGCTCATGATTTTACCTTCTTCGCAAATTTGTTGGCCAGATCCTGGATTTTTTCGGGTTTGAATCACGTAGTATTGTGGTACCACACTGAAACAGACAACTAAACCTGGTTTCGATCAATATTTTAGACGATAACACCGGTTAGGTCTGGGTTAGGTCTGGGTTATTCCCGCATGTGGCTCATGATTTTGCCTTTTCCGCATACCTGTTGGCCAGATCCTTGGTTTTCCCTGGTTTGAATCACGTAGTAATGTGGTACCACAATGAAACAGACAATTAAACCTGGTTTCGATCAATATTTCAGAGGATAACACCGGTTAGGTCTGGGTTAGGTCTGGGTTATGCCCGCATGTGGCTCATGATTTTGCCTTTTCCGCATACCTGTTGGCCAGAACCTTGGTTTTCTCTGCTTTGAATCACGTAGTAATGTGGTACCACAATGAAACAGTCAACTAAACCTGGTTTCGATCAATATTTTAGAGGATAACAACGGTCACGTCTGGGTTAGGTCTGGGTTATGCCCGCATCTGGCTCATGATTTTGCCATCTTGGCATACTTGTTGGCCAGATCCTTGGTTTTCTCTGGTTTGAATCACGTAGTAATGTGGTACCACAGCGAAACAGACCATTAAACTTGGTTTCGATCAATATTTTCTAGGATAAAACCGGTTAGGTCTGGGTTAGGTCTGGGTTATGCCCGCATCTCGCTCATGATTTTGCCTTCTTGGCATACTTGTAGGCCAGATCCTTGGTTTTTTCGGGTTTGAATCACGGAGAAATGTGGTACCACACTGAAACAGACAGTTAAACCTGGTCTCGATCAATATTTTAGACGATAAAACCGGTTAGGTCGGGCTTAGGTCTGGGTTATGCCCGCATCTGGCTCATGATTTTGCCTTCTTGGCATACTTGTTGGCCAGATCCTTGGTTTTCTCTGGTTTGAATCACGTAGTAATGTGGTACCACAGCGAAACAGTCCATTAAACTGGGTTTCGATCAATATTTTCTAGGATAAAACCGGTTAGGTCTGGGTTAGGTCTGGGTTATGCCCGCATCTCGCTCATGATTTTGCCTTCTTGGCATACTTGTAGGCCACATCCTTGGTTTTTTCGGGTTTGAATCACGCAGAAATGTGGTACCACACTGAAACAGCCAATTAAACCTGGATTCGGTCAGTATTTTAGTCGGTAAAACCGGTAAGGTCTGGGTTAGTTCTGGGTTATGCCCGCATCTGGCTCATGATTTTGACTTCTTCGCGTACTTGTTGGCCAGATCCTGGGTTTTTTCGGGTTTGAATCACGTAGTAATGTCGTACCACACTGAAACAGACAATTAAACCTGGTTTCGATCAATATTTTCTAGGATAAAACCGGCTAGGTCTGGGTTAGGTATGGGTTATGTCCACATCTGGCTCATGATTTTGCATTTCCGCATTCTTGCTGACCAGAACCTTGGTTTTATCTTGTATGAATCAGGTAGTAATGTGGTACCACAATGAAACAGACAATTAAACTTGTTTTCGATCAATATTTTAGAGGATAAAACCGGTTATGTCTGGGTTAGGTCTGGGTTATGCCCGCATCTGGCTCATGATTTTGCCTTCTTCGCATACTTGTAGGCCAGATCCTGGGTTTTTTCGGGTTTGAATCACGTAGTAATGTGGTACCACACTGAAACAGACAATTAAACCTGGTTTCGATCAATATTTTAGAGGATAACACCGGTTAGGTCGGGGTAAGGTCTGGGTTATGCCCGCATCTGGCTCATGATTTTACCTTCTTCGCAAATTTGTTGGCCAGATCCTGGATTTTTTCGGGTTTGAATCACGTAGTATTGGGGTACCACACTGAAACAGACAACTAAACCTGGTTTCGATCAATATTTTAGAGGATAACACCGGTTAGGTCTGGGTTAGGTCTGGGTTATTCCCGCATGTGGCTCATGATTTTGCCTTTTCCGCATACCTGTTGGCCAGATCCTTGGTTTTCTCTGGTTTGAATCACGTAGTAATGTGGTACCACAATGAAACAGACAATTAAACCTGGTTTCGATCAATATTTCAGAGGATAACACCGGTTAGGTCTGGGATAGGTCTGGGTTATGCCCGCATGTGGCTCATGATTTTGCCTTTTCCGCATACCTGTTGGCCAGAACCTTGGTTTTCTCTGGTTTGAATCACGGAGTAATGTGGTACCACACTGAAACAGACTATTGAACCTGGTTTCGATCAATATTTTAGAGGATAACACCGGTTAGGTCTGGGTTAGGTCTGGGTTATTCCCGCATGTGGCTCATGATTTTGCCTTTTCCGCATACCTGTTGGCCAGATCCTTGGTTTTCTCTGGTTTGAATCACGTAGTAATGTGGTACCACAATGAAACAGACAATTAAACCTGGTTTCGATCAATATTTCAGAGGATAACACCGGTTAGGTCTGGGTTAGGTCTGGGTTATGCCCGCATGTGGCTCATGATTTTGCCTTTTCCGCATACCTGTTGGCCAGAACCTTGGTTTTCTCTGGTTTGAATCACGTAGTAATGTGGTACCACACTGAAACAGACTATTGAACCTGGTTTCGATCAATATTTTAGAGGATAACACCGGTTAGGTCTGGGTTAGGTCTGGGTTATGCCCGCATCTGGCTCATGATTTTGCCTTCTTCGCAAATTTGTTGGCCAGATCCTGGATTTTTTCGGGTTTGAATCACGCAGTATTGTGGTACCACACTGAAACAGACAATTAGACCTGGTTTCGATCAATATTTTAGAGGATAACACCGGATCGGTCTGGGTTAGGTCTGGGTTATGCCCGCATGTGGCTCATGATTTTGCCTTTACCGCATACCTGTTGGTCAGATCCTTGGTTTTCTCTGCTTTGAATCACGTAGTAATGTGGTACCACAATGAAACAGACAATTAAACCTGGTTTCGATCAATATTTCAGAGGATAACACCGGTTATGTCTGGGTTAGGTCTGGGTTATGCCCGCATGTGGCTCATGATTTTGCCTTTTCCGCATACCTGTTGGCCAGATCCTTCGTTTTCTCTGGTTTGAATCACGTAGTAATGTGGTACCACAGTGAAACAGTCAACTAAACCTGGTTTCGATCAATATTTTAGAGGATAACAACGGTCACGTCTGGGTTAGGTCTGGGTTATGCCCGCATCTGGCTCATGATTTTGCCATCTTGGCATACTTGTTGGCCAGATCCTTGGTTTTCTCTGGTTTGAATCACGTAGTAATGTGGTACCACAGCGAAACAGACCATTAAACTTGGTTTCGATCAATATTTTCTAGGATAAAACCGGTTAGGTCTGGGTTAGGTCTGGGTTATGCCCGCATCTCGCTCATGATTTTGCCTTCTTGGCATACTTGTAGGCCAGATCCTTGGTTTTTTCGGGTTTGAATCACGGAGAAATGTGGTACCACACTGAAACAGACAGTTAAACCTGGTCTCGATCAATATTTTAGACGATAAAACCGGTTAGGTCGGGGTTAGGTCTGGGTTATGCCCGCATCTGGCTCATGATTTTGCCTTCTTGGCATACTTGTTGGCCAGATCCTTGGTTTTCTCTGGTTTGAATCACGTAGTAATGTGGTACCACAGCGAAACAGTCCATTAAACTGGGTTTCGATCAATATTTTCTAGGATAAAACCGGTTAGGTCTGGGTTAGGTCTGGGTTATGCCCGCATCTCGCTCATGATTTTGCCTTCTTGGCATACTTGTAGGCCACATCCTTGGTTTTTTCGGGTTTGAATCACGCAGAAATGTGGTACCACACTGAAACAGCCAATTAAACCTGGATTCGGTCAGTATTTTAGTCGGTAAAACCGGTAAGGTCTGGGTTAGTTCTGGGTTATGCCCGCATCTGGCTCATGATTTTGACTTCTTCGCGTACTTGTTGGCCAGATCCTGGGTTTTTTCGGGTTTGAATCACGTAGTAATGTCGTACCACACTGAAACAGACAATTAAACCTGGTTTCGATCAATATTTTCTAGGATAAAACCGGCTAGGTCTGGGTTAGGTATGGGTTATGTCCACATCTGGCTCATGATTTTGCATTTCCGCATTCTTGCTGACCAGAACCTTGGTTTTATCTTGTATGAATCAGGTAGTAATGTGGTACCACAATGAAACAGACAATTAAACTTGTTTTCGATCAATATTTTAGAGGATAAAACCGGTTATGTCTGGGTTAGGTCTGGGTTATGCCCGCATCTGGCTCATGATTTTGCCTTCTTCGCATACTTGTAGGCCAGATCCTGGGTTTTTTCGGGTTTGAATCACGTAGTAATGTGGTACCACACTGAAACAGACAATTAAACCTGGTTTCGATCAATATTTTAGAGGATAACACCGGTTAGGTCGGGGTAAGGTCTGGGTTATGCCCGCATCTGGCTCATGATTTTACCTTCTTCGCAAATTTGTTGGCCAGATCCTGGATTTTTTCGGGTTTGAATCACGTAGTATTGGGGTACCACACTGAAACAGACAACTAAACCTGGTTTCGATCAATATTTTAGAGGATAACACCGGTTAGGTCTGGGTTAGGTCTGGGTTATTCCCGCATGTGGCTCATGATTTTGCCTTTTCCGCATACCTGTTGGCCAGATCCTTGGTTTTCTCTGGTTTGAATCACGTAGTAATGTGGTACCACAATGAAACAGACAATTAAACCTGGTTTCGATCAATATTTCAGAGGATAACACCGGTTAGGTCTGGGATAGGTCTGGGTTATGCCCGCATGTGGCTCATGATTTTGCCTTTTCCGCATACCTGTTGGCCAGAACCTTGGTTTTCTCTGGTTTGAATCACGGAGTAATGTGGTACCACACTGAAACAGACTATTGAACCTGGTTTCGATCAATATTTTAGAGGATAACACCGGTTAGGTCTGGGTTAGGTCTGGGTTATTCCCGCATGTGGCTCATGATTTTGCCTTTTCCGCATACCTGTTGGCCAGATCCTTGGTTTTCTCTGGTTTGAATCACGTAGTAATGTGGTACCACAATGAAACAGACAATTAAACCTGGTTTCGATCAATATTTCAGAGGATAACACCGGTTAGGTCTGGGTTAGGTCTGGGTTATGCCCGCATGTGGCTCATGATTTTGCCTTTTCCGCATACCTGTTGGCCAGAACCTTGGTTTTCTCTGGTTTGAATCACGTAGTAATGTGGTACCACACTGAAACAGACTATTGAACCTGGTTTCGATCAATATTTTAGAGGATAACACCGGTTAGGTCTGGGTTAGGTCTGGGTTATGCCCGCATCTGGCTCATGATTTTGCCTTCTTCGCAAATTTGTTGGCCAGATCCTGGATTTTTTCGGGTTTGAATCACGCAGTATTGTGGTACCACACTGAAACAGACAATTAGACCTGGTTTCGATCAATATTTTAGAGGATAACACCGGATCGGTCTGGGTTAGGTCTGGGTTATGCCCGCATGTGGCTCATGATTTTGCCTTTACCGCATACCTGTTGGCCAGATCCTTGGTTTTCTCTGCTTTGAATCACGTAGTAATGTGGTACCACAATGAAACAGACAATTAAACCTGGTTTCGATCAATATTTCAGAGGATAACACCGGTTATGTCTGGGTTAGGTCTGGGTTATGCCCGCATGTGGCTCATGATTTTGCCTTTTCCGCATACCTGTTGGCCAGATCCTTCGTTTTCTCTGGTTTGAATCACGTAGTAATGTGGTACCACAGTGAAACAGTCAACTAAACCTGGTTTCGATCAATATTTTAGAGGATAACAACGGTCACGTCTGGGTTAGGTCTGGGTTATGCCCGCATCTGGCTCATGATTTTGCCATCTTGGCATACTTGTTGGCCAGATCCTTGGTTTTCTCTGGTTTGAATCACGTAGTAATGTGGTACCACAGCGAAACAGACCATTAAACTTGGTTTCGATCAATATTTTCTAGGATAAAACCGGTTAGGTCTGGGTTAGGTCTGGGTTATGCCCGCATCTCGCTCATGATTTTGCCTTCTTGGCATACTTGTAGGCCAGATCCTTGGTTTTTTCGGGTTTGAATCACGGAGAAATGTGGTACCACACTGAAACAGACAGTTAAACCTGGTCTCAATCAATATTTTAGACGATAAAACCGGTTAGGTCGGGGTTAGGTCTGGGTTATGCCCGCATCTGGCTCATGATTTTGCCTTCTTGGCATACTTGTTGGCCAGATCCTTGGTTTTCTCTGGTTTGAATCACGTAGTAATGTGGTACCACAGCGAAACAGTCCATTAAACTGGGTTTCGATCAATATTTTCTAGGATAAAACCGGTTAGGTCTGGGTTAGGTCTGGGTTATGCCCGCATCTCGCTCATGATTTTGCCTTCTTGGCATACTTGTAGGCCACATCCTTGGTTTTTTCGGGTTTGAATCACGCAGAAATGTGGTACCACACTGAAACAGCCAATTAAACCTGGATTCGGTCAGTATTTTAGTCGGTAAAACCGGTAAGGTCTGGGTTAGTTCTGGGTTATGCCCGCATCTGGCTCATGATTTTGACTTCTTCGCGTACTTGTTGGCCAGATCCTGGGTTTTTTCGGGTTTGAATCACGTAGTAATGTCGTACCACACTGAAACAGACAATTAAACCTGGTTTCGATCAATATTTTCTAGGATAAAACCGGCTAGGTCTGGGTTAGGTATGGGTTATGTCCACATCTGGCTCATGATTTTGCATTTCCGCATTCTTGCTGACCAGAACCTTGGTTTTATCTTGTATGAATCAGGTAGTAATGTGGTACCACAATGAAACAGACAATTAAACTTGTTTTCGATCAATATTTTAGAGGATAAAACCGGTTATGTCTGGGTTAGGTCTGGGTTATGCCCGCATCTGGCTCATGATTTTGCCTTCTTCGCATACTTGTAGGCCAGATCCTGGGTTTTTTCGGGTTTGAATCACGTAGTAATGTGGTACCACACTGAAACAGACAATTAAACCTGGTTTCGATCAATATTTTAGAGGATAACACCGGTTAGGTCGGGGTAAGGTCTGGGTTATGCCCGCATCTGGCTCATGATTTTACCTTCTTCGCAAATTTGTTGGCCAGATCCTGGATTTTTTCGGGTTTGAATCACGTAGTATTGTGGTACCACACTGAAACAGACAACTAAACCTGGTTTCGATCAATATTTTAGAGGATAACACCGGTTAGGTCTGGGTTAGGTCTGGGTTATTCCCGCATGTGGCTCATGATTTTGCCTTTTCCGCATACCTGTTGGCCAGATCCTTGGTTTTCTCTGGTTTGAATCACGTAGTAATGTGGTACCACAATGAAACAGACAATTAAACCTGGTTTCGATCAATATTTCAGAGGATAACACCGGTTAGGTCTGGGATAGGTCTGGGTTATGCCCGCATGTGGCTCATGATTTTGCCTTTTCCGCATACCTGTTGGCCAGAACCTTGGTTTTCTCTGATTTGAATCACGTAGTAATGTGGTACCACACTGAAGCAGACTATTGAACCTGGTTTCGATCAATATTTTAGAGGGTAAAACAGGTTAGGTCTGGGTTAGAAATGGGTTATGTCCACATCTGGCCCATGATTTTGCCTTCTTCGCATACTTGTTGGCCAGATCCTGTGTTTTTTCGGGTTTGAATCACGTAGCAACGTGGTACCGAACAGTTACAGTCAATTAAGCCAGGATTCGGTCAGTATTTTAGAGGATAACACCGGTTAGGTCTGGGTCAGGTCTGGGTTATGCCCGCATGTGGCTCTTGATTTTGCCTTTTCCGCATACCTGTTGGCCAGATCCTTGGTTTTCTCTGGTTTGAATCACGTAGTATTGTGGTACCACACTGAAGCAGACTATTGAACCTGGTTTCGATCAATATTTTAGAGGATAACAAAGGTCACGTCTGGGTTCGGTCTGGTTTATGCCCGCATCTGGCTCATGATTTTGCCTGCTTGGCATACTTTTTGGCCAGATCCTTGGTTTTCTCTGGTTTGAATCACGTAGTAATGTGGTACCACAGCGAAACAATCAACTAAACCTGGTTTCGATCAATATTTTAGAGGATAACAACGGTCACGTCTGGGTTAGGTCTGGGTTATGCCCGCATCTGTCTCATGATTTTGCCTTCTTGGCATACTTGTTGGCCAGATCCTTGGTCTTCTCTGGTTTGAATCACGTAGTAATGTGGTACCACAGCGAAACAGTCCATTAAACTGGGTTTCGATCAATATTTTCTAGGATAAAACCGGTTAGGTCTGGTTTAGGTCTGGGTTATGCCCGCATCTCGCTCATGATTTTGCCTTCTTGGCATACTTGTAGGCTAGATCCTTGGTTTTTTCGGGTTTGAATCACGCAGAAATGTGGTACCACACTGAAACAGACAATTAAACCTGGTTTCGATCAATATTTTAGACGATAAAACCGGTTAGGTCTGGGTTAGGTCTGGGTTATGCCCGCATCTGGTGGATGATTTTGCCTTCTCCGCATACTTCTTGGACAGGACCTGGGTTTTTTCGGGTTTGAATCACGTAGTAATGTGGTGCCACACAGTAACAGTCAATTAAAGCTGGATTCGGTCAGTATTTTAGGCGGTAACACCGGATAGGTCTGGGTTAAGTCTGGGTTATACCCGCATCTGGCTCATGGTTTTGCCTTGTCCGCATTCTTGTTGGCCAGATCCTGGGTTTTTTCGGGTTCGAATCACGTAGTAATGTGGCACCACACTGAAACAGTCCATTAAACTTGGTTTCGATCAATATTTTAGAGAATAACACCGGTTAGGTCTGGGTTAGGTCCGGGTTATGCCCGCATCTGGCTCATGATTTTGCCTTTTCCGCATACTTCTAGGCCATATCCTTGGTTTTCTCTGCTTTGAATCACGTAGTAATGTGGTACCACACTGAAACAGCCAATTAAACCTGGATTCGGTCAGTATTTTAGTCGGTAAAACCGGTAAGGTCTGGGTTAGGTCTGGGTTATGCCCGCATCTGGCTCATGATTTTGACTTCTTCGCATACTTGTTGGCCAGATCCTGGGTTTTTTCGGGTTTGAATCACGTAGTAATGTCGTACCACACTGAAACAGACAATTAAACCTGGTTTCGATCAATATTTTCTAGGATAAAACCGGCTAGGTCTGGGTTAGGTATGGGTTATGTCCACATCTGGCTCATGATTTTGCATTTCCGCATTCTTGCTGACCAGAACCTTGGTTTTATCTTGTTTGAATCAGGTAGTAATGTGGTACCACACTGAAACAGACAATTAAACTTGTTTTCGATCAATATTTTAGAGGATAACACCGGTTAGGTCGGGGTAAGGTCTGGGTTATGCCCGCATCTGGCTCATGATTTTACCTTCTTCGCAAATTTGTTGGCCAGATCCTGGATTTTTTCGGGTTTGAATCACGTAGTATTGTGGTACCACACTGAAACAGACAACTAAACCTGGTTTCGATCAATATTTTAGAGGATAACACCGGTTATGTCTGGGTTAGGTCTGGGTTATGCCCGCATCTGGCTCATGATTTTGCCTTCTTCGCATACTTGTAGGCCAGATCCTGGGTTTTTTCGGGTTTGAATCACGTAGTAATGTGGTACCACACTGAAACAGACAATTAAACCTGGTTTCGATCAATATTTTAGAGGATAACACCGGTTAGGTCGGGGTAAGGTCTGGGTTATGCCCGCATCTGGCTCATGATTTTGCCTTCTTCGCATACTTGTAGGCCAGATCCTGGGTTTTTTCGGGTTTGAATCACGTAGTAATGTGGTACCACACTGAAACAGACAACTAAACCTGGTTTCGATCAATATTTTAGAGGATAACACCGGTTAGGTCTGGGTTAGGTCTGGGTTATTCCCGCATGTGGCTCATGATTTTGCCTTTTCCGCATACCTGTTGGCCAGAACCTTGGTTTTCTCTGGTTTGAATCACGTAGTAATGTGGTACCACACTGAAACAGACTATTGAACCTGGTTTCGATCAATATTTTAGAGGATAACACCGGTTAGGTCTGGGTTAGGTCTGGGTTATGCCCGCATCTGGCTCATGATTTTGCCTTCTTCGCAAATTTGTTGGCCAGATCCTGGATTTTTTCGGGTTTGAATCACGCAGTATTGTGGTACCACACTGAAACAGACAATTAGACCTGGTTTCGATCAATATTTTAGAGGATAACACCGGATCGGTCTGGGTTAGGTCTGGGTTAGGTCTGGGTTATGCCCGCATGTGGCTCTTGATTTTGCCTTTTCCGCATACCTGTTGGCCAGATCCTTGGTCTTCTCTGGTTTGAATCACGTAGTAATGTGGTACCACACTGAGACAGCCAATTAAACCTGGATTCGGTCAGTATTGTAGTCGGTAACACCGGTAAGGTCTGGGTTAGGTCAGGGTTATGCCCGCATCTAGCTCATGATTTTGCCTTTTCCGCATACTTGTAGGCCAGATCCTTGGTTTTCTCTGGTTTGAATCACGTAGTAATGTGGTACCAGAGCGAAACAGTCAACTAAACCTGGTTTCGATCAATATTTTAGAGGATAACAACGGTCACGTCTGGGTTAGGTCTGGGTTATGCCCGCATCTGGCTCATGATTTTGCCTGCTTGGCATACTTTTTGGACAGATCCTTGGTTTTCTCTGGTTTGAATCACGTAGTAATGTGGTACCACAGCGAAACAGTCCATTAAACTTGGTTTCGATCAAGATTTTGTAGGATAAAACCGGTCACGTCTGGGTTAGGTCTGGGTTATGTCCGTATCTGGCTCATGATTTTGCCTTCTTGGCATACTTGTTGGCCAGATCCTTGGTTTTCTCTGGTTTGGATCACGTAGTAATGTGGTACCACAGCGAAACAGTCAACTAAACGTGGTTTCGATCAATATTTTAGAGGATAACAATGGTCACGTCTGGGTTAGGTCTGGGTTATGCCCGCATCAGGCTCATGATTTTGCCTTTTCCGCATACTTGTAGGCCATATCCTTAGTTTTCTCTGCTTTGAATCACGTAGTAATGTGGTACCACACAGTAACAGCCAATTAAACCTGGATTCGGTCAGTATTTTAGTCGGTAAAACCGGTAAGGTCTGGATTAGGTCTGGGTTATGCCCGCATCTGGCTCATGATTTTGACTTCTTCGCATACTTGTAGGCCAGATCCTTGGTTTTCTCTGCTTTGAATCACGTAGTAATGTGGTACCACACAGTAACAGCCAATTAAACCTGGATTCGATCAGTATTTTAGTCGGTAACACCGGTTAGGCCAGGGTTAGGTCTGGGTTATGCCCCCGTCTGACTCAAGATTTTACCTTCTTCGCATAGTTGTTGGACAGATCCTGGGTTTTTTCGGGCTTGTATCACGTAGTAATGTGGTACCACACTGAAACAGTCCATTAATCTTGGTTTCGATCAATATTTTAGAGAATAACACCGGTTAGGTCTGGGTTAGGTCCGGGTTATGGCCGCATCTGGCTCATGATTTTGCCTTTTCCGCATACTTGTAGGCCATATCCTTAGTTTTCTCTGCTTTGAATCACGTAGTAATGTGGTACCACACAGTAACAGCCAATTAAACCTGGATTCGGTCAGTATTTTAGTCGGTAAAACCGGTAAGGTCTGGGTTAGGTCTGGGTTATGCCCGCATCTGGCTCATGATTTTGACTTCTTCGCATACTTGTAGGCCAGATCCTTGGTTTTCTCTGGTTTGAATCACGTAGAAATGTGTTACCACAGTGAAACAGTCAATTAAACCTGGTTTCGATCAATATTTTAGAGGATAACACCGGTTAGGTCTAGTTTAGGCCTGTGTTATGCCCACACCTCGCTCATGATTTCGCCTTTTTCATGCACTTGTAGGCCAGATCTTTAGTTTTTTCGGATTTGAATCATATAGTAATGTGGTACCACACTGAAACAGTCAATTAAATCTGGATTCGGTCGGTATTTTAGTCGGTAACACCGGTTAGGTCTGGGTTAGGTCTGGGTTACGCCCGCATCTGGCTCATGATTTTGCCTTTTCCGCATACTTGTACGGCAGACCCTTGGATTTCTCTGGTTTGAATCACGTAGTAATGTGGTACCACACTGAAACAGACAATTAAACCTGGCTACGATCAATATTTTAGAGGATAACACCAGTTAGGTCTGGGTTAGGTCTGGGTTATGCCCGCATCTGGCTCATGATTTTGCCTACTTCGCATACATGTTGTACAGGTCCTGGGTTTTTTCGGGTTTGAATCACGTAGTAATGCGGTGCCACACAGTGACAGTCAATTAAACCTGGATTCGGTCAGTATTTTAGTCGGTAACACCGGTAAGGTCTGGGTTAGGTCTGGGTTATGCCCGCATCTGGCTCATGACTTTGCCTTCTGCGCATACTTGTAGGCCAGATCCTGGGTTTTTTCGGGTTTGAATCACGTAGTAATGTGATACCACACTGAAACAGACAATTAAACCTGGTTTCGATCAATATTTTAGAGGATAACACCGGTTAGGTCGGGGTAAGGTCTGGGTTATGGCCGCATCTGGCTCATGATTTTACCTTCTTCGCAAATTTGTTGGCCAGATCCTGGATTTTTTCGGGTTTGAATCACGTGGTATTGAGGTACCACACTGAAACAGACAACTAAACCTGGTTTCGATCAATATTTTAGAGGATAACACCGGTTAGGTCTGGGTTAGGTCTGGGTTATTCCCGCATGTGGCTCATGATTTTGCCTTTTCCGCATACCTGTTGGCCAGATCCTTGGTTTTCTCTGGTTTGAATCACGTAGTAATGTGGTACCACACTGAAACAGACTATTGAACCTGGTTTCGATCAATATTTTAGAGGATAACACCGGTTAGGTCTGGGTTAGGTCTGGGTTATGCCCGCATCTGGCTCATGATTTTGCCTTCTTCGCAAATTGGTTGGCCAGATCCTGGATTTTTTCGGGTTTGAATCACGTAGTATTGTGGTACCACACTGAAACAGACAATTAGATCTGGTTTCGATCAATATTTTAGAGGATAACACCGGATCGGTCTGGGTTAGGTCTGGGTTATGCCCGCATGTGGCTCATGATTTTGCCTTTTCCGCATACCTGTTGGCCAGATCCTTCGTTTTCTCTGGTTTGAATCACGTAGTAATGTGGTACCACAGTGAAACAGTCAACTAAACCTGGTTTCGATCAATATTTTAGAGGATAACAACGGTCACGTCTGGGTTAGGTCTGGGTTATGCCCGCATCTGGCTCATGATTTTGCCATCTTGGCATACTTGTTGGCCAGATCCTTGGTTTTCTCTGGTTTGAATCACGTAGTAATGTGGTACCACAGCGAAACAGACCATTAAACTTGGTTTCGATCAATATTTTCTAGGATAAAACCGGTTAGGTCTGGGTTAGGTCTGGGTTATGCCCGCATCTCGCTCATGATTTTGCCTTCTTGGCATACTTGTAGGCCAGATCCTTGGTTTTTTCGGGTTTGAATCACGGAGAAATGTGGTACCACACTGAAACAGACAGTTAAACCTGGTCTCGATCAATATTTTAGAGGATAAAACCGGTTAGGTCTGGGTTAGAAATGGGTTATGCCCGCATCTGGTGGATGATTTTGCCAACTTCGCATACTTGTTGGACAGGACCTGGGTTTTTTCGGGTTTGAATCACGTAGTAATGTGGTGCCACACTGAAGCAGTCAATTAAACCTGGTTTCGATCAATATTTTAGAGGATAACACCGGTTAGGTCTGGGTTAGGTCTGGGTTATGACCGCATCTGGCTCATGATTTTGCATTCTTCGCATACTTGTAGGCCAGATCCTGGGTTTTTTCGGGTTTGAATCACGTAGTAATGTGGTACCACACTGAAACAGCCAATTAAACCTGGTTTCGATCAATATTTTAGAGGATAACACCGGTTATGTCTGTGTTAGGTCTGGGTTATGCCCGCATGTGGCTCATGATTTTGCCTTTTCCGCATACTTGTAGGCCATATCCTTGGTTTTCTCTGCTTTGAATCACGTAGTAATGTGGTACCACACTGAAACAGCCAATTAAACCTGGTTTCGATCAATATTTTAGTCGGTAAAACCGGTTAGGTCTGGGTTAGGTCTGGGTTATGCCCGCATCTCGCTCATGACTTTGCCTTCTGCGCATACTTGTAGGCCAGATCCTGGGTTTTTTCGGGTTTGAATCACGTAGTAATGTGATACCACACTGAAACAGACAATTAAACCTGGTTTCGATCAATATTTTAGAGGATAACACCGGTTAGGTCGGGGTAAGGTCTGGGTTATGGCCGCATCTGGCTCATGATTTTACCTTCTTCGCAAATTTGTTGGCCAGATCCTGGATTTTTTCGGGTTTGAATCACGTAGTATTGAGGTACCACACTGAAACAGACAACTAAACCTGGTTTCGATCAATATTTTAGAGGATAACACCGGCTGGTCTGGGTTAGGTCTGGGTTATTCCCGCATGTGGCTCATGATTTTGCCTTTTCCGCATACCTGTTGGCCAGATCCTTGGTTTTCTCTGGTTTGAATCACGTAGTAATGTGGTACCACACTGAAACAGACTATTGAACCTGGTTTCGATCAATATTTTAGAGGATAACACCGGTTAGGTCTGGGTTAGGTCTGGGTTATGCCCGCATCTGGCTCATGATTTTGCCTTCTTCGCAAATTGGTTGGCCAGATCCTGGATTTTTTCGGGTTTGAATCACGTAGTATTGTGGTACCACACTGAAACAGACAATTAGATCTGGTTTCGATCAATATTTTAGAGGATAACACCGGATCGGTCTGGGTTAGGTCTGGGTTATGCCCGCATGTGGCTCATGATTTTGCCTTTTCCGCATACCTGTTGGCCAGATCCTTCGTTTTCTCTGGTTTGAATCACGTAGTAATGTGGTACCACAGTGAAACAGTCAACTAAACCTGGTTTCGATCAATATTTTAGAGGATAACAACGGTCACGTCTGGGTTAGGTCTGGGTTATGCCCGCATCTGGCTCATGATTTTGCCATCTTGGCATACTTGTTGGCCAGATCCTTGGTTTTCTCTGGTTTGAATCACGTAGTAATGTGGTACCACAGCGAAACAGACCATTAAACTTGGTTTCGATCAATATTTTCTAGGATAAAACCGGTTAGGTCTGGGTTAGGTCTGGGTTATGCCCGCATCTCGCTCATGATTTTGCCTTCTTGGCATACTTGTAGGCCAGATCCTTGGTTTTTTCGGGTTTGAATCACGGAGAAATGTGGTACCACACTGAAACAGACAGTTAAACCTGGTCTCGATCAATATTTTAGAGGATAAAACCGGTTAGGTCTCGGTTAGAAATGGGTTATGCCCGCATCTGGTGGATGATTTTGCCAACTTCGCATACTTGTTGGACAGGACCTGGGTTTTTTCGGGTTTGAATCACGTAGTAATGTGGTGCCACACAGTAACAGTCAATTAAAGCTGGATTCGGTCAGTATTTTAGTCGGTAACACCAGACAGGTCTGGGTTAAGTCTGGGTTATACCCGCATCTGGCTCATGGTTTTGCCTTGTCCGCATTCTTGTTGGCCAGATCCTGGGCTTTTTCGGGTTCGAATCACGTAGTAATGTGGTACCACAGTGAAACAGTCAATTAAACCTGGTTTCGATCAATATTTTAGAGGATAACACCGATTAGGTCTAGTTTAGGCCTGTGTTATGCCCACACCTCGCTCATGATTTCGCCTTTTTCATGTACTTGTAGGCCAGATCTTTAGTTTTTTCGGGTTTGAATCATATAGTAATGTGGTACCACACTGAAACAGTCAATTAAATCTGGATTCGGTCGGTATTTTAGTCGGTAACACCGGGTAGGTCTGGGTTAGGTCTAGGTTACGCCCGCATCTGGCTCATGATTTTGCCTTTTCCGCATACTTGTTGGCCAAATCCTTGGTTTTCTCTGGTTTGAATCACGTAATAATGTGAAACAGTCAATTAAACCTGGTTTCGATCAATATTTTAGAGGATAACACCGGTTAGGTCTAGGATAGGCCTGGGTTACGGCCGCATCTCGCTCATGATTTTGCCTTTTTCTTATACTTGTTGGTCAGATCTTGTGTTTTTTCGGGTTTGAATCATACAGTAATGTAGTACCACATTGAAACAGTCGATTAAACCTGGTTTCGGTCAGTATTTCAGTCGGTAACACCGGTTAGGTCTGGGTTAGGTCTGGGTTATACTCGCATCTGGCTCATGATTTTGCGTTTTCCGCATACTTGTTGGCCAGATCCTTGGTTTTCTCTGGTTTGAATCACGTAATAATGTGGTACCACAGTGAAACAGTCAATTAAACCTGGTTTCGATCAATATTTTAGAGGATAACACCGGTTAGGTCTAGTTTAGGCCTGTGTTATGCCCACATCTCGCTCATGATTTTGCCTTTTTCATGTACTTGTAGGCCAGATCTTGAGTTTTTTCGGGTTTGAATCATATAGTAATGTGGTACCACACTGAAACAGTCAATTAAACCTGGATACGGTCAGTATTTTAGTCGGTAACACAGGTTAGGTCTCGGTTAGGTCTGGTTTATGCCCGCATCTGGCTGATGATTTTACATTCTTCGCATACTTGTTGGCCAGATCCTTGGTTTTCACTGGTTTGAATCAGGTAGTAATGTGGTACCACACTGAAACAGACAATTAAACTTGTTTTCGATCAATATTTTAGAGGATAAAACCGGTTAGGTCTGGGTTAGGTCCGGGTTATGCCGCATCTGGCTCATGATTTTGCCCTCTTCGCATACTTGTTGGCCAGATCCTTGGTTTTCTCTGGTTTGAATCACGTAGTAATGTGGTACCACACTGAGACAGCCAATTAAACCTGGATTCGGTCAGTATTTTAGTCGGTAACACCGGTAAGGTCTGGGTTAGGTCTGGGTTATGCCCGCATCTGGCTCATGATTTTGCCTTCTGCGCATACTTGTTGGCCAGATCCTTGGTTTTCGCTGGTTTGAATCACGTAGTAATGTGGTACCACATTGAAACAGTCTATTAAACCTGGTTTCGATCAATACTTTAGAGGATAAAACCGTTTAGGTCTGGGTTAGGTATGGGTTATGTCCACATCTGGCTCATGATTTCGCATTTCCGCATTCTTGCTGACCAGCACCTTGGTTTTATCTTGTTTGAATCAGGTAGTAATGTGGTACCACACTGAAACAGACAATTAAACTTGTTTTCGATCAATATTTTAGAGGATAAAACCGGTTAGGTCTGGGTTAGGTCCGGGTTATGCCCGCATCTGGCTCATGATTTTGCCTTCTTCGCATACTTGTTGGCCAGATCCTGGGTTTTTTCGGGTTTGAATCACGTAGTAATGTGGTAGCACACTGAAGCAGTCAGTTAAACCTGGTTTCGATCAATATTTTAGAGGATGACACCCGTTAGGTCTGGGTTAGGTCTGTGTTATGCCCGCATCTGCCTCATGATTTTGCCTTCTTCGCATACTTGTTGGCCAGATCCTGGGTTTTTTCGGGTTTGAATCACGTAGTAATGTGGTACCACACTGAAACAGACAATTAAACTTGTTTTCGATCAATATTTTAG
The DNA here is from genome assembly GCF_051014445.1 of Colletes latitarsis. NCBI lineage: Eukaryota > Metazoa > Arthropoda > Insecta > Hymenoptera > Colletidae > Colletes > Colletes latitarsis. The sequence continues at coordinate 2,289,256 of NW_027488366.1, read as the reverse complement.
AGGATACAACCGGTTAGGTCTGGGTTAGGTCCGGGTTATGCCCGCATCTGGCTCATGATTTTGCCCTCTTCGCATACTTGTTGGCCAGATCCTTGGGTTTCTCTGGTTTGAATCACGTAGTAATGTGGTACCACAATGAAACAGACAATTAAACCTGGTTTCGACCAATATTTTAGAGGATAACACCGGTTAGGTCTGGGTTAGGTCTGGGTTATGCCCGCATGTGGCTCATGATTTTGCCTTTTCCGCATACCTGTTGACCAGATCCTTGGTTTTCTCTGGTTTGAATCACGTTGTAATGTGGTACCACACTGAAACAGACTATTGAACCTGGTTTCGATCAGTATTTTAGAGGATAACACCGGTTAGGTCTGCGTTAGGTCTGGGTTATGCCCGTATCTGGCTCATGATTTTGCCCTCTTCGCAAATTTGTTGGCCAGATCCTGGATTTTTTCGGGTTTGAATCACGTAGTATTGTGGTACCACACTGAAACAGACAATTAAACCTGGTTTCGATCAATATTTTAGAGGATAACACCGGTTAGGTCTCGGTTAGGTCTGGGTTATGCCCGCATGTGGCTCATGATTTTGCCTTTTCCGCATACCTGTTGGCCAGATCCTTGGTTTTCTCTGGTTTGAATCACGTAGTAATGTGGTACCACATTGAAACAGTCAATAAAACCTGGTTTCGATCAATATTTTAGAGGATGACACCCGTTAGGTCTGGGTTAGGTCTGTGTTATGCCCGCATCTGCCTCATGATTTTGCTTTCTTCGCATACTTGTTGGCCAGATCCTGTGTTTTTTCGGGTTTGAATCACGTAGCAACGTGGTACCAAACAGTTACAGTCAATTAAGCCAGGATTCGGTCAGTATTTTAGAGGATAACACCGGTTAGGTCTGGGTCAGGTCTGGGTTATGCCCGCATGTGGCTCATGATTTTGCCTTTACCGCATACCTGTTGGCCAGATCCTTGGTCTTCTCTGGTTTGAATCACGTAGTAATGTGGTACCACACTGAGACAGCCAATTAAACCTGGTTTCGATCAATATTTTAGAGGATAAAACCGTTTAGGTCTGGGTTAGGTCTGGGTTATGACCGCATCTGGCTCATGATTTTGCATTCTTCGCATACTTGTAGGCCAGATCCTGGGTTTTTTCGGGTTTGAATCACGTAGTAATGTGGTACCACACTGAAACAGCCAATTAAACCTGGTTTCGATCAATATTTTAGAGGATAACACCGGTTATGTCTGTGTTAGGTCTGGGTTATGCCCGCATGTGGCTCATGATTTTGCCTTTTCCGCATACTTGTAGGCCATATCCTTGGTTTTCTCTGCTTTGAATCACGTAGTAATGTGGTACCACACTGAAACAGCCAATTAAACCTGGTTTCGATCAATATTTTAGTCGGTAAAACCGGTTAGGTCTGGGTTAGGTCTGGGTTATGCCCGCATCTCGCTCATAATTTTGCCTTCTTCGCATACTTGTTGGCCAGATCCTGGGTTTTTTCGGGTTTGAATCACGTAGTAATGTGGTACCACACTGAAACAGACAATTAAACCTGGTTTCGATCAATATTTTAGAGGATAACACCGGTTATGTCTGTGTTAGGTCTGGGTTATGCCCGCATGTGGCTCATGATTTTGCCTTTTCCGCATACTTGTAGGCCAGATCATGGGTTTTTTCGGGTTTGAATCACGTAGTAATGTGGTACCACACTGAAACTGCCAATTAAACCTGGATTCGGTCAGTATTTTAGTCGGTAAAACCGGTTAGGTCTGGGTTAGGTCTGGGTTATGCCCGCATCTCGCTCATAATTTTGCCTTCTACGCATACTTGTAGGCCAGATCCTTGGTTTTCTCTGGTTTGAATCACGTAGTCATGTGGTACTACACTGAAACAGTCAATGTAACCTGGTTACGATCAATATTTTAGAGGATAACACCGGTTAGGTCTGGGTTAGGTATGGGTTATGTCCACATCTGGCTCATGATTTTGCCTTTTCCGCATTCCTGTTGACCAGAACCTTGGTTTTATGTTGTTTGAATCAGGTAGTAATGTGGTACCACACTGAAACAGACAATTAAACTTATTTTCGATCAATATTTTAGAGGATAAAATCGATTAGTTCTGGGTTAGGTCCGGGTTATGCCCGCATCTGGCTCATGATTTTGCCTTCTTCGCAAATTTGTTGGCCGGATCCTGGATTTTTTCAGGTTTGGATCACGTAGTATTGTGGTACCACACTGAAACAAACAACTAAACCTGGTTTCGATCAATATTTTAGAGGATAACACCGGTTAGGTCTGGGTTAGGTCTGGGTTATGCCCGCATCTGTCTCATGATTTTGCCTTGTTCGCATACTTGATGTCCAGATCCTGTGTTTTTACGGGTTTGAACCACATAGTAACGTGGTACCAAACAGTTACAGTCAATTAAGCCTGGATTCGGTCAGCATTTTAGAGGATAACACCGATTAGGTCTGGGTCAGGTCTGGGTTATGCCCGCATGTGGCTCATGATTTTGCCTTTTCCGCATACTTGTTGGCCAGATCCTTGGTTTCCTCTGGTTTGGATCACGTAGTAATGTGGTACCACACCGAAACAGCCAATTAAACCTGGTTTCGATCAATATTTTAGAGGATAAAACCGTTTAGGTCTGGGTTAGGTATGGGTTATGTCCACATCTGGCTCATGATTTTGCATTTCCGCATTCTTGCTGACCAGCACCTTGGTTTTATCTTGTTTGAATCAGGTAGTAATGTGGTACCACACTGAAACAGACAATTAAACTTGTTTTCGATCAATATTTTAGAGGATAAAACCGGTTAGGTCTGGGTTACGTCCGGGTTATGCCCGCATCTGGCTCATGATTTTGCCTTCTTCGCATACTTGTTGGCCAGATCCTGGGTTTTTTCGGGTTTGAATCACGTAGTAATGTGGTACCACACTGAAGCAGTCAATTAAACCTGGTTTCGATCAATATTTTAGAGGATGACACCCGTTAGGTCTGGGTTAGGTCTGGGTTATGCCCGCATCTGCCTCATGATTTTGCCTTCTTCGCATACTTGTTGGCCAGATCCATGGTTTTTTCGGGTTTGAATCACATAGGAATGTGGTACCACGAAATAACAGTGAATTAAACCTGGATTCGGTCAGTATTTTAGTCGGTAACAACGGTTAGGCCTGCGTTAGGTCTGGGTTATGCCCTCATCTAACTCATGATTTTACATTCTTCGCATACTTGTTGCACAGATCCTGGGGTTTTTCGGGTTTGATTCACGTAGTAATGTGGTACCACACTGAAACAGTCCATTAAACCTGGTTTTCGATCAATATTTTAGAGGATAACACAGGTTAGGTCTGGGTTAGGTCTGGGTTATGACCGCATCTGGCTCATGATTTTGCATTCTTCGCATACTTGTAGGCCAGATCCTGGGTTTTTTCGGGTTTGAATCACGTAGTAATGTGGTACCACACTGAAACAGCCAATTAAACCTGGATTCGGTCAATATTCTAGAGGATAACACCGGTTATGTCTGGGTTAGGTCTGGGTTATGCCCGCATGTGGCTCATGATTTTGCCTTTTCCGCATACTTGTAGGCCAGATCATGGGTTTTTTCGGGTTTGAATCACGTAGTAATGTGGTACCACACTGAAACAGCCAATTAAACCTGGATTCGGTCAGTATTTTAGTCGGAAAATCCGGTTAGGTCTGGGTTAGGTCTGGGTTATGCCCGCATCTCGCTCATAATTTTGCCTTCTTCGCATACTTGTAGGCCAGATCCTTGGTTTTCTCTAGTTTGAATCACGTAGTAATGTGGTACCACATTGAAACAGTCTATTAAACCTGGTTTCGATCAATATTTTAGAGGATAAAACCGTTTAGGTCTGGGTTAGGTATGGGTTATGTCCACATCTGGCTCATGATTTTGCCTTTTCCGCATTCCTGTTGACCAGAACCTTGGTTTTATCTTGTTAGAATCAGGTAGTAATGTGGTACCACACTGAAACAGACAATTAAACTTGTTTTCGATCAATATTTTAGAGGATAAAACCGATTAGTTCTGGGTTAGGTCCGGGTTATGCCCGCATCTGGCTCATGATTTTGCCTTCTTGGCATACTTTTTGGCCAGATCCTTGGTTTTATCTTGTTTGAATCAGGTAGTAATGTGGTACCACACTGAAACAGACAATTAAACCTGGATTCGGTCAATATTTTAGAGGATAACACCGGTTATGTCTGGGTTAGGTCTGGGTTATGCCCGCATCTCGCTCATAATTTTGCCTTCTTCGCATACTTGTTGGCCAGATCCTTGGTTTTCTCTGGTTTGAATCACGTAGTAATGTGGTACCACACTGAGACAGCCAATTAAACCTGGATTCGGTTAGTATTTTAGTCGGCAACACCGGTTAGGTCTGGGTTAGGTCTGGGTTACGCCCGCATGTGGCTCATGATTTTGCCTTTTCCGCATACCTGTTGACCAGATCCTTGGATTTCTCTGGTTTGAATCACGTAGTAATGTGGTACCACACTGAAACAGACTATTGAACCTGGTTTCGATCAGTATTTTAGAGGATAACACCGGTTAGGTCTGGGTTAGGTCTGGGTTATGCCCGTATCTGGCTCATGATTTTGCCCTCTTCGCAAATTTGTTGGCCAGATTCTCGATTTTTTCGGGTTTGAATCACGAAGTATTGTGGTACCACACTGAAACAGACAATTAAACCTGGTTTCGATCAATATTCTAGAGGATAACACCGGTTAGGTCTGGGTTAGGTCTGGGTTATGCCCGCATGTGGCTCATGATTTTGCCTTTTCCGCATACCTGTTGGCGAGATCCTTGGTTTTCTCTGGTTTGAATCACGTAGTAATGTGGTACCACATTGAAACAGTCAATTAAACCTGGTTTCAATCAATATTTTAGAGGATAAAACCGGTTAGGTCTGGGTTAGAAATGGGTTATGTCCACATCTGGCCCACGATTTTGCCTTCTTCGCATACTTGTTGGCCAGATCCTGTGTTTCTTCGGGTTTGAATCACGTAGCAACGTGGTACCAAACAGTTACAGTCAATTAAGCCAGGATTCGGTCAGTATTTTAGAGGATAACATCGGTTAGGTCTGGGTCAGGTCTGGGTTATGCCCGCATGTGGCTCATGATTTTGCCTTTTCCGCATACCTGTTGGCCAGATCCTTGGTCTTCTCTGGTTTGAATCACGTAGTAATGTGGTACCACACTGAGACAGCCAATTAAACCTGAATTCGGTCAGTATTGTAGTCGGTAACACCGGTAAGGTCTGGGTAAGGTCTGGGTTATGCCCGCATCTGGCTCATGATTTTGCCTTTTCCGCATACTTGTAGGCCAGATCCTTGGTTTTTTCTGGTTTGAATCACGTAGTAATGTGGTACCACACTGAAACAGACAATTAAACCTGGTTTCGATCAATATTCTAGAGGATAACACCGGTCACGTCTGGGTTAGGTCTGGGTTATGCCCGCATCTGTCTCATGATTTTGCATTCTTCGCATACTTGTAGGCCAGATCCTGGGTTTTTTCGGGTTTGAATCACGTAGTAATGTGGTACCACACTGAAACAGACAATTAAACCTGGTATCGATCAATATTTTAGAGGATAACACCGGGTATGTCTGGGTTAGGTCTGGGTTATGCCCGCATGTGGCTCATGATTTTGCCTCTTCCGCATTCCTGTTGACCAGAACCTTGGTTTTATCTTGTTTGAATCAGGTAGTAATGTGGTACCACACTGAAACAGACAATTAAACCTGGTATCGATCAATATTTTAGAGGATAACACCGGGTATGTCTGGGTTAGGTCTGGGTTATGCCCGCATGTGGCTCATGATTTTGCCTTTTCCGCATTCCTGTTGACCAGAACCTTGGTTTTATCTTGTTTGAATCAGGTAGTAATGTGGTACCACACTGAAACAGACAATTAAACTTGTTTTCGATCAATATTTTAGAGGATAACACCGATTAGGTCTGGGTCAGGTCTGGGTTATGCCCGCATGTGGCTCATGATTTTGCCTTTACCGCATACTTGTTGGCCAGATCCTTGGTTTTCTCTGGTTTGAATCACGTAATAATGTGAAACAGTCAATTAAACCTGGTTTCGATCAATATTTTAGAGGATAACACCGGTTAGGTCTAGGATAGGCCTGGGTTACGGCCGCATCTCGCTCATGATTTTGCCTTTTTCATATACTTGTTGGTCAGATCTTGTGTTTTTTCGGGTTCGAATCACGTAGTAATGTGGTACCACAGTGAAACAGTCAATTAAACCTGGTTTCGATCAATATTTTAGAGGATAACACCGATTAGGTCTAGTTTAGGCCTGTGTTATGCCCACACCTCGCTCATGATTTCGCCTTTTTCATGTACTTGTAGGCCAGATCTTTAGTTTTTTCGGGTTTGAATCATATAGTAATGTGGTACCACACTGAAACAGTCAATTAAATCTGGATTCGGTCGGTATTTTAGTCGGTAACACCGGTTAGGTCTGGGTTAGGTCTGGGTTACGCCCGCATCTGGCTCATGATTTTGCCTTTTCCGCATACTTGTTGGCCAAATCCTTGGTTTTCTCTGGTTTGAATCACGTAATAATGTGAAACAGTCAATTAAACCTGGTTTCGATCAATATTTTAGAGGATAACACCGGTTAGGTCTAGTTCAGGCCTGTGTTATGCCCACATCTCGCTCATGATTTTGCCTTTTTCATGTACTTGTAGGCCAGATCTTGAGTTTTTTCGGGTTTGAATCATATAGTAATGTGGTACCACACTGAAACAGTCAATTAAACCTGGATTCGGTCAGTATTTTAGTCGGTAACACAGGTTAGGTCTGGGTTAGGTCTGGTTTATGCCCGCATCTGGCTGATGATTTTACATTCTTCGCATACTTGTTGGCCAGATCCTTGGTTTTCACTGGTTTGAATCACGGAGTAATGGGGTACCACACTGAAACAGTCAATTAAACCTGGATTCGGTCAGTATTTTAGTCGGTAACAACGGTTAGGCCTGCGTTAGGTCTGGGTTATGCCCTCATCTATCTCATGATTTTACCTTCTTCGCATACTTGTTGCACAGATCCTGGGTTTTTTCGGGTTTGAATCACGTAGTAATGTGGTACCACACTGAAACAGCCAATTAAACCTGGATTCGGTCAGTATTTTAGTCGTTAAAACCGGTTAGGTCTGGGTTAGGTCTGGGTTATGCCCGCATCTCGCTCATAATTTTGCCTTCTTCGCATACTGGTAGGCCAGATCCTTGGTTTTCTCTGGTTTGAATCACGTAGTACTGTGGTACTACACTGAAACAGTCAATGAAACCTGGTTTCGATCAATATTTTAGAGGATAACACTGGTTAGGTCTGGGTTAGGTATGGGTTATGTCCACATCACGCTCATGATTTTGCCTTTTCCGCATTCCTGTTGACCAGAACCTTGGTTTTATCTTGTTTGAATCAGGTAGTAATGTGGTACCACACTGAAACAGACAATTAAACTTGTTTTCGATCAATATTTTAGAGGATGAAACCGATTAGGTCTGGGTTAGGTCCGGGTTATGCCCGCATCTGGCTCATGATTTTGTCCTCTTCGCATACTTGTTGGCCAGATCCTTGATTTTCTCTGGTTTGAATCACGTAGTAATGTGGTACCACACTGAGACAGCCAATTAAACCTGGATTCGGTCAGTATTTTAGTCGGTAACACCGGTAAGGTCTGGGTTAGGTCTGGGTTATGCCCGCATTTGGCTCATGATTTTGCCTTTTCCGCATTCCTGTTGACCAGAACCTTGGTTTTATCTTGTTTGAATCAGGTAGTAATGTGGTACCACACTGAAACAGACAATTAAACTTGTTTTTGATCAATATCTTAGAGGATAAAACCGGTTAGGTCTGGGTTAGGTCCGGGTTATGCCCGCATCTGGCTCATGATTTTGCCCTCTTCGCATACTTGTTGGCCAGATCCTTGGTTTTCTCTGGTTTGAATCACGTAGTAATGTGGTACCACACTGAGACAGCCAATTAAACCTGGATTCGGTCAGTATTTTAGTCGGTAACACCGGTAAGGTCTGGGTTAGGTCTGGGTTATGCCCGCATCTGGCTCATGATTTTGCCTATTCCGCATTCCTGTTGACCAGAACCTTGGTTTTATCTTGTTTGAATCAGGTAGTAATGTGGTACCACACTGAAACAGACAATTAAACTTGTTTTCGATCAATATTTTAAAGGATAACACCGGTTAGGTCTGGGTTAGGTCTGGGTTATGCCCGCATGTGGCTCATGATTTTGCCTTTTCCGCCTTCCTGTTGACCAGAACCTTGGTTTTATCTTGTTTGAATCAGGTAGTAATGTGGTACCACACTGAAACAGACAATTAAACTTGTTTTCGATCAATATTTTAGAGGATAAAACCGGTTAGCTCTGGGTTAGGTCCGGGTTATGCCAGCATCTGGCTCATGATTTTGCCTTCTTCGCATACTTGTTGGCCAGATCCTGGATTTTCTCTGGTTTGAATCACGTAGTAATGTGGTACCACACTGAAACAGACAATTAAACCTGGTTTCGACCAATATTTTAGAGGATAACACCGGTTAGGTCGGGGTAAGGTCTGGGTTATGCCCGCATCTGGCTCATGATTTTACCTTCTTCGCAAATTTGTTGGCCAGATCCCGGATTTTTTCGGGTTTGAATCACGTAGTATTGTGGTACCACACTGAAACAAACAACTAAACCTGGTTTCGATCAATATTTTAGTCGGTAACACCGGTAAGGTCTGGGTTAGGTCTGGGTTATGCCCGCATCTGGCTCATGAGTTTGCCTTTTCCGCATACTTGTAGGCCAGATCCTGTGTTTTTTCGTGTTTGAACCACATAGTAACGTGGTACCAAACAGTCAATTAAGCCTGGATTCGGTCAGTATTTTAGAGGATAACACCGATTAGGTCTGGGTTAGGTCTGGGTTATGACCGCATCTGGCTCATGATTTTGCATTCTTCGCATACTTGTAGGCCAGATCCTGGGTTTTTTCGGGTTTGAATCACGTAGTAATGTGGTACCACACTGAAACAGCCAATTAAACCTGGATTCGGTCAATATTTTAGTCGGTAAAACCGGTTAGGTCTGGGTTAGGTCTGGGTTATGCCCGCATCTCGCTCATAATTTTGCCTTCTTCGCATACTTGTTGGCCAGATCCTGGGTTTTTTCGGGTTTGAATCAAGTAGTAATGTGGTACCACACTGAAACAGACAATTAAACTTGTTTTCGATCAATATTTTAGAGGATAACACCGGTTAGGTCTGGGTTAGGTCTGGGTCAGGTCTGGGTTATGCCCGCATGTGGCTCATGATTTTGCCTTTTCCGCATACCTGTGGGCCAGATCCTTGGTCTTCTCTGGTTTGAATCACGTAGTAATGTGGTACCACACTGAGTCAGCCAATTAAACCTGGATTCGGTCAGTATTGTAGTCGGTAATACCGGTAAGGTCTGGGTTAAGTCTGGGTTATGCCCGCATCTGGCTCATGATTTTGCCTTTTCCGCATACCTGTGGGCCAGATCCTTGGTCTTCTCTGGTTTGAATCACGTAGTAATGTGGTACCACACTGAGACAGCCAATTAAACCTGGATTCGGTCAGTATTGTAGTCGGTAATACCGGTAAGGTCTGGGTTAAGTCTGGGTTATGCCCGCATCTGGCTCATGATTTTGCCTTTTCCGCATACTTGCAGGCCAAATCCTTGGTTTTCTCTGGTTTGAATCACGTAGTAATGTGGTACCACAGCGAAACAGTCAACTAAACCTGGTTTCGATCAATATTTTAGAGTATAACAACGGTCACGTCTGGGTTAGGTCTGGGTTATGCCCGCATCTGGCTCATGATTTTGCCTTCTTGGCATACTTTTTGGCCAGATCCTTGGTTTTATCTTGTTTGAATCAGGTAGTAATGTGGTACCACACTGAAACAGACAATTAAACTTGTTTTCGATCAATATTTTAGAGGATAACACCGGTTAGGTCTGGGTTAGGTCTGGGTTATGCCCGCATCTGCCTCATGATTTTGCCTTCTTCGCATACTTGTTGGCCAGATCCTTGGTTTTTTCGGGTTTGAATCACATAGGAATGTGGTACCACGAAATAACAGTGAATTAAACCTGGATTCGGACAGTATTTTAGTCGGTAACAACGGTTAGATCTGGGTTAGGTCTGGGTTATGACCGCATCTGGCTCATGATTTTGCATTCTTCGCATACTCCCCTCAGGGGCTGCCAGCCTTTCAGCTGCAGTACGGGCTTAACGAACCCGGGGTACCCGAGTCATACACACACCGTAAGCCTCCTGTTGGTCGTCACAACGACCCATTCACAATTCCCTATTGGTTTTGTGAATGGTACGTGACGGCAGGAGGAACGGGGGTCTTGGCTTAACCGCCTGGGCCACGAGTATGGCGACTCTATAAAATCGCCCTCCAATCCTAAGCTATGGTGCGCGGCGATGGGATGCATGGTTGGGGGAGGAGGCCCAATCCCAAGCGACCACCTCCGGGGAACCTGCCGAACCCCCGGAGTATTAGGCTTACCCGGGTAAGGCGGCTCTGCCCGGGTGGACCTTTATTTCCGACCATCTCGTGGGATTTTTTATGGACTCAGAAAATAAAATGGGGATGGGGCGGGTTTTGTCGGTTGGGGAGGACGGAGACGGGGTTGGGGTTAGGGTGGCGGCGCTCGCGCCCCACTCAGCGCCAGGTCCGGCTTCGTGGAGGGTGGAGGAGGACGACGAGACGGCGTCGGTCTCGTCCTTCTCCTCCAGCACGAGCCACATAGGCTCTAAGAGGAAGAGGACGGGGCAGGCCGTCGTCGAGGTGGGCGGGGCGATGAGCCCGTCGGTGAGGCTGAGTTGCCTCAGGGACGAGGTGACCGAGGAGATATCGGAGAGGATCTCCTCGTCCCTGAGGCGGGTGGAGAAAGTCGCCGCTGCCTGCGCCTTTAAGGGGCAGAAAAGCGGTGGCGCGGAGGCCCTGAAGGCCGCGGCGGAGGAAATGAGGGAGGCGGCGCGGGAGCTCAGAGGGCGGAACGCCCGTCTGCAGCTCCTGTTGGAGGAGGAGCGACAGGGGAGGAGGAGGGCAGAGGCGCTGTGGAACAGCGCGGCCCTTCCTCCCATCCTCCCTCCTCCTCCACCGCCGCGTCCCTCGGCGGAGGTAAATAAGCGGAGTGCGGCGGCAGTGGTGCGGGGCACCGCGGGCCCCTCCACCCGCACTCCGCCCGTGAAGAAGTCCCCGTCCTCCTCAGAAGACGATCTTCTGAGGAGGATTGGGGACATGATTGATGGCAAGCTGGCCGCCTTCCGGGAGGAGCTCCTCGCCGGAAGAGCGGTCAGCAGGAAGGCGGTGCCTCCCCGACCTGTTCCAGTACAGTCGGGGAAGGCAATGAAGGGCGGAGTGAAGGCTCCGCCCAGCGTTGCGGCACCAGGGCCCCGGGTCGCGACCCCCAAGGGGGGTGGTGTACCCGTGGTCGCGGTGGTCGCGTCCTCCACGGCACCCTCCCAAGGGGGGGTGGCGTGGAGTGAGGTGGTGGGGCGGAAGGCGAAGCGGGCGGCGAGGAAGGCCTCGCAACCGCAGCCTCCGCCACCGCCGCCGGCGGCCAAGGTAAAGGCCGCGAAGGTCGGGAAGGCACGACCAGGTCGTCCCCCAAAAACGGCAGCGGTGACGCTGACCGTTGCGCAGGGGGGCGACCTGACCCTCGCGGAGGCGATGCGGCTCGCCAGGGAGAATATCTCCCTGGAAGAGCTGGGCATCGCCTCCGTGAGGGCGAAGAGGGCCGTGACCGGGGGTCTCTTGCTGGAGATCCCCGGTGCAGAAGGCGGCGCGAAGGCGGATCGTCTCGCCCAGAGGCTCCGGGAGCAGCTGGGCGAGCGAGGTGTCCGGGTCGCCCGGCCCACGAAGCGCACGGAGATGCGCGTTTGTGGGCTGGACGACTCGGTCAGCGCACAGGATGTGTCCCGTGCCCTTGCGAGGGCGGGGGACTGTCCTGTGGAGGATCTGCGGGTCGGAGAGATCCGCAGGTCGCCCTCCGGCCTCGGGTCGGTGTGGGCCCGGTGCCCCCTCTCCGCCGCCCGTAAGGTGGCGGAATCCGGGAGGGTGTTGGTGGGGTGGGTTTCGGCGCGAGTGGAAATCCTCGCGCCGCGCCCGCTCCAGTGTCACCGCTGCCTCGAATTGGGGCACGTGAGGCAGTGGTGCACCTCGCCGGTGGACCGCAGCGGTCAGTGTTACCGCTGCGGTGCCAAAGAGCACCGTGCGAGCCAGTGCTCGGCGGCCCCCCACTGCCCGTTGTGTGCGGACATGGGGAGGCCAGCCGATCACAGGGTGGGGAGCAAGAAGTGCTCCCCCCCCTCCCGGAAGGAGAGGAAGAGGCGGGCTGCACCGGCTCCGGTGCCGAGGGCGGTGGCATCGTCCTCGATGGAGGTGGACGGTGCTACGGGGACGGACGGCCGGGAGGAGGCTGGCGCGGCCATTAATTAATGCCGCCCCGCCTCCTCCTCCAGGCCAACCTCAACCACTGCCGCGCGGCACAGGACTTGATGTCCCAAGTCCTCGCGGAGTGGGGGGTTGGCCTGGCGGTCGCCGCCGAGCCGTACCGCGTCCCTGATCACCCTCATTGGGTGGGCGACGCGGACGGCTTGGTGGCGACGGTATGGGGAGGGGGCGACGGGTCCCCACCGTTCTCCTTGTTGGAGCGCGGTCGGGGATTCGTCGCCGTGGACTGGGGGGGAGTCGCTGTGGTGGGGTGCTACATTTCGCCCCGTAGCGGTCACGCTGCGTTCGAGCTGTACTTGGCCGAGGTCGCGGCATGCGTGCAGCGCTGCGCGGCCCGGCCGGTGCTGGTCCTGGGGGATTTTAATGCCAAGTCGGTGGCTTGGGGATCCCCCAGGACCTCCGTTCGCGGCGGGATCCTGGGCGATTGGGCGGCGGGGCTCGACCTCCGGGTATTGAACCGGGGGTCGGAGCACACATGCGTGCGGCGATATGGGGGGTCCATCGTGGATGTTGGATTCGCGACCCCCAACGCCGTGCGCATGGTGTCGGGTTGGCACGTGGTCGCGGGGGCAGAGACACTCTCCGATCACCGGTACATCCGGATGGAGGTCTCTACCGCCGCGAGTGCATCCCGACACGGCCGCCTGCGTGGCACCCCACCACGCCGCTGGGCGCTTCGGCGCCTCGACAAGGACGCCCTGATGGCAGCTGCCCTCGCTGCAACTTGGCCGCAGGGAGCGGCCGAGTTGCCGAGCATAGAGGAGGAGGTCGCCCGGCTCGGAGCATTGGTCGCGGGTATTTGCGACGCGGCGATGCCTCGTGTCGGGCGGGCTTCTCCTCGCCGGGCGGTGTACTGGTGGTCGGACGCGATCGCGGAGTTGCGAGTCGCGACTGTCCGCGCCCGACGCCAGTACACCCGCGCGCGCCGTCGTCAACGTACAGGCGACGGCGTGGCGCGAGCGAGGGCAGCTGATGACCTGTATGGAGCATACCGCGTGGCGCGGGTTGCTCTGCAGGTCGCCATCAAACGGGCCAAGACCCGGGCATGGAAGGAGCTCCTCCAGACCCTTGATGACGATCCATGGGGGCGCCCATATAAGGTGGTGCTGAATAAGCTCCGCCCGTGGGCGCCCCCCGTCACCGAGGGTCTTGACCCCCGGCTGCTGGAGGACGTGGTCAATACACTCTTCCCAATTGGGGAGAGGGGACCGCGTCCTCCGGCGGCGGCGGCTGTCCCAGTGGAGTGGACGGCCGAACTGGGGGTCACGCAGGAGGAGCTGGCAGCGGCCATCAGACGGCTCGGGGTTCGTAACACGGCCCCGGGTCCGGATGGTGTGCCCGGCCGGGTTTGGGTCTTGACCCAGGGCGTCCTTGGGGCCGACCTCAGGCGGTTGTTCGACCGCTGCCTGAGGGACGGGCGATTCCCCCCCAGTTGGAAGGTGGCGAGGATGGTCCTCCTCCGGAAGGAGGGTCGGCCCGCGGAGTCTCCCTCCGCATACCGGCCCATTTGTCTCCTCGACGAGGTGGGCAAGCTCTTCGAGCGTGTGATTGCTGCCCGCCTCGTCGAGCACCTGTCGCGGGGTGATCCCGGTCTGGCCGACTGCCAGTTCGGTTTCCGGGGGGGCCGATCGACTATCGACGCGATAGGTCGTGTGAGGGCCCTCTCGGGGGCGGCCGTCTCCCGGGGAGGGGTGGCATTGGCAATATCCTTGGATATTGCCAATGCCTTTAACACCCTCCCCTGGGAAGAGATAAGGAGGGGACTCGAATATCATCGGGTCCCCCCTTGTCTCAGGGCGGTCGTCGGGGATTATCTCCGCGGCAGGTGGATCGAGTATCCGGGCCGGGATGGTGATATGCGGAGGGAGGTGTACTGCGGTGTTCCGCAGGGGTCGGTCCTCGGGCCACTCCTGTGGAACATCGCGTACGACTCGGTGTTGCGGGCCGGCCTCCCCGACGGCGTCAGCACGGTGTGTTATGCGGATGACACACTGGTGCTGGCCGTCGGGGCGCACTGGGGGAGGGCCATGCGTCGCGCGGAGGAGGGGTCGCAACGCGTCGTCGACCGGATCAGGGGGATGGGGATGACGGTGGCGGTCCATAAGACCGAGGTGATTGCGTTTCATTCACCTCGGCAGGATCCGCCACCCCCTCTGATCCGGGTGGGTGGGGCTGACATCGAGGTGAAGCCCCAGATCAGGTATCTAGGGCTGATCCTCGATAGCCACTGGCGTTTCGAGGAGCATTTCCGCTGCCTGGTCCCCCGGTTGGAAAGGATGGTTGCGGCTCTGGGCCGGATCCTGCCCAACCTGGGGGGCCCGGCGGGCCGAGTTCGTCGCCTCTATGTGGCAATGGTCCAGTCGGTGGCCCTATACGGGGCCCCCGTCTGGGCGGACGACCTGGCTGCCTCCCGGCGCGGCATGACTATGCTGCGTCGGGTGCAGAGGCGCATGGCGCTCAGGGTCGTCCGCGGGTATCGGACCATGTCACATGAGGCGGCGACGGTTCTAGCGGGGATGCCGCCCATGGACCTGCTCGCGCGGTCGCACGCGGTGATGTACCGGCACCGCGTCGACCGTCGCGCGGGGGTGGGGGCGGTCCCGGGCGGGCAGGAACCTGCTTGGGGCGATTTGAAGCGCCAGGCCCGGCAGTCCGTGTTGCTCGCGTGGCAGGAGCGGCTGGCTCTGCCAACCGCGGGGCACCGGACTGTCGGGGCGGTTCGGCCACTCCTGAAGGAGTGGCTGGACAGAGGCCATGGCAGCCTCACCTACCGGATGGCACAGGTATTTTCCGGGCATGGCAGCTTCGGAAGATACCTGTGCCGGATAGGGAAGGAGCCGACGGCGCGTTGCTGCCACTGCGACGCTGAGCAGGACACGGCGGATCATACCCTGGAGGTATGCCCCGCGTGGGAGGGGGAGCGCCGTGTCCTGGTCGGCGTCGTCGGGCGGGATGTCTCGCTACCGGGCGTGGTGCGCGCCATGCTCGGCAGCGAGGAGAAGTGGAGGGCCGTGGCCTCCTTCTGCGAGAACGTAAGGTTGCAGAAGGAGGCCGCGGGGAGGGAGCGCGAGCTTCAGCGGCGGGCTGAAGCTCGCGCTCGTGCGGTGGCCCGAGGTCGTCGCCCGGTCGCGAGGCGTCGCGGGCGGCCGCCTCGGCGTGGCGGATGACCTAGGCTGGGAGGGGGGTCCTGAGGGGACCCTCCTCCCGCCAGGCGGCGCCGGGTCGGACCGGTTGGGGGTAGGAGTGCCTCCCCCTACCGGTCCGACGCAAGGGGAGGCACCCTCGGCGGTCTGGTGCGGCCATGAACGCCCGGCCGCCGAGGGGTGGAAACGGGGTCGCGGGCGGTTGCGAGTTGGGGCTCGCAGCCGCCACTAAACGCGGCCCCGGGACGGATAGCGGCGGGATGGAGTGGCCCCGTCCCGCCGCTATGAGGCAGTGTGTCTACTGGGGGGACCGATTGTCCCCCCGGGGGATGGGCGCGAAAGCGCGGGCACGGGGAGGATACCGGAAGAATGCTTCGAGCGATTCCCGGTATCCTCCCAAAGCGTGCCGAAGGGTCACCGTGGGGTTTTTTAGTGGGTAGGTCCCGCGCCTGTCGTTGTACGGGCGCGGGGAATCCCACACACCCCTCCCACCTCTCCCCAAGGAGGTGGGAGGGAGTCTTTCGAAGATTTTCCCCACGACAAAAAAAAAAAAAAAAAAAAAAATTCTTCGCATACTTGTAGGCCAGATCCTGGGTTTTTTCGGGTTTGAATCACGTAGTAATGTGGTACCACACTGAAACAGCCAATTAAACCTGGATTCGGTCAATATTTTAGTCGGTAAAACCGGTTAGGTCTGGGTTAGGTCTGGGTTATGCCCGCATCTCGCTCATAATTTTGCCTTCTTCGCATACTTGTTGGCCAGATCCTGGGTTTTTTCGGGTTTGAATCACGTAGTAATGTGGTACCACACTGAAACAGACAATTAAACTTGTTTTCGATCAATATTATAGAGGATACAACCGGTTAGGTCTGGGTTAGGTCCGGGTTATGCCCGCATCTGGCTCATGATTTTGCCCTCTTCGCAAATTTGTTGGCCAGATCCTGGATTTTTTCGGGTTTGAATCATGTAGTATTGTGGTACCACACTGAAACAGCCAATTAAACCTGGTTTCGATCAATATTTTAGAGGATAACACCGGTTAGGTCTGGGTTAGGTCTGGGTTATGCCCGCATGTGGCTCATGATTTTGCCTTTTCCGCATACCTGTTGGCCAGATCCTTGGTTTTCTCTGGTTTGAATCACGTAGTAATGTGGTACCACATTGAAACAGTCAATAAATCCTGGTTTCAATCAATATTTTAGAGGATAAAACCGGTTAGGTCTGGGTTACAAATGGGTTATGTCCACATCTGGCCCACGATTTTGCCTTCTTCGCATACTTGTTGGCCAGATGCTGTGTTTTTTCGGGTTTGAATCACGTAGCAACGTGGTACCAAACAGTTACAGTCAATTAAGCCAGGATTCGGTCAGTATTTTAGAGGATAACACCGGTTAGGTCTGGGTCAGGTCTGGGTTATGCCCGCATGTGGCTCATGATTTTGCCTTTTCCGCATACCTGTTGGCCAGATCCTTGGTCTTCTCTGGTTTGAATCACGTAGTAATGTGGTACCACACTGAGACAGCCAATTAAACCTGGTTTCGATCAATATTTTAGAGGATAAAACCGTTTAGGTCTGGGTTAGGTATGGGTTATGTCCACATCTGGCTCATGATTTTGCATTTCCGCATACTTGTAGGCCAGATCATGGGTTTTTTCGGGTTTGAATCACGTAGTAATGTGGTACCACACTGAAGCAGTCAATTAAACCTGGTTTCGATCAATATTTTAGAGGATAACACCGGTTATGTCTGGGTTAGGTCTGGGTTATGCCCGCATGTGGCTCATGATTTTGCCTTTTCCGCATACTTGTAGGCCAGATCATGGGTTTTTTCGGGTTTGAATCACGTAGTAATGTGGTACCACACTGAAACAGCCAATTAAACCTGGATTCGGTCAGTATTTTAGTCGGTAAATCCGGTTAGGTCTGGGTTAGGTCTGGGTTATGCCCGCATCTCGCTTATAATTTTGCCTTCTTCGCATACTTGTAGGCCAGATCCTTGGTTTTCTCTGGTTTGAATCACGTAGTAATGTGGTACCACATTGAAACAGTCTATTAAACCTGGTTTCGATCAATATTTTAGAGGATAAAACCGTTTAGGTCTGGGTTAGGTATGGGTTATGTCCACATCTGGCTCATGATTTTGCCTTTTCCGCATTCCTGTTGACCAGAACCTTGGTTTTATCTTGTTTGAATCAGGTAGTAATGTGGTACCACACTGAAACAGACAATTAAACTTGTTTTCGATCAATATTTTAGAGGATAACACCGGTTAGGTCTGGGTTAGGTCTGGGTTATGCCCGCATCTGCCTCATGATTTTGCCTTCTTCGCATACTTGTTGGCCAGATCCTTGGTTTTATCTTGTTTGAATCAGGTAGTAATGTGGTACCACACTGAAACAGACAATTAAACCTGGATTCGGTCAATATTTTAGAGGATAACACCGGTTATGTCTGGGTTAGGTCTGGGTTATGCCCGCATCTCGCTCATAATTTTGCCTTCTTCGCATACTTGTTGGCCAGATCCTTGGTTTTCTCTGGTTTGAATCACGTAGTAATGTGGTACCACACTGAAACAGACTATTGAACCTGGTTTCGATCAGTATTTTAGAGGATAACACCGGTTAAGTCTGGGTTAGGTCTGGGTTATGCCCGTATCTGGCTCATGATTTTGCCCTCTTCGCAAATTTGTTGGCCAGATCCTGGATTTTTTCGGGTTTGAATCACGTAGTATTGTGGTACCACACTGAAACAGACAATTAAACCTGGTTTCGATCAATATTTTAGAGGATAACACCGGTTATGTCTGGGTTAGGTCTGGGTTATGCCCGCATGTGGCTCATGATTTTGCCTTTTCCGCATACTTGTAGGCCAGATCATGGGTTTTTTCGGGTTTGAATCACGTAGTAATGTGGTACCACACTGAAACAGCCAATTAAACCTGGATTCGGTCAGTATTTTAGTCGGTAAATCCGGTTAGGTCTGGGTTAGGTCTGGGTTATGCCCGCATCTCGCTCATAATTTTGCCTTCTTCGCATACTTGTAGGCCAGATCCTTGGTTTTCTCTGGTTTGAATCACGTAGTAATGTGGTACCACACTGAGACAGCCAATTAAACCTGGTTTCGATCAATATTTTAGAGGATAAAACCGTTTAGGTCTGGGTTAGGTATGGGTTATGTCCACATCTGGCTCATGATTTTGCATTTCCGCATACTTGTAGGCCAGATCATGGGTTTTTTCGGGTTTGAATCACGTAGTAATGTGGTACCACACTGAAGCAGTCAATTAAACCTGGTTTCGATCAATATTTTAGAGGATAACACAGGTTAGGTCTGGGTTAGGCCTGGGTTATGACCGCATCTGGCTCATGATTTTGCATTCTTCGCATACTTGTAGGCCAGATCCTGGGTTTTTTCGGATTTGAATCACGTAGTAATGTGGTACCACACTGAAACAGCCAATTAAACCTGGATTCGGTCAATATTTTAGAGGATAACACCGGTTATGTCTGGGTTAGGTCTGGGTTATGCCCGCATGTGGCTCATGATTTTGCCTTTTCCGCATACTTGTAGGCCAGATCATGGGTTTTTTCGGGTTTGAATCACGTAGTAATGTGGTACCACACTGAAACAGCCAATTAAACCTGGATTCGGTCAGTATTTTAGTCGGTAAATCCGGTTAGGTCTGGGTTAGGTCTGGGTTATGCCCGCATCTCGCTCATAATTTTGCCTTCTTCGCATACTTGTAGGCCAGATCCTTGGTTTTCTCTGGTTTGAATCACGTAGTAATGTGGTACCACATTGAAACAGTCTATTAAACCTGGTTTCGATCAATATTTTAGAGGATAAAACCGTTTAGGTCTGGGTTAGGTATGGGTTATGTCCACATCTGGCTCATGATTTTGCCTTTTCCGCATTCCTGTTGACCAGAACCTTGGTTTTATCTTGTTTGAATCAGGTAGTAATGTGGTACCACACTGAAACAGACAATTAAACTTGTTTTCGATCAATATTTTAGAGGATAACACCGGTTAGGTCTGGGTTAGGTCTGGGTTATGCCCGCATCTGCCTCATGATTTTGCCTTCTTCGCATACTTGTTGGCCAGATCCTTGGTTTTATCTTGTTTGAATCAGGTAGTAATGTGGTACCACACTGAAACAGACAATTAAACCTGGATTCGGTCAATATTTTAGAGGATAACACCGGTTATGTCTGGGTTAGGTCTGGGTTATGCCCGCATCTCGCTCATAATTTTGCCTTCTTCGCATACTTGTTGGCCAGATCCTTGGTTTTCTCTGGTTTGAATCACGTAGTAATGTGGTACCACACTGAAACAGACTATTGAACCTGGTTTCGATCAGTATTTTAGAGGATAACACCGGTAAGGTCTGGGTTAGGTCTGGGTTATGCCCGTATCTGGCTCATGATTTTGCCCTCTTCGCAAATTTGTTGGCCAGATCATGGATTTTTTCGGGTTTGAATCACGTAGTATTGTGGTACCACACTGAAACAGACAATTAAACCTGGTTTCGATCAATATTTTAGAGGATAACACCGGTTAGGTCTGGGTTAGGTCTGGGTTATGCCCGCATGTGGCTCATGATTTTGCCTTTTCCGCATACCTGTTGGCCAGATCCTTGGTTTTCTCTGGTTTGAATCACGTAGTAATGTGGTACCACATTGAAACAGTCAATTAAACCTGGTTTCAATCAATATTTTAGAGGATAAAACCGGTTAGGTCTGGGTTAGAAATGGGTTATGTCCACATCTGGCCCACGATTTTGCCTTCTTCGCATACTTGTTGGCCAGATCCTGTGTTTTTTCGGGTTTGAATCACGTAGCAACGTGGTACCAGACAGTTACAGTCAATTAAGCCAGGATTCGGTCAGTATTTTAGAGGATAACACCGGTTAGGTCTGGGTCAGGTCTGGGTTATGCCCGCATGTTGCTCATGATTTTGCCTTTTCCGCATACCTGTTGGCCAGATCCTTGGTCTTCTCTGGTTTGAATCACGTAGTAATGTGGTACCACACTGAGACAGCCAATTAAACCTGGATTCGGTCAGTATTTTAGAGGATAACACCGATTAGGTCTGGGTCAGGTCTGGGTTATGCCCGCATCTGGCTCATGATTTTGCCTTTTCCGCATACTTGTAGGCCAGATCCTTGGTTTTCTCTGGTTTGAATCACGTAGTAATGTGGTACCACAGCGAAACAGTCAACTAAACCTGGTTTCGATCAATATTTTAGAGTATAACAACGGTCACGTCTGGGTTAGGTCTGGGTTATGCCCGCATCTGGCTCATGATTTTGCCTTCTTGGCATACTTTTTGGCCAGATCCTTGGTTTTATCTTGTTTGAATCAGGTAGTAATGTGGTACCACACTGAAACAGACAATTAAACTTGTTTTCGATCAATATTTTAGAGGATAACACCGGTTAGGTCTGGGTTAGGTCCGGGTTATGCCCGCATCTGCCTCATGATTTTGCCTTCTTCGCATACTTGTTGGCCAGATCCTTGGTTTTTTCGGGTTTGAATCACATAGGAATGTGGTACCACGAAATAACAGTGAATTAAAGCTGGATTCGGTCAGTATTTTAGTCGGTAACAACGGTTAGGCCTGCGTTAGGTCTGGGTTATGCCCTCATCTAACTCATGATTTTACCTTCTTCGCACACTTGTTGGACAGATCCTGGGGTTTTTCGGCTTTGATTCACGTAGTAATGTGGGACCACACTGAAACAGTCCATTAAACCTGGTTTTCGATCAATATTTTAGAGGATAACACCGGTTAGGTCTGGGTTAGGTCTGGGTTATGACCGCATCTGGCTCATGATTTTGCATTCTTCGCATACTTGTAGGCCAGATCCTGGGTTTTTTCGGGTTTGAATCACGTAGTAATGTGGTACCACACTGAAACAGACAATTAAACCTGGTATCGATCAATATTTTAGAGGATAACACCGGGTATGTCTGGGTTAGGTCTGGGTTATGCCCGCATGTGGCTCATGATTTTGCCTTTTCCGCATTCCTGTTGACCAGAACCTTGGTTTTATCTTGTTTGAATCAGGTAGTAATGTGGTACCACACTGAAACAGACAATTAAACTTGTTTTCGATCAATATTTTAGAGGATAAAACCGGGTAGCTCTGGGTTAGGTCTGGGTTATGCCCGCATCTGGCTCATGATTTTACCTTCTTCGCAAATTTGTTGGCCAGATCCTGTGTTTTTTCGGGTTTGAACCACATAGTAACGTGGTACCAAACAGTTACAGTCAATTCAGCCTGGATTCGGTCAGTATTTTAGAGGATAACACCGATTAGGTCTGGGTCAGGTCTGGGTTATGCCCGCATGTGGCTCATGATTTTGCCTTTACCGCATACTTGTTGGCCAGATCCTTGGTTTTCTCTGGTTTGAATCACGTAGTAATGTGGTACCACATTGAAACAGTCAATTAAACCTGGTTTCGATCAATATTCTAGAGGATAAAACCGGTTAGGTCTGGGTTAGGTATGGGTTGTGTCCACATATGGCTCATGATTTTGCCTTTTCCGCATTCCTGTTGACCAGAACCTTGGTTTTATCTTGTTTGAAGCAGATAGTAATGTGGTACCACACTGAAACAGACAATTAAACTTGTTTTCGATCAATATTTTAGAGGATAAAACCGGTTAGGTCTGGTTTAGGTCCGGGTTATGCCCGCATCTGGCTCATGATTTTGCGTACTTCGCATACATGTTGTACAGGTCCTGGGCTTTTTCGGGTTTGAATCACCTAGTAATGCGGTGCCACACAGTGACAGTCAAATAAACCTGGATTCGGTCAGTATTTTAGTCGGTAACACCGGTAAGGTCTGGTTTAGGTCTGGGTTATGCCCGCATCTGGCTCATGATTTTGCCTTCTGCGCATACTTGTTGGCGAGATCCTTGGTTTTCTCTGGTTTGAATCACGTAGTAATGTGGTACCACATTGAAACAGTCTATTAAACCTGGTTTCGATCAATATTTTAGAGGATAAAACCGTTTATGTCTGGGTTAGGTATGGGTTATGTCCACATCTGGCTCATGATTTTGCATTTCCGCATTCTTGCTGACCAGCACCTTGGTTTTTTCGGGTTTGAATCACGTAGTAATGTGGTACCACACTGATGCAGTCAATTAAACCTGGTTTCGATCAATATTTTAGAGGATGACACCCGTTAGGTCTGGGTTAGGTCTGGGTTATGCCCGCATCTGCCTCATGATTTTGCCTTCTTCGCATACTTGTTGGCCAGATCCTTGGTTTTTTCGGGTTTGAATCACATAGGAATGTGGTACCACGAAATAACAGTGAATTAAACCTGGATTCGGTCAGTATTTTAGTCGGTAACAACGGTTAAGCCTGCGTTAGGTCTGGGTTATGACCCCATCTAACTCATGATTTTACATTCTTCGCATACTTGTTGCACAGATCCTGGGGTTTTTCGGGTTTGATTCACGTAGTAATGTGGTACCACACTGAAACAGTCCATTAAACCTGGTTTTCGATCAATATTTTAGAGGATAACACCGGTTAGGTCAGGGTTAGGTCTGGGTTATGCCCGCATGTGGCTCATGATTTTGCCTTTTCCGCATACTTGTAGGCCAGATCATGGGTTCTTTCGGGTTTGAATCACGTAGTAATGTGGTACCACACTGAAACAGCCAATTAAACCTGGATTCGGTCAGTATTTTAGTCGGTAAAACCGGTTAGCTCTGGGTTAGGTCCGGGTTATGCCAGCATCTGGCTCATGATTTTGCCATCTTCGCATACTTGTTGGCCAGATCCTGGGTTTTCTCTGGTTTGAATCACGTAGTAATGTGGTACCACACCGAGACAGCCAATTAAACCTGGATTCGGTCAGTATTTTAGTCGGTAACACCGGTAAGGTCTGGGTTAGGTCTGGGTTATGCCCGCATCTGGCTCATGAGTTTGTCTTTTCCGCATACTTGTAGGCCAGATCCTGGGTTTTTTCGGGTTTGAATCACGTAGTAATGTGGTACCACACTGATGCAGTCAATTAAACCTGGTTTCGATCAATATTTTAGAGGATGACACCGGTTAGGTCGGGGTAAGGTCTGGGTTATGCCCGCATCTGGCTCATGATTTTGCATTCTTCGCATACTTGTATGCCAGATCCTGGGTTTTTTCGGGTTTGAATCACGTAGTAATGTGGTACCACACTGAAACAGCCAATTAAACCTGGATTCGGTCAGTATTTTAGTCGGTAAAACCGGTTAGGTCTGGGTTAGGTCTGGGTTATGCCCGCATCTCGCTCATAATTTTGCCATCTTCGCATACTTGTAGGCCAGATCCTTGGTTTTCTCTGGTTTGAATCATGTAGTAATGTGGTACTACACTGAAACAGTCAATGTAACCTGGTTACGATCAATATTTTAGAGGATAAAACCGTTTAGGTCTGGGTTAGGTATGGGTTATGTCCACATCTGGCTCATGATTTTGCATTTCCGCATTCTTGCTGACCAGCACCTTGGTTTTATCTTGTTTGAATCAGGTAGTAATGTGGTACCACACTGAAACAGACAATTAAACTTGTTTTCGATCAATATTTTAGAGGATAAAACCGGTTAGGTCTGGGTTACGTCCGGGTTATGCCCGCATCTGGCTCATGATTTTGCCTTCTTCGCATACTTGTTGGCCAGATCCTGGGTTTTTTCGGGTTTGAATCACGTAGTAATGTGGTACCACACTGATGCAGTCAATTAAACCTGGTTTCGATCAATATTTTAGAGGATGACACCCGTTAGGTCTGGGTTAGGTCTGGGTTATGCCCGCAACTGTCTCATGATTTTGCCTTCTTCGCATACTTGATGTCCAGATCCTGTGCTTTTACGGGTTTGAACCACATAGTAACGTGGTACCAAACAGTTACAGTCAATTAAGCCTGGATTCGGTCAGTATTTTAGAGGATAACACCGATTAGGTCTGGGTCAGGTCTGGGTTATGCCCGCATGTGGCTCATGATTTTGCCTTTTCCGCATACTTGTTGGCCAGATCCTTGGTTTTCTCTGGTTTGGATCACGTAGTAATGTGGTACCACACCGAGAAAGCCAATTAAACCTGGATTCGGTCAGTATTTTAGTCGGTAACACCGGTAAGGTCTGGGTTAGGTCTGGGTTATGCCCGCATCTGGCCCATGAGTTTGCCTTTTCCGCATACTTGTAGGCCAGATCCTGTGTTTTTTCGGGTTTGAACCACATAGTAACGTGGTACCAAACAGTTACAGTCAATTAAGCCTGGATTCGGTCAGTATTGTAGAGGATAACACCGATTAGGTTTGGGTTAGGTCTGGGTTATGCCCGCATGTGGCTCATCATTTTACCTTCTTCGCATACTTGTAGGACAGATCCTGGGTTTTTTCGGGTCTGAATCACGTAGTAATGTGGTACCACACTGAAACAGTCCATTAAACCTGGTTTTCGATCAATATTTTAGATGATAACGCCGGTTAGGTGTGGGTTAGGTCTGGGTTATGCCCGCATCTGCCTCATGATTTTGCCTTCTGCGCATACTTGTTGGCCAGATCCTGGGTTTTTTCGGGTTTGAATCACGTAGTAATGTGGTACCACATTGAAACAGTCAATTAAACCTGGTTTCGATCAATATTCTAGAGGATAAAACCGGTTAGGTCTGGGTTAGGTATGGGTTATGTCCACATATGGCTCATGATTTTGCCTTTTCCGCATTCCTGTTGACAAGAACCTTGGTTTTATCTTCTTTGAAGCAGGTAGTAATGTGGTACCACACTGAAACAGACAATTAAACTTGTTTTCGATCAATATTTTAGAGGATAAAACCGGTTAGGTCTGGGTTAGGTCCGGGTTATGCCCGCATCTGGCTCATGATTTTGCCTTGTTCGCATACTTGTTGGCCAGATCCTGGATTTTTTCGGGTTTGAATCACGTAGTATTGTGGTACCACACTGCAACAGACAATTAAACCTGGTTTCGATCATTATTTTACAGGATAACACCGGTTAGGTCTGGGTTAGGTCTGGGTTATGGCCGCATCTGGCTCATGATTTTGCCTTGTTCGCATACTTGTTGTCCAGATCCTGTGTTTTTCGGGTTTGAACCACATGGTAACGTGGTACCAAACAGTTGATGTCAATTAAGCCTGGATTCAGTCAGTATTTTAGAGGATAACACCGATTAGGTCTGGGTCAGGTCTGGGTTATGCCCGCATGTGGCTCATGATTTTGCCTTTTCCGCATACTTGTTGGCCAGATCCTTGGTTTTCCCTGGTTTGAATCACGTAGTAATGTGGTATAACACTGAGACAGCCAATTAAACCTTGTTTTCGATCAATATTTTAGAGGATAACACCGGTTAGGTCTGGGTTAGGTCTGGGTTATGCCCGCATCTCGCTCATGATTTTGCCTTCTTGGCATACTTGTAGGCCAGATCCTTGGTTTTCTCTGGTTTGAATCACGTAGTAATGTGGTACCACACTGAAACAGCCAATTAAACCTGGATTCGGTCAGTATTTTAGTCGGTAAGACCGGTAATGTCTGGGTTAGGTCTGGGTTATGCCCGCATCTGGCTCATGGTTTTGCCTTGTCCGCATTCTTGTTGGCCAGATCCTGGGTTTTTCGGGTTCGAATCACGTAGTAATGTGGCACCACACGGAAACAGTCCATTAAACATGGTTTCGATCAATATTTTAGAGAATAACACCGGTTAGGTCTGGGTTAGGTCCGGGTTATGCCCGCATCTGGCTCATGATTTTGCCTTTTCCGCATACTTGTAGGCCATATCCTTGATTTTCTCTGGTTTGAATCACGTAATAATGTGGTACCACACTGAAACAGCCAATTAAACCTGGATTCGGTCAGTATTTTAGTCGGTAAAACCGGTTAGGTCTGCGTTAGGTCTGGGTTATGCCCGCATCTGGCTCATCATTTTGACTTCTTCGCATACTTGTAGGCCAGATCCTTGGTTTTCTCTGGTTTGAATCACGTAGTAATGTGTTACCACAGTGAAACAGACAATTAAACCTGGATTCGGTCAGTATTTTAGTCGGTAACACCGGTAACGTCTGGGTTAGGTCTGGGTTATGCCCGCATCTGGCTCATGATTTTGCTTTTTCCGCATACTTGTAGGCCAGATCCTTGGTATTCTCTGGTTTGAATCACGTAGTAATGTGGTACCACACTGAGACAGCCAATTAAACCTGGATTCGGTCAGTATTTTAGTCGGTAACACCGGTAAGGTCTGGGTTAGGTCTGGGTTATGCCCGCATCTGGCTCATGATTTTGCCTTTTCCGCATACTTGTAGGCCAGATCCTTGGTTTTCTCTGGTTTGAATCACGTAGTAATGTGGTACCACAGCGAAACAGACAATTAAACTTGTTTTCGATCAATATTTTAGAGGTAAAACCGCGTAGGTCTGGGTTAGGTCCGGGTTATGCCCGCATCTGGCTCATGTTTTTGCCTTCTTCGCATACTTGTTGGCCAGATCCCGGGTTTTCTCTGGTTTGAATCACGTAGTAATGTGGTACCACACTGAAACAGACAATTAAACCTGCTTTCGATCAATATTTTAGAGGATAACACCGGTTAGGTCTGGGTAAGGTCTGGCTTATGCCCGCATCTGGCTCATGATTTTACCTGCTTCGAAAATTTGTTGGCCAGATCCTGGATTTTTACGGGTTTGAATCACGTAGTATTGTGGTACCACACTGAAACAGACAATTAAACCTGGTTTCGATCAATATTTTAGAGGATAACACCGGTTAGGTCTGGGTTAGGTCTGGGTTATGCCCGCATCTAGCTCATGATTTTGCCTTTTCCGCATACTTGTTGGCCATATCCTTGGTTTTCTCTGGTTTGAATCACGTAATAATGTGGTACCACAGTGATACAGTCAATTAAACCTGGTTTCGACCAATATTTTAGAGGATAACACCGGTTAGGTCTGGGTTATGCCCGCATCTGGCTCATGATTTTGCCTTTTCCGCATACTTGTTGGCCAAATCCTTGGTTTTCTCTGGTTTGAATCACGTAATAATGTGGTACCACATTGATACAGTCAATTAAACCTGGTTTCGACCAATATTTTAGAGGATAACACCGGTTTGGTCTAGGATAGGCCTGGGTTATGGCCGCATCTCACTCGTGATTTTGCCTTTTTCATATACTTGTTGGCCAGATCTTGTGTTTTTTCGGGTTTGAATCATATAGTAATGTGGTACCAAACTGAAACAGGCAATTAAACCTGGATTCGATCAATATTTCAGGGGATAACACCGGATAGGTCTGGGTTAGGTCTGGGTTATGCCCGCATCTCGCTCATAATTTTGCCTTCTTCGCATACTTGTTGGCCAGATCCTGGGTTTTTTCGGGTTTGAATCACGTAGTAATGTGGTACCACACTGAAACAGACAATTAAACCTGGTTTCGATCAATATTTTAGAGGATAACACCGGTTAGGTCTGGGTTAGGTCTGGGTTATGCCCGCATCTGGCTCATGATTTTGCCTACTTCGCATACATGTTGTACAGGTCCTGGGTTTTTTCGGGTTTGAATCACGTAGTAATGCGGAGCCACACAGTAACAGGCAATTAAACCTGGATTATGTCAGTGTTTTAGTCGGTAAAACCGGTAAGGTCTGGGTTAGGTCTGGGTTATGCCCGCATCTGGCTCATGATTTTGCCTTTTCCGCATACTTGTAGGCCAGATCCTGTGTTTTTTCGGGTTTGAATCACGTAGTAATGTGGTACCACACTGAAACAGCCAATTAAACCTGGATTCGGTCAGTATTTTAGTCGGTAACACCGGTAACGTCTGGGTTAGGTCTGGGTTATGCCCGCATCTGGCTCATGATTTTGCTTTTTCCGCATACTTGTAGGCCAGATCCTTGGTATTCTCTGGTTTGAATCACGTAGTAATGTGGTACCACACTGAAACAGACAATTAAACCTGGTTTCGATCAATATTTTAGAGGATAACCCCGGTTAGGTCTGGGTTAGGTCTGGGTTATGCCCGCATCTGACTCATGATTTTGCCTTGTTCGCATACTTGTTGTCCAGATCCTGTGTTTTTTCGGGTTTGAACCACATGGTAACGTGGTACCAAACAGTTACTGTCAATTAAGCCTGGATTCGGTCAGTATTTTAGGGGATAATACCGATTAGGTCTGGGTCAGGTCTGGGTTATGCCCGCATGTGGCTCATGATTTTGCCTTTTCCGCATACTTGTTGGCCAGATCCTTGGTTATCTCTGGTTTGAATCACGTAGTAATGTGGTACCACACTGAGACAGCCAATTAAACCTGGATTCGGTCAGTATTTTAGTCGGTAACACCGGTTAGGCCTGGGTTAGGTCTGGGTTATGCCCCCATCTGACTCATGATTTTACCTTCTTCGTATACTTGTTGGACAGATCCTGGGTTTTTTCGGGTTTGAATCATGTAGTAATGTGGTACCACACTGAAACAGTCCATTAAACCTTGTTTTCGATCAATATTTTAGAGGATAACACCGGTTAGGTCTGGGTTAGGTCTGGGTTATGCCCCCCTCAGGGGCTGTGTCCGGCCAGGTGTCCGGCGCAGTACGGGGCGTAGCGACCCCGAGGTACCTGATGCTAATCACACCGTAAGCCTCCTGTTGGTCGTCGCAACGACCCATTCACAACTCCATTTTTGGTTTTGTGAATGGTACGTGACGGCAGGAGGACCGGGGGCCTTGGCTTAATCGCCTGGGCTGCGAGGATGGTAACTCTATAAATTACCCTCTAATCCTAAGTTATGGTGCGCGGCGATGGGATGCATGGTTGGGAGAGAAGGCCCAATCCCTAGCGACCACCTCCGGGGGCACCTGCCGAACCCCCAGAGTAATAGGCTTCCCCAGGCATGGCGGCTCTGCCTGGGGTGACTTCCATTCCGACCACTCTCGTGGGAACAACTATGAAAGTTACACAATCTAAAGCAAACAACCGGACGGAAATTTTGGACAACGGCATGGCACGCACATCGGCAATCGACAATGTTCTTATGGACAAGAGACTGGATGGACCATATCCTAGTGGGGATAAACCCAAAGTCAGGAATGTGGAGGTGGTGAATCCCCCGGTGGGGACCCACCTAGAGGGGGAAGTTGACCTACTCAGGGTCAACTCCGCCCCCATTGTCAGCCTGGAGCGGCTCAATATCACCGAGTGGCGTAAGGCTGGGGGAGAGTCTCCGCCCGGTAAGAGGCATGATGCCGAGGGACCGCAGCTCTCGTTGAGCGACGCAACCTACGGTAATGGCATGGCGACGTCGCGCGCTGGCGACTGCCTCGACGAAAACTCCCAGGACGGCGACGAGTGGGCTCCTCAGATATCTACCGCCGACGACCCCGAGAGCGTCTACACTAGCGACGACGATTACAGGCCCGGCAAGAGGAAGAGGAAGGGTCCCGGGGCTGGAAGACCCCGGGGCATCTTCGTGGACCCGAAGAAGCTTGGTCCGGGCATGAAGCACCTGCCAAAGCAGGCAGACCTCCGCAATATAGCGGAGGTCATGCGATTGGACGAGCTCCTGGGTCGGTTAAAGGAGCAATTGGAGTCCGTTGTCAGGGTGGCAGACACCGCGAGTCACCTTAAGACAACGGACATCCGTGGTCTCCGTCTGGCTGCTCGGATAGCGATGGTCAGCGCCGAGGAGCTGCACGGCAGAGCTGATCGGGCCGAAAACCCGAACAGACCGGCCCGGGAGGTAGTAATTCGCCAAGGCGAATGGGAGCGAAAAGCCAAGGGTCTGGAAAAGAGGCTGGAGGTGGCAGATAAGACCGCCACCACCCTGTCCGAGACCGTAAGGGTCAAGGACAGGGAGTTGGAGCACCTCAGGCGGGAAGTGGACCGCCTGAGGTACAAGCGGGAGCAGCGACGGCTGCTGAGAGCAGGGGAGGAAGTGGCCGGCGAGACGCCGCCGGACCAGGAGCTGCCTTGTGCCCCTCGGCCACGACGGAAGGATGTCCTTCCGTCCACATTTGCCGAGGGGGAATCCAGTATGGAGGTAGAGACGGCGGTCCCTGGACCGTCGTCTGCAGCTCGGCCCGTCCTGATTCAGGAGGAGAGTCCCGCGTCCGGAAGCCCTTTGGTGGTCATGATGACCGAAGTCGTGAAAAGGGTTTCCGAGATGGCGGGGCAAATATCAGCCGTAGAGGATCGGGTCGAGGCACGGCTGGAAGCTGTTTGGCGGGTTGTAACCCGCCCGCCATTGGGGAAAGGCATGGTGCACACACCTCCATCAGTGGGGGCGACACCATCGGTGGCGACGAAGGGGCCAGATGTGCCTCAAAGAAACGCGAAGGGGACGACGAAACCGGGTTGCACGATTGCACCCGTGAAAGCTTCCGCGGAACCGCTCAGGGCGACGTCAAATAAGAAAGGCGCCGCTAAGGCCCAAGGTGGTACAGCAGCGGCCGGAGGGGCGGGTGCGGCAAAGCCACCCGCCCACAAATATACGATGCCGCCGAAGGCAGCGCCTCGTCCCCCTCCACCACCACCCAAGGCGGATAGCGACAGGTTCGCTCCGCCTGCCCACAATAAGGCGAGGCCCACCCCTGACCGCGCCAACGATGTGCAGGGCTCATGGGCGGAGGTGGTGAGGCGGGGGAAGAGAAAGGGAAGCGGCAAGGGTGCGGTACCTGCCACATCCTCCACCGAGGGCGGAAAATGCGCCGCAGCGAGTAGGCCAGCCGCAAAAACTGCGGCTGGCAGTAACAGGATGGTTGGTGCCCAGCCTGCGGCTGTCAAGTTACCGAGGCTGCCAAAAAATGCGGCAGTCTCGGTGACCGCCGCCACTGGGCGCGAAAAGGACCTGGGCCCCCTCCTCACTAGGGTGATGCCCGGGATCTGCAAGGATCTCGGGATAACCGGGATGCGGCCCACAAGGGCGGTCACCGGGGCGCTCCTATTGGCGATCCCCGGTGAAAATGGGAAGGAGAAGGCGACCGCCCTGAGAGCGCGCCTTGAGGGGGCCCTCCAGGTCGAGGGTGTTCGGGTGGCTTGCCCTCAGAAGCAGGCCGAGTTAAGGGTTTCCGGCCTGTCGGAGGCAGCCACCCAGGACGCGGTAAGGGAGGCCCTTGCCAACGCCGGGAGTTGCGGCGCTGCGGAGGTCAATGTTGGTGACCTCCGCCGGGACAGCTCGGGCATGTTCACCGCCTGGGCCCGCTGTCCCCTTCGCGCCGCAACCAAGCTCGCGAAGTCCGGCCGAATAATCGTCGGCTTCCTCGAGGCCCGGCTGGCAGTGCTCGCCGCGAGGCCGCTGCAGTGCCAACGCTGCCTGGAGTTCGGTCATGTCCGGTAGCGGTGCACAAGTACCATTGATCGCAGCGGCCTCTGTTACCGTTGCGGGGGGGCCTCCCACACAGCCAGGGAGTGTACGGCCGCCCCAAAATGCCCCCTTTGTGTGGGCTTGGGGCGGCCAGCGGATAACCGCATGGGTGGGGCGGCGTGCCGTCCCCCCAAACGGAAGGGGAAGAAGGGGAAGGGTGCGGTTGTGCCCCCATCCACGGTGCCG
This sequence comes from Colletes latitarsis, assembly GCF_051014445.1. Classification (NCBI taxonomy): domain Eukaryota; kingdom Metazoa; phylum Arthropoda; class Insecta; order Hymenoptera; family Colletidae; genus Colletes; species Colletes latitarsis. The sequence continues at coordinate 2,257,021 of NW_027488366.1, read as the reverse complement.
GTTGGTGTTGAGCCGGCACCGCTGTCCGTTGCAATGGATGTTCAGGGGGCGGCTTGTTCCCAGCCGTCCCCTGCTGTGGTGTCGGGGGTTACTCCCGCCCCAGCACCTGTCGCGGCGGCAGTGAAGGTGGTGGGGTGTGCACCCGCACCCCCACCGATGACGGAGATGATGGAGGTGGATGTGGCGTCTAACGACTCAGCGCCCTCCACCTCCACAATATCGGAAGTTGTGTTGCCGGGTGGGGGAACTGCAGTGCCCCCACCGCAAGCGGCAGCCCAGTCGCCGTGCGGGTCAGAGCCCCTTAGTAGGGGAGTGATGGCCTCGTACGGCGGCAAAGATCCGGGGCGCGCTGAGGCGTCCCAAAACGTTGGACGGGGAGGCCTGGAGGAGGCCGCGGGTGAGACCCGATAATGTCTCAACGCCTCCTCCAGGTCAATTTGAACCACTGCCGGGGGGCCCAGGATCTCATGCTCCAAACTCTCCGGCAGTGGAACGTCGGGATGGCCGTGATCGCCGAGCCCTATCGTGTCCCCAAACACCCAGCTTGGGTGGGGGACCATAACGGTGTCTCGGCGATCACATGGCAGTACGGGAGCGGCACGCCGCCATGCTCCGTAGTGGGAAGGGGCCGCGGTTTTGTGGCGGTTAAGAGGGGGGAACTGGTGGTTGCCGGGTGTTACGCGTCGCCCGCTATGGGCCTCAGCGATTTTGAGGCGTACCTCGACGAGGTGGGGAGATGCATCTCCCCACATCTCGCCAGTGGGGTACTCGACCTGGGGGATTTTAATGCCCACGCTGCAGCGTGGGGCTGTCCCAGGACGACCGTCAAGGGCGACGCGATGCTCGCATGGGCGGCGGGTCACGGCCTCGTAGTGTTGAATGAGGGGGCCGTGAGCACGTGCGTGCACGCGCGGGGCGAGTCGATCGTCAACATATCGTTGGCGAGCCCCGCCATAGCGCGCCGTGTGTCGGACTGGAGGGTCGCGGACGAGGTGGCCACGTTAAGCGACCACCTCTATATTACGTTCTCCGTATCCGCGACCCCCGGCGTAAATGGACCCCGCCAACCAGGTAGGGAAGCACACCCGGCGCCACGCTGGTCCGCCAAGAGGCTGGACCCGGACGCCCTAGCGATGGCAGCCTCCGTCGTGGCATGGCAGGAAATGCCACGCCGGACCCTCGGCAATCCTTCTGCCGGGGCGCGTTGGTTCCGGGAGACCATGTCGTCGTTGTGTGACGCGGTCATGCCCCGGGCCACCGCCCCGAGCCGCGGGGGGTCCGTGTACTGGTGGTCGGGCGAGATCGAGGATTTACGCACTCGATGCGTTGTCGCCCGACGCCGGTACACCCGCGCCAGGAGAAGACGCGGGGCGACGGAGGCAGAGGTGGTGAGGTTGTGCGGGGAATTTTCCCTGGCGCGAAGAACCCTCCGCCGGGCCATCGCGACCGCGAAAGCCCAGGCAAGGACGGAGCTCCTCGGATGCAAATCCATGGGGGCGCCCTTATCATATGGTCGTAGGGAAGATGCGATCATGGGCGCCCCCGATCACAGAGAGCCTCGACCCCCAGCTGCTCGGGGAAACTATGCGCGTCCTCTTCCCCGTTGGGGGAGAGGCATTTCTGCATCCCCCCGAGCCACAGCCGGATCACCCGCCTTGGTGGTCCGACGAACTGAGGGTCGCGGAGGAGGAGCTAGCGAGGGCCGTCCGGAGAATGGCTGCCAAGAAGACGGCACCAGGACCGGACGGCATACCTGGCAGGGCCTGGGCAGTAGCGGTGGGCGTTCTGGGGGCCGGGCTGATAAGTGTCTTTGACGCGTGCCTGCGGACCGGTCAGTTCCCCCCCATATGGAAGGTGGCGAGGTTGGTCCTCCTCCACAAGCCAGGGAAGCCCGCGGATTCTCCATCCGCTTTCCGACCCATATGTCTTTTGGACGAGGCTGGAAAGCTCCTCGAGCGGGTCATAGTATCCCGACTCGAGGGGCACCTGTCCCGCGTCGGCCTTGATCTGGCCGACCGACAGTTCGGCTTTCGCCGGGGCCGCTCCACAGTCGGCGCCATAGCGACAGTGCGGACCCTGGCGGAATCGGCAATTTCCCGGGGGGGTGTGGCGTTGGCAGTATCTCTCGACATAGCCAACGCCTTTAACACCGTCTCCTGGGGGGCGATAGGTCGGGCACTCCAATACCACCGGGTGCCCGCCTATCTATGCCGACTGATCGGCCTATGAAAGCCTCTGCGACCTTCGCCAGCGGGGCGTGGACCCGCATGGCGAGGAGGCCGCCAGGGCCCGGAACCAGGCGCGGCGACGCGTCTATAGTCGGTGGCTGGTCTGGTTATCGAAGCCAGACCAGCGGGATGATCGCGTCGCCGCGGCGGTCCGCCCAGTGTTTTATGCCTGGGTGGGCCGTAGCTGGGGTACGCCCACCTACCGCCTGACACAGGTACTGACCGGACACGGTTGCTTCGGTCGGTACCTGCATCGGATAGGGCGGGAGGCGACGGCTGCGTGCCATCATTGCAGGGGAAGGCAGGACACCGCGCAGCACACGTTGGAGATTTGTCCGGCGTGGGCAGCTCAGCGCGGTGTCCTCGTTAGAGCGATTGGGGCGGACCTCTCGCTGCCGGCCGTCATACGTGCAATGGTCGGCAGCGAGGAGGCGTGGGCGGCCATGGCCTTGTTTTGTGAGGAGGTCATGGCCGCCAAGGAAGACGCCGAAAGGCCGCGTGAGGAGGTGGGGGGCAGGCGGCGACGCCGGCCGTAAGACCCTCCACCGCTCCCCGTGGCAGGGGGAGCGCGAAGGGGTCGGTGATGGTGTTTGTGGTGCGAGGTGAGGGACTTTATGGCCTCATTTCCCCCCCGCACCCAGCCCATCACCGTACCGGGGGCCCGTGGCAGGGGCCCCGTCTAGCGGGGACGGCAGTGTTAGCCGGCCCCGCAGCCGTGGTCGCGATCGGGTGGGGGCCCGGTCGCGGCTAGTAGCAACGGCAAGAGTGGGGGCGACGTCGCGTGTGACCGCGCGGCGTCGCCGGGGGGCAATCAGTTTCGTTTGCCCCCATTGGGGGGGAGGATCACATCTCCTTCCCCGCGAAGGGCCCGTAGTAGGGCGTTGCGCCAACGGGGAGAGTCACGGTAGTATCGCTAGTTTGGTTCCCGTGACTCTCCCCAGATAAAGGGCGCAGGCGGTCACCGTGGTGTCTTAGCCGGTAAGAGTCCGGCACTACCCCGGCCTCCCCCCCCCCCCAGGGAGCCGGGGTGTCCATGAGGATTTCACCACGTTAAAAAAAAAAAAAAAAAAAGGTCTGGGTTATGCCCGCATCTGGCACATGATTTTGCCTTCTGCGCATACTTGTTGGCCAGATCCTTGGTCTTCTCTGGTTTGAATCACGTAGTAATGTGGTACCACACTGACACATCCAATTAAACCTGGATTCGGTCACTATTTTAGTCGGTAACACCGGTAAGGTCTGGGTTAGGTCTGGGTTATGCCCGCATCTGGCTCATGATTTTGCCTTTTCCGCATACTTGTAGGCCAGATCCTTGGTTTTCTCTGGTTTGAATCACGTAGTAATGTGGTACCAAATTGAAACAGTCTATTAAACCTGGTTTCGATCAATATTTTAGAGGATAAAACCTGTTAGGTCTGGGTTAGGTAAGGCTTATGTCCACATCTGGCTCATGATTTTGCATTTTCCGCATTCCTGTTGACCAGAACCTTGGTTTCATCTTGTTTGAATCAGGTAGTAATGTGGTACCACACAGAAACAGACAATTAAACTTGTTTTCGATCAATATTTTAGAGGATAAAACCGCGTAGGTCTGGGTTAGGTCCGGGTTATGCCCGCATCTGGCTCATGTTTTTGCCTTCTTCGCATACTTGTTGGCCAGATCCTGGGTTTTCTCTGGTTTGAATCACGTAGTCATTAGGAACCACACTGAAACAGACAATTAAACCTGGTTTCGATCAATATTTTAGAGGATAACACCGGTTAGGTCTGGGTAAGGTCTGGGTTATGCCCGCATCTGGCTCATGATTTTACCTTCTTCGAAAATTTGTTGGCCAGATCCTGGATTTTTTCGGGTTTGAATAACGTAGAATTGTGGTACCACACTGAAACAGACAATTAAACCAGGTTTCGATCAATATTTTAGAGGATAACACCGGTTAGGTCTGGGTTAGGTCTGGGTTATGCCCGCATGTGGCTCATGATTTTGCCTTGTTCGCATACTTGTTGGCCAGAACCTGTGTTTTTTCGGGTTTGAACCACATAGTAACGTGGTACCAAACAGTTACAGTCAATTAAGGCTGGATTCGGTCAGTATTTTAGAGGATAACACCGATTAGGTCTGGGTCAGGTCTGGGTTATGCCCGCATCTGGCTCATGATTTTGCCTTTTCCGCATACTTGTTGGCCAAATCCTTGGTTTTCTCTGGTTTGAATCACTTAATAATGTGGTACTACAGTGAAACAGTCAATTAAACCTGGTTTCGATCAATATTTTAGAGGATAACACCGGTTAGGTCTAGGATAGGCCTGGGTTATGGCCGCATCTCGCTCATGATTTTGCCTTTTTCATATACCTGTTGGCCAGATCATGTGTTTTTACGGGTTTGAATCATATAGTAATGTGGTACCAAACTGAAACAGTCAATTAAACCTGGTTTCGATCAATATTTCAGGGGATAACACCGGATAGGTCTGGGTTAGGTCTGGGTTATGCCCGCATCTCGCTCATAATTTTGCCTTCTTCGCATACTTGTTGGCCAGATCCTGGGTTTTTTCGGGTTTGAATCACGTAGTAATGTGGTACCACACTGAGACAGACAATTAAACCTGGTTTCGGTCAGTATTTTAGAGGATAACACCGATTAGGTCTGGGTCAGGTCTGGGTTATGCCCGCATGTGGCTCATGATTTTGTCGTTTCCGCATACTTGTTGGCCAGATCCTTGGTTTTCTCTGGTTTTAATCACGTAGTAATGTGGTACCACACTGAAACAGCCAATTAAACCTGGATTCGGTCAGTATTTTAGTCGGTAACACCGGCAAGGTCTGGGTTAGGTCTGGGTTATGTCCGCATCTGGCTCATGATTTTGCCTTTTCCGCATACTTGTAGGCCAGATCCTTGGTTTTCTCTGGTTTGATTCACGTAGTAATGTGGTACCACACTGAGACAGACAATTAAACCTGGATTCGGCCAGTATTTTAGTCGGTAACACCGGTTAGGCCTGTGTTAGGTCTGGGTTATGCCCCCATCTGACTCATGATTTTACCTTCTTCGCATACTTGTTGGACAGATCCTGGGTTTTTTCGGGTTTGAATCACGTAGTAATGTGTTACCACATTGAAACAGTCAACTAACCTGGTTTCGATCAATATTTTAGTTGATAAAACCGGTTAGGTCTGGGTTAGGTATGGGTTATGTCCACATCTGACTCATGATTTTGCCTTTTCCGCATTCCTGTTGACCAGAACCTTGGTTTTATCTTGTTTGAATCAGGTAGTAATGCGGTACCACACTGAAACAGACAATTAAACTTGTTTTCGATCAATATTTTACAGGATAAAACCGGTTATGACTGGGTTAGGTCCGGTTTATGCCCGCATCTGGCTCATGATTTTGCCTTCTTCGCATACTTGTTGGCCAGATCCTGTGTTTTTTCGGGTTTGAATCACGTAGTAATGTGGTACCTCACTGAAACAGACAATTAAACGTGGTTTCGATCAATATTTCAGATGATAAAACCGGTTAGGTATGGGATAGGTCTGGGTTATGCCCGCATCTGGCTCATGATCTTGCCTTTTCCGCATTCTTGTTGGCCAGATCGTGTGTTCTTTCGGGTTTGAACCACATGGTAACGTGGTACCAAACTGTTACTGTCAATTAAGCTTGGATTCGGTCAGTATTTTAGAGGATAACACCGATTAGGTCTGGGTCAGGTCTGGGTTATGCCCGCATGTGGCTCATGATTTTGCCTTTTCCGCATACTTGTTGGCCAGATCCTTGGTTTTCTCTGGTTTGAATCACGTAGTAATGTGGTACCACACTGAAACAGTCAATGAAACCTGGTTTCGATCAATATTTTAGAGGATAACACAGGTTAGGTCTAGGATAGGCCTGGGTTATGGCCGCATCTCGCTCATGATTTTGCCTTTTTCATATACTTGTTGGCCAGATCTTGTGATTTTTCGGGTTTGAATCATATAGTAATGTGGTACCAAACTGAAAGAGTCAATTAAACCTGGTTTCGATAAATATTTCAGGGGATCACACCGGATAGGTCTGGGTTAGGTCTGGGTTATGCCCGTATCTCGCTCATAATTTTGCCTTCTTCGCATACTTGTTGGCCAGATCCTGGGTTTTCTCTGGTTTGATTCACGTAGTAATGTGGTACCACACTGAAACACTCAATGAAACCTGGTTTCGATCAATATTTTAGAGGATAACACCGGTTAGGTCTGGGTTAGGTATGGGTTATGTCCACATCTGGCTCATGATTTTGACTTTTCCGTATTCCTGTTGACCAGAACCGTAGTTTTATCTTGTTTGAATGAGGTAGTAATGTGGTACCACACTGAAACAGACAATTAAACTTGTTTTCGATCAATATTTTAGAGGATAAAACCGGTTAGGTCTGGGTTAAGTCCGGGTTATGCCCGCATCTGGCTCATGATTTTGCCTTCTTCGCATACTTGTTGGCCAGATCCTTGGTTTTCTCGGGTTTCAATCACGTAGTAATGTGGTACCACGAAGTAACTGTGGATTACACCTGGATTCGGTCAGAATTTTAATCGGTAACACCGGTTAGACCTGGGTCAGGTCTGGGTTATGCCCCCATCTGACTCAAGATTTTACCTTCTTCGCATAGTTGTTGGACAGATCCTGGGTTTTTTCGGGTTTGAATCACGTAATAATGTGGTACCACTGTGAAACAGTCAATTAAACCTGGTTTCGATCAATATTTTAGAGGATAACACTGGTTAGGTCTAGGTTAGGCCTGGGTAATGGCCGCATCTCGCTCATGATTTTGCCTTTTTCATATACTTGTTGGCCAGATCTTGTGTTTTTTCGGGTTTGAATCATATAGTAATGTGGTACCAAACTGAAACAGTCAATTAAACCTGGTTTCGATGAATATTTTAGAGGATAAAATCGGTTAGGTCTGGGTTAGATATGGGTTATGCCCACATCTGGCTCATGATTTTGCCTTTTCCGCATTCCTGTTGACCAGAACCTTGGTTTTATCTTGTTTGAATCAGGTAGTAATGTGGTACCACACTGAAACAGACAATTAAACTTGTTTTCGATCAATATTTTAGAGGATAAAACCGGTTAGGTCTGGGTTAGGTCCGGGGAATGCCCGCATCTGGCACATGATTTTGCCTTCTTCGCATACTTGTTGGCCAGATCCATGGTTTTTTTGGGTTTGAATCACGTAGTAATGTGGTACCACGAAGTAACAGTGAATTAAACCTTGATTCGATCAGTATTTTAGTCGGTAACACCGGTTAGGCCTGGGTTAGGTCTGGGTTATGCCCCCATTTGACTCATGATATTACCTTCTTCGCATACTTGTTGGACAGATCCTGGGTTTTTTCGGGTTTGAATCACGTAGTAATGTGGTACCACACTGAAACAGTCAATTAAACCTGGTTTCGATCAATATTTTAGAAGGTAACACCGGTTAGGTCTGGGTTAGGTATGGGTTATGTCCACATCTGGCTCATGATTTTGCCTTTTCCGCATTCCTGTTGACCAGAACCTTGGTTTTATCTTGTTTGAATCAGGTAGTAATGCGGTACCACACTGAAACAGACAATTAAACCTGGTTTCGATCAATATTTTACAGGATAAAACCGGTTAGGTCTGGGTTAGGACCGGGTTATGCCCGCATCTGGCTCATGATTTTGCCCTCTTCGCATACTTGTTGGCCAGATCCTTGGTTTTCTCGGGTTTGAATCACGTAGTAATGTGGTGGCACGAAGTAACAGTGAATTACACCTGGATTCGGTCAGAATTTTAGTCGCTAACACCGGTTAGGCCTGGGTTAGGTCTGGGTTATGCCCCCATCTGACTCGTGATTTTACCTTCTTCGCATAGTTGTTGGACAGATCCTGGGTTTTTTCGGGCTTGTATCACGTAGTAATGTGGTACCACACTGAAACAGTCCACTAAACCTGGTTTCCGATTAATATTTTAGAAGATAACACCGGTTAGGTCTGGGTTAGGTCTGGGTTATGCCCGCATGTGGCTCATGATTTTGCCTTTTCCGCATACTTGTTGGCCAGATCCTTGGTTTTCTCTGGTTTGAATCACGTAGTAATGTGGTACCACACTGAAACAGTCAATGAAACCTGGTTTCGATCAATATTTTAGAGGATAACACAGGTTAGGTCTAGGATAGGCCTGGGTTATGGCCGCATCTCGCTCATGATTTTGCCTTTTTCATATACTTGTTGGCCAGATCTTGTGATTTTTCGGGTTTGAATCATATAGTAATGTGGTACCAAACTGAAAGAGTCAATTAAACCTGGTTTCGATAAATATTTCAGGGGATCACACCGGATAGGTCTGGGTTAGGTCTGGGTTATGCCCGTATCTCGCTCATAATTTTGCCTTCTTCGCATACTTGTTGGCCAGATCCTGGGTTTTCTCTGGTTTGATTCACGTAGTAATGTGGTACCACACTGAAACACTCAATGAAACCTGGTTTCGATCAATATTTTAGAGGATAACACCGGTTAGGTCTGGGTTAGGTATGGGTTATGTCCACATCTGGCTCATGATTTTGACTTTTCCGTATTCCTGTTGACCAGAACCGTAGTTTTATCTTGTTTGAATCAGGTAGTAATGTGGTACCACACTGAAACAGACAATTAAACTTGTTTTCGATCAATATTTTAGAGGATAAAACCGGTTAGGTCTGGGTTAAGTCCGGGTTATGCCCGCATCTGGCTCATGATTTTGCCTTCTTCGCATACTTGTTGGCCAGATCCTTGGTTTTTTCGGGTTTCAATCACGTAGTAATGTGGTACCACGAAGTAACTGTGGATTACACCTGGATTCGGTCAGAATTTTAATCGGTAACACCGGTTAGACCTGGGTCAGGTCTGGGTTATGCCCCCATCTGACTCAAGATTTTACCTTCTTCGCATAGTTGTTGGACAGATCCTGGGTTTTTTCGGGTTTGAATCACGTAATAATGTGGTACCACTGTGAAACAGTCAATTAAACCTGGTTTCGATCAATATTTTAGAGGATAACACTGGTTAGGTCTAGGTTAGGCCTGGGTAATGGCCGCATCTCGCTCATGATTTTGCCTTTTTCATATACTTGTTGGCCAGATCTTGTGTTTTTTCGGGTTTGAATCATATAGTAATGTGGTACCAAACTGAAACAGTCAATTAAACCTGGTTTCGATGAATATTTTAGAGGATAAAATCGGTTAGGTCTGGGTTAGATATGGGTTATGCCCACATCTGGCTCATGATTTTGCCTTTTCCGCATTCCTGTTGACCAGAACCTTGGTTTTATCTTGTTTGAATCAGGTAGTAATGTGGTACCACACTGAAACAGACAATTAAACTTGTTTTCGATCAATATTTTAGAGGATAAAACCGGTTAGGTCTGGGTTAGGTCCGGGGAATGCCCGCATCTGGCACATGATTTTGCCTTCTTCGCATACTTGTTGGCCAGATCCATGGTTTTTTTGGGTTTGAATCACGTAGTAATGTGGTACCACGAAGTAACAGTGAATTAAACCTTGATTCGATCAGTATTTTAGTCGGTAACACCGGTTAGGCCTGGGTTAGGTCTGGGTTATGCCCCCATTTGACTCATGATATTACCTTCTTCGCATACTTGTTGGACAGATCCTGGGTTTTTTCGGGTTTGAATCACGTAGTAATGTGGTACCACACTGAAACAGTCAATTAAACCTGGTTTCGATCAATATTTTAGAAGGTAACACCGGTTAGGTCTGGGTTAGGTATGGGTTATGTCCACATCTGGCTCATGATTTTGCCTTTTCCGCATTCCTGTTGACCAGAACCTTGGTTTTATCTTGTTTGAATCAGGTAGTAATGCGGTACCACACTGAAACAGACAATTAAACCTGGTTTCGATCAATATTTTACAGGATAAAACCGGTTAGGTCTGGGTTAGGACCGGGTTATGCCCGCATCTGGCTCATGATTTTGCCCTCTTCGCATACTTGTTGGCCAGATCCTTGGTTTTCTCGGGTTTGAATCACGTAGTAATGTGGTGGCACGAAGTAACAGTGAATTACACCTGGATTCGGTCAGAATTTTAGTCGCTAACACCGGTTAGGCCTGGGTTAGGTCTGGGTTATGCCCCCATCTGACTCGTGATTTTACCTTCTTCGCATAGTTGTTGGACAGATCCTGGGTTTTTTCGGGCTTGTATCACGTAGTAATGTGGTACCACACTGAAACAGTCCACTAAACCTGGTTTCCGATTAATATTTTAGAAGATAACACCGGTTAGGTCTGGGTTAGGTCTGGGTTATGCCCGCATCTGGCTCATGATTTTGCCTTCTGCGCATACTTGTTGGCCAGATCCTTGGTTTATTCTGGTTTGAATCACGTAGTAATGTGACACCACATTGCAACAGTCAATTAAACCTGGTTTCGATCAATATTTTAGAGGATAAAACCGGTTAGGTCTGGGTTAGGTATGGGTTATGTCCACATCTGGCTCATGATTTTGCCTTTTCCGCATTCCTGTTGACCAGAACCTTGGTTTTATCTTGTTTGAATCAGGTAGTAATGCGGTACCACACTGAAACAGACAATTAAACTTGTTTTCGATCAATATTTCACAGGATAAAACCGGTTATGTCTGGGTTAGGTCCGGTTTATGCCCGCATCTGGCTCATGATTTTGCCTTCTTCGCATACTTGTTGGCCAGATCCTGTGTTTTTTCGGGTTTGAATCACGTAGTAATGTGGTACCTCACTGAAACAGACAATTAAACGTGGTTTCGATCAATATTTCAGATGATAAAACCGGTTAGGTATGGGATAGGTCTGGGTTATGCCCGCATCTGGCTCATGATCTTGCCTTTTCCGCATTCTTGTTGGCCAGATCCAGGGTTTTCTCTGGTTTGAATCACGTAGTCATGTGGTACCACCCTGAAACAGACAATTAAACCTGGTTTCGATCAATATTTTAGAGGATAACATCGGTTTGGTCTGGGTTAGGTCTGGGTTATGCCCGCATCTGGCTCATGATTTTGCCTTGTTCGCATAGTTGTTGTCCAGATCGTGTGTTTTTTCGGGTTTGAACCACATGGTAACGTGGTACCAAACTGTTACTGTCAATTAAGCCTGGATTCGGTCAGTATTTTAGAGGATAACACCGGTTAGGTCTGGGTCAGGTCTGGGTTATGCCCGCATGTGGCTCATGATTTTGCCTTTTCCGCATACTTGTTGGCCAAATCCTTGGTTTTCTCTGGTTTGAATCGCGTAATAATGTGGTACCACAGTGAAAGAGTCAATTAAACCTGGTTTCGATCAATATTTTAGAGGATAACACAGGTTAGGTCTAGGATAGGCCTGGGTTATGGCCGCATCTCGCTCATGATTATGCCTTTTTCATATACTTGTTGGCCAGATCTTGTGATTTTTCGGGTTTGAATCATATACTAATGTGGTACCAAACTGAAAGAGTCAATTAAACCTGGTTTCGATAAATATTTCAGGGGATAACACCGGATAGGTCTGGGTTAGGTCTGGGTTATGCCCGTATCTCGCTCATAATTTTGCCTTCTTCGCATACTTGTTGGCCAGATCCTGGGTTTTCTCTGGTTTGATTCACGTAGTAATGTGGTACCACACTGAAACACTCGATGAAACCTGGTTTCGATCAATATTTTAGAGGATAACACCGGTTAGGTCTGGGTTAGGTATGGGTTATGTCCACATCTGGCTCATGATTTTGACTTTTCCGTATTCCTGTTGACCAGAACCGTAGTTTTATCTTGTTTGAATCAGGTAGTAATGTGGTACCACACTGAAACAGACAATTAAACTTGTTTTCGATCAATATTTTAGAGGATAAAACCGGTCAGGTCTGGGTTATGCCCGCATGTGGCTCATGATTTTGCCTTTTCCGCATACTTGTTGGCCAAATCCTTGGTTTTCTCTGGTTTGAATCGCGTAATAATGTGGTACCACAGTGAAAGAGTCAATTAAACCTGGTTTCGATCAATATTTTAGAGGATAACACAGGTTAGGTCTAGGATAGGCCTGGGTTATGGCCGCATCTCGCTCATGATTATGCCTTTTTCATATACTTGTTGGCCAGATCTTGTGATTTTTCGGGTTTGAATCATATACTAATGTGGTACCAAACTGAAAGAGTCAATTAAACCTGGTTTCGATAAATATTTCAGGGGATAACACCGGATAGGTCTGGGTTAGGTCTGGGTTATGCCCGTATCTCGCTCATAATTTTGCCTTCTTCGCATACTTGTTGGCCAGATCCTGGGTTTTCTCTGGTTTGATTCACGTAGTAATGTGGTACCACACTGAAACACTCGATGAAACCTGGTTTCGATCAATATTTTAGAGGATAACACCGGTTAGGTCTGGGTTAGGTATGGGTTATGTCCACATCTGGCTCATGATTTTGACTTTTCCGTATTCCTGTTGACCAGAACCGTAGTTTTATCTTGTTTGAATCAGGTAGTAATGTGGTACCACACTGAAACAGACAATTAAACTTGTTTTCGATCAATATTTTAGAGGATAAAACCGGTTAGGTCTGGGTTAAGTCCGGGTTATGCCCGCATCTGGCTCATGATTTTGCCTTCTTCGCATACTTGTTGGCCAGATCCTGGGTTTTTTCGGGTTTGAATCACCTAGTAATGTGGTACCACGAAGTAACTGTGAATTACACCTGGATTCGGTCAGAATTTTAATCGGTAACACCGGTTAGACCTGGGTCAGGTCTGGGTTATGCCCCCATCTGACTCAAGATTTTACCTTCTTCGCATAGTTGTTGGACAGATCCTGGGTTTTTTGGGTTTGATTCACGTAGTAATGTGGTACCACTGTGAAACAGTCAATTAAACCTGGTTTCGATGAATATTTTAGAGGATAAAATCGGTTAGGTCTGGGTTAGGTATGGGTTATGCCCACATCTGGCTCATGATATTGCCTTTTCCGCATTCCTGTTGACCAGAACCTTGGTTTTATCTTGTTTGAATCAGGTAGTAATGTGGTACCACACTGAAACAGACAATTAAACTTGTTTTCGATCAATATTTTAGAGGATAAAACCGGTTACGTCTGGGTTAGGTCCTGGGAATGCCCGCATCTGGCTCATGATTTTGCCCTCTTCGCATACTTGTTGGCCAGATCCTTGGTTTTTTCGGGTTTGAATCACGTAGTAATGTGGTGGCACGAAGTAACAGTGAATTACACCTGGATTCGGTCAGAATTTTAGTCGCTAACACCGGTTAGGCCTGGGTTAGGTCTGGGTTATGCCCCCATCTGACTCGTGATTTTACATTCTTCGCATAGTTGTTGGACAGATCCTGGGTTTTTTCGGGCGTGTATCACGTAGTAATGTGGTACCACACTGAAACAGTCCATTAAACCTGGTTTCCGATTAATATTTTAGAAGATAACACCGGTTAGGTCTGGGTTAGGTCTGGGTTATGCCCGAATCTGGCTCATGATTTTGCCTTTTCCGCATTCCTGTTGACCAGAACCTTGGTTTTATCTTGTTAGAATCAGGTAGTAATGTGGTACCACACTGAAACGGACAATTAAACTTGTTTTCGATCAATATTTTACAGGATAAAACCGGTTAGGTCTGGGTTAGGACCGGGTTATGCCCGCATCTGGCTCATGATTTTGCCCTCTTCGCATACTTGTTGGCCAGATCCTTGGTTTTTTCGGGTTTGAATCACGTAGTAATGTGGTGGCACGAAGTAACAGTGAATTACACCTGGATTCGGTCAGAATTTTAGTCGCTAACACCGGTTAGGCCTGGGTTAGGTCTGGGTTATGCCCCAATCTGACTCGTGATTTTACATTCTTCGCATAGTTGTTGGACAGATCCTGGGTTTTTTCGGGCGTGTATCACGTAGTAATGTGGTACCACACTGAAACAGTCCATTAAACCTGGTTTCCGATTAATATTTTAGAAGATAACACCGGTTAGGTCTGGGTTAGGTCTGGGTTATGCCCGAATCTGGCTCATGATTTTGCCTTCTGCGCATACTTGTTGGCCAGATCCTTGGTTTTTTCGGGTTTGAATCATATACTAATGTGGTACCAAACTGAAAGAGTCAATTAAACCCGGTTTCGATAAATATTTCAGGGGATAACACCGGATAGGTCTGGGTTAGGTCTGGGTTATGCCCGTATCTCGCTCATAATTTTGCCTTCTTCGCATACTTGTTGGCCAGATCCTGGGTTTTCTCTGGTTTGATTCACGTAGTAATGTGGTACCACACTGAAACACTCGATGAAACCTGGTTTCGATCAATATTTTAGAGGATAACACCGGTTAGGTCTGGGTTAGGTATGGGTTATGTCCACATCTGGCTCATGATTTTGACTTTTCCGTATTCCTGTTGACCAGAACCGTAGTTTTATCTTGTTTGAATCAGGTAGTAATGTGGTACCACACTGAAACAGACAATTAAACTTGTTTTCGATCAATATTTTAGAGGATAAAACCGGTCAGGTCTGGGTTATGCCCGCATGTGGCTCATGATTTTGCCTTTTCCGCATACTTGTTGGCCAAATCCTTGGTTTTCTCTGGTTTGAATCGCGTAATAATGTGGTACCACAGTGAAAGAGTCAATTAAACCTGGTTTCGATCAATATTTTAGAGGATAACACAGGTTAGGTCTAGGATAGGCCTGGGTTATGGCCGCATCTCGCTCATGATTATGCCTTTTTCATATACTTGTTGGCCAGATCTTGTGATTTTTCGGGTTTGAATCATATACTAATGTGGTACCAAACTGAAAGAGTCAATTAAACCTGGTTTCGATAAATATTTCAGGGGATAACACCGGATAGGTCTGGGTTAGGTCTGGGTTATGCCCGTATCTCGCTCATAATTTTGCCTTCTTCGCATACTTGTTGGCCAGATCCTGGGTTTTCTCTGGTTTGATTCACGTAGTAATGTGGTACCACACTGAAACACTCGATGAAACCTGGTTTCGATCAATATTTTAGAGGATAACACCGGTTAGGTCTGGGTTAGGTATGGGTTATGTCCACATCTGGCTCATGATTTCGACTTTTCCGTATTCCTGTTGACCAGAACCGTAGTTTTATCTTGTTTGAATCAGGTAGTAATGTGGTACCACACTGAAACAGACAATTAAACTTGTTTTCGATCAATATTTTAGAGGATAAAACCGGTTAGGTCTGGGTTAAGTCCGGGTTATGCCCGCATCTGGCTCATGATTTTGCCTTCTTCGCATACTTGTTGGCCAGATCCTGGGTTTTTTCGGGTTTGAATCACCTAGTAATGTGGTACCACGAAGTAACTGTGAATTACACCTGGATTCGGTCAGAATTTTAATCGGTAACACCGGTTAGACCTGGGTCAGGTCTGGGTTATGCCCCCATCTGACTCAAGATTTTACCTTCTTCGCATAGTTGTTGGACAGATCCTGGGTTTTTTGGGTTTGAATCACGTAATAATGTGGTACCACTGTGAAACAGTCAATTAAACCTGGTTTCGATCAATATTTTAGAGGATAACACTGGTTAGGTCTAGGTTAGGCCTGGGTAATGGCCGCATCTCGCTCATGATTTTGCTTTTTTCATATACTTGTTGGCCAGATCTTGTGTTTCTTCGGGTTTGAATCATATAGTAATATGGTACCAAACTGAAACAGTCAATTAAACCTGGTTTCGATGAATATTTTAGAGGATAAAATCGGTTAGGTCTGGGTTAGGTATGGGTTATGCCCACATCTGGCTCATGATATTGCCTTTTCCGCATTCCTGTTGACCAGAACCTTGGTTTTATCTTGTTTGAATCAGGTAGTAATGTGGTACCACACTGAAACAGACAATTAAACTTGTTTTCGATCAATATTTTAGAGGATAAAACCGGTTACGTCTGGGTTAGGTCCTGGGAATGCCCGCATCTGGCTCATGATTTTGCCTTCTTCGCATACTTGTTGGCCAGATCCATGGTTTTTTCGGGTTTGAATCACGTAGTAATGTGGTACCACGAAGTAACAGTGAATTAAACCTTGATTCGATCAGTATTTTAGTCGGTAACACCGGTTAGGCCTGGATTAGGTCTGGGTTATGCCCCCATCTGACTCATGATATTACCTTCTTCGCATACTTGTTGGACAGATCCTGGATTTTTTCGGGTTTGAATCACGTAGTAATGTGGTACCACACTGAAACAGTCAATTAAACCTGGTTTCGATCAATATTTTAGAAGGTAACACCGGTTAGGTCTGGGTTAGGTCTGGGTTATGTCCACATCTGGCTCATGATTTTGCCTTTTCCGCATTCCTGTTGACCAGAACCTTGGTTTTATCTTGTTAGAATCAGGTAGTAATGTGGTACCACACTGAAACGGACAATTAAACTTGTTTTCGATCAATATTTTACAGGATAAAACCGGTTAGGTCTGGGTTAGGACCGGGTTATGCCCGCATCTGGCTCATGATTTTGCCCTCTTCGCATACTTGTTGGCCAGATCCTTGGTTTTTTCGGGTTTGAATCACGTAGTAATGTGGTGGCACGAAGTAACAGTGAATTACACCTGGATTCGGTCAGAATTTTAGTCGCTAACACCGGTTAGGCCTGGGTTAGGTCTGGGTTATGCCCCCATCTGACTCGTGATTTTACATTCTTCGCATAGTTGTTGGACAGATCCTGGGTTTTTTCGGGCGTGTATCACGTAGTAATGTGGTACCACACTGAAACAGTCCATTAAACCTGGTTTCCCATTAATATTTTAGAAGATAACACCGGTTAGGTCTGGGTTAGGTCTGGGTTATGCCCGAATCTGGCTCATGATTTTGCCTTCTGCGCATACTTGTTGGCCAGATCCTTGGTTTTTTCGGGTTTGAATCACGTAGTAATGTGGTACCACATTGCAACAGTCAATTAAACCTGGTTTCGATCAATATTTTAGAGGATAAAACCGGTTAGGTCTGGGTTAGGTATGGGTTATGTCCACATCTGGCTCACGATTTTGCCTTTTCCGCATTCCTGTTGACCAGAACCTTGGTTTTATCTTGTTTGAATCAGGTAGTAATGTGGTACCACACTGAAGCAGACAATTAAACTTGTTTTCGATCAATATTTTAGAGGATGACACCGGTTAGGTCTGGGTCAGGTCTGGGTTATGCCCGCATCTGGCTCATGATTTTACCTTTTCCGCATACTTGTTGGCCAGATCCCGTGTTTTTTCGGGTTTGAATCACGTAGTAATGTGGTAACTCACTGAAACAGACAATTAAACGTGGTTTCGATCAATATTTCACATGATAAAACCGGTTAGGTATGGGATAGGTCTGGGTTATGCCCGCATCTGGCTCATGATTTTGCCTTGTTCGCATAGTTGTTGTCCAGATCGTGTGTTTTTTCGGGTTTGAACCACATGGTAACGTGGTACCAAACTGTTACTGTCAATTAAGCCTGGATTCGGTCAGTATTTTAGAGGATAACACCGGTTAGGTCTGGGTCAGGTCTGCGTTATGCCCGCATCTGGCTCATGATTTTGCCTTTTCCGCATACTTGTTGGCCAGATCCTTGGTTTTCTCTGGTTTGAATCACGTAGTAATGTGGTACCACACTGAAACAGTCAATTAAACCTGGTTTCGATCAATATTTTAGAGGATAACACCGGTTAGGTCTGAGTTAGGTCTGGGTTATGCCCGCATCTGGCTCATGATTTTACCTTATCCGCATACTTGTTGGCCAGATCCTTGGTTTTCTCTGGTTTGAATCACGTAGTAATGTGGTACCACGAAGTAACAGTGAATTACACCTGGATTCGGTCAGTATTTTAATCGGTAACACCGGTTAGGCCTGGGTTAGGTCTGGTTTATGCCCCCATCCGACTCAAGATTTTACCTTTTTCGCATAGTTGTTGGACAGATCCTGGGTTTTTTCGTGTTTGAGTCACGTAATAAAGTGGTACCACTGTGAAACAGTCAATTAAACCTGGTTTCGATCAATATTTTAGAGGAAAACACCGGTTAGGTCTAGGTTAGGCGTGGGTAATGGCCGCATCTCGCTCATGATTTTGCCTTTTTCATATACTTGTTGGCCAGATCTTGTGTTTTTTCGGGTTTGAATCATATAGTAATGTGGTACCAAACTGAAACAGTCAATTAAACCTGGTTCGATGAATATTTTAGAGGATAAAACCGGTTAGGTCTGGGTTAGGTATGGGTTATGCCCACATCTGGCTCATGATTTTGCCTTTTCCGCATTCCTGTTGACCAGAACCTTGGTTTTACCTTGTTTGAATCAGGTAGTAATGTGGTACCACACTGAAACAGACAATTAAACTTGTTTTCGATGAATATTTTAGAGGATAAGACCGGTTAGGTCTGGGATAGGTCCGGGTAATGCCCGCATCTGGCTCATGATTTTGCCTTCTTCGCATACTTGTTGGCCAGATCCATGGTTTTTTCGGGTTTGAATCACGTAGTAATGTGGTACCACGATGTAACAGTGAATTAAACCTGGATTCGATCAGTATTTTAGTCGGTAACACCGGTTAGGCCTGGGTTAGGTCTGGGTTATGCCCCCATCTGACTCATGATTTTACCTTCTTCGCATACTTGTTGGACAGATCCTGGGTTTTTTCGGGTTTGAATCACGTAGTAATGTGGTACCACACTGAAACAGTCAATTAAACCTGGTTTCGATCAATATTTAAGAAGGTAACACCGGTTAGGTCTGGGTTAGGTCTGGGTTATGCCCGCACCTGGCTCATGATTTTGCCTTTTCCGCATACTTGTTGGCCAAATCCTTGGTTTTCTCTGGTTTGAATCGCGTAATAATGTGGTACCACAGTGAAACAGTCAATTAAACCTGGTTTCGAACAATATTTTAGAGGATAACACAGGTTAGGTCTAGGATAGGCCTGGGTTATGGCCGCATCTCGCTCATGATTTTGCCTTTTTCATATACTTGTTGGCCAGATCTTGTGATTTTTCGGGTTTGAATCATATAGTAATGTGGTACCAAACTGAAAGAGTCAATTAAACCCGGTTTCGATAAATATTTCAGGGGATAACACCGGATAGGTCTGGGTTAGGTCTGGGTTATGCCCGTATCTCGCTCATAATTTTGCCTTCTTCGCATACTTGTTGGCCAGATCCTGGGTTTTCTCTGGTTTGATTCACGTAGTAATGTGGTACCACACTGAAACACTCAATGAAACCTGGTTTCGATCAATATTTTAGAGGATAACACCGGTTAGGTCTGGGTTAGGTATGGGTTATGTCCACATCTGGCTCATGATTTTGACTTTTCCGTATTCCTGTTGACCAGAACCGTAGTTTTATCTTGTTTGAATCAGGTAGTAATGTGGTACCACACTGAAACAGACAATTAAACTTGTTTTCGATCAATATTTTAGAGGATGACACCGGTTAGGTCTGGGTCAGGTCTGGGTTATGCCCGCATCTGGCTCATGATTTTACCTTTTCCGCATACTTGTTGGCCAGATCCTGTGTTTTTTCGGGTTTGAATCACGTAGTAATGTGGTACCTCACTGAAACAGACAATTAAACGTGGTTTCGATCAATATTTCAGATGATAAAACCGGTTAGGTATGGTATAGGTCTGGGTTATGCCCGCATCTGGCTCATGATCTTGCCTTTTCCGCATTCTTGTTGGCCAGATCCTTGGTTTTCTCTGGTTTGAATCACGTAGTCATGTGGTACCACCCTGAAACAGACAATTAAACCTGGTTTCAATCAATATTTTAGAGGATAACATCGGTTTGGTCTGGGTTAGGTCTGGGTTATGCCCGCATCTGGCCCATGATTTTGCCTTGTTCGCATAGTTGTTGTCCAGATCGTGTGTTTTTTCGGGTTTGAACCACATGGTAACGTGGTACCAAACTGTTACTGTCAATTAAGCCTGGATTCGGTCAGTATTTTAGAGGATAACACCGGTTAGGTCTGGGTCAGGTCTGGGTTATGCCCGCATGTGGCTCATGATTTTGCCTTTTCCGCATACTTGTTGGCAGATCCTTGGTTTTCTCTGGTTTGAATCACGTAGTAATGTGGTACCACACTGAAACAGTCAATTAAACCTGGTTTCGATCAATATTTTAGAGGATAACACCGGTTAGGTCTGAGTTAGGTCTGGGTTATGCCCGCATCTGGCTCATGATTTTACCTTATCCGCATACTTGTTGGCCAGATCCTTGGTTTTCTCTGGTTTGAATCACGTAGTAATGTGGTACCACGAAGTAACAGTGAATTACACCTGGATTCGGTCAGTATTTTAATCGGTAACACCGGTTAGGCCTGGGTTAGGTCTGGTTTATGCCCCCATCTGACTCAAGATTTTACCTTTTTCGCATAGTTGTTGGACAGATCCTGGGTTTTTTCGTGTTTGAGTCACGTAATAATGTGGTACCACTGTGAAACAGTCAATTAAACCTGGTTTCGATCAATATTTTCGAGGAAGACACCGGTTAGGTCTGGGTTAGGTATGGGTTATGCCCACATCTGGCTCATGATTTTGCCTTTTCCGCATTCCTGTTGACCAGAACCTTGGTTTTCTCTGGTTTGAATCGCGTAATAATGTGGTACCACAGTGAAACAGTCAATTAAACCAGGTTTCGATCAATATTTTAGAGGATAACACCGGTTAGGTTTAGGTTAGGCCTGGGTTATGGCCGCATCTCGCTCATGATTTTGCCTTTTTCATATACTTGTTGGCAAGATCATGTGTTTTTTCGGGTTTGAATCATATAGTAACGTGGTACCAAACTGAAATAGTCAATTAAACCTGGTTTCGATCAATATTTCAGGGGATAACACCGGATAGGTCTGGGTTAGGTCTGGGTTATGCCCGCATCTCGCTCATAATTTTCATTCTTCGCATACTTGTTGGCCAGATCCTGGGTTTTTTCGGGTTTGAATCACGTAGTAATGTGGTACCACACTGAAACAGACAATTAAACCTGGTTTCGATCAATATTTTAGAGGATAACACCGGTTAGGTCTGGGTTAGGTATGGGTTATGTCCACATCTGGCTCATGATTTTGACTTTTCCGTATTCCTGTTGACCAGAACCGTAGTTTTATCTTGTTTGAATCAGGTAGTAATGTGGTACCACACTGAAACAGACAATTAAACTTGTTTTCGATCAATATTTTAGAGGATAAAACCGGTTAGGTCTGGGTTAAGTCCGGGTTATGCCCGCATCTGGCTCATGCTTTTGCCTTCATCGCATACTTGTTGGCCAGATCCTGGGTTTTTTCGGGTTTGAATCACGTAGTAATGTGGTACCACACTGAAACAGTCAATTAAACCTGGTTTCGATCAATATTTTAGAGGATAAAACCGGTTAGTTCTGGGTTAGGTATGGGTTATGTCCACATCTGGCTCATGATTTTGCCTTTTCCGCATTCCTGTTGACCAGAACCTTGGTTTTATCTTGTTAGAATCAGGTAGTAATGTGGTACCACACTGAAACGGACAATTAAACTTGTTTTCGATCAATATTTTACAGGATAAAACCGGTTAGGTCTGGGTTAGGACCGGGTTATGCCCGCATCTGGCTCATGATTTTGCCCTCTTCGAATACTTGTTGGACAGATCCTTGGTTTTTACGGGTTTGAATCACGTAGTAATGTGGTGGCACGAAGTAACAGTCAATTACACCTGGATTCGGTCAGAATTTTAGTCGCTAACACCGGTTAGGCCTGGGTTAGGTCTGGGTTATGCCCCCATCTGACTCGTGATTTTACCATCTTCGCATAGTTGTTGGACAGATCCTGGGTTTTTTCGGGCTTGTATCACGTAGTAATGTGGTACCACACTGAAACATTCCATTAAACCTGGTTTCCGATTAATATTTTAGAAGATAACACCGGTTAGGTCTGGGTTAGGTCTGGGTTATGCCCGAATCTGACTCATGATTTTGCCTTCTGCGCATACTTGTTGGCCAGATCCTTGGTTTTTTCGGGTTTGAATCAGGTAGTAATGTGGCACCACATTGCAGCAGTCAATTAAACCTGGTTTCGATCAATATTTTAGAGGATAAAACCGGTTAGGTCTGGGTTAGGTATGGGTTATGTCCACATCTGGCTCATGATTTTGCCTTTTCCGCATTCCTGTTGACCAGAACCTTGGTTTTATCTTGTTTGAATCAGGTAGTAATGTGGTACCACACTGAAACAGACAATTAAACTTGTTTTCGATCAATATTTTAGAGGATAACACCGGTTAGGTCTGGGTCAGGTCTGGGTTATGCCCGCATCTGGCTCATGATTTTACTTTTTCCGCATACTTGTTGGCCAGATACTTGGTTTTCTCTGGTTTGAATCACGTAGTAATGTGGTACCACGAAGTAACAGTGAATTACACCTGAATTCGGTCAGTATTTTAATCGGTAACACCGGTTAGGCCTGGGTTAGGTCTGGGTTATGCCCCCGTCTGACTCAAGATTTTACCTTCTTCGCATAGTTGTTGGACAGATCCTGGGTTTTTTCGGGCTTGTATCACGTAGTAATGTGGTACCACACTGAAACAGTCCATTAGACCTGGTTTCCGATTAATATTTTAGAAGATAACACCGGTTAGGTCTGGGTTAGGTCTGGGTTATGCCCGCATCTGGCTCATGATTTTGCCTTCTGCGCATACTTGTTGGCCAGATCCTTGGTTTTTTCCGGTTTGACTCACGTAGTAATGTGGCACCACACTGCAACAGTCAATTAAACCTGGTTTCGATCAATATTTTAGAGGATAAAACCGGTTTGGTCTGGGTTAGGTATGGGTTATGTCCACATCTGGCTCATGATTTTGCCTTTTCCGCATTCCTGTTGACCAGAACCATGGTTTTATCATGTTTGAATCAGGTAGTAATGCGGTACCACACTGAAACATACAATTAAACTTGTTTTCGATCAATATTTTACAGGATAAAACCGGTTATGTCTGGGTTAGGTCCGGTTTATGCCCGCATCTGGCTCATGATTTTGCCTTCTTTGCATACTTGTTGGCCAGATCCTGTGTTTTTGCGGGTTTGAATCACGTAGTAATGTGGTACCTCACTGAAACAGACAATTAAACCTGGTTTCGATCAATGTTTTAGAGGATAACATCGGTTTGGTCTGGGTTAGGTCTGGGTTATGCCCGCATCTGGCTCATGATTTTGCCTTTTCCGCATACTTGTTGGCCAGATCCTTGGTTTTCTCTGGTTTGAATCACGTAGTAATGTGGTACCACACTGAAACAGTCAATGAAACCTGGTTTCGATCATTATTTTAGAGGATAACACCGGTTAGGTCTGAGTTAGATCTGGGTTATGCCCGCATCTGGCTCATGATTTTACCTTATCCGCATACTTGTTGGCCAGATCCTTGGTTTTCTCTGGTTTGAATCACGTAGTAATGTGGTACCACGAAGTAACAGTGAATTACACCTGGATTCGGTCAGTATTTTAATCGGTAACACCGGTTAGGCCTGGGTTAGGTCTGGTTTATGCCCCCATCTGACTCAAGATTTTACCTTTTTCGCATAGTTGTTGGACAGATCCTGGGTTTTTTCGTGTTTGAGTCACGTAATAATGTGGTACCACTGTGAAACAGTCAACTAAACCTGGTTTCGATCAATATTTTAGAGGATAAAACCGGTTAGGTCTGGGATAGGTCCGGGTAATGCCCGCATCTGGCTCATGATTTTGCCTTCTTCGCATACTTGTTGGCCAGATCCATGGTTTTTTCGGGTTTGAATCATATAGTAATGTGGTACCAAACTGAAAGAGTCAATTAAACCTGGTTTCGATCAATATTTTAGAGGATAACACCGGTTAGGTCTGGGTTAGGTATGGGTTATGTCCACATCTCGCTCATGATTTTGCCTTTTTCATATACTTGTTGGCCAGATCTTGTGATTTTTCGGGTTTGAATCACGTAGTAATGTGGTACCACACTGAAACACTCAATGAAACCTGGTTACGATCAATATTTTAGAGGATAACACCGGTTAGGTCTGGGTTAGGTATGGGTTATGTCCACATCTGGCTCATGATTTTGATTTTTCCGTATTCCTGTTGACCAGAACCGTAGTTTTATCTTGTTTGAATCAGGTAGTAATTTGGTACCACACTGAAACAGACAATTAAACTTGTTTTCGATCAATATTTTAGAGGATAACACCGGTTAGGTCTGGGTTAGGTATGGGTTATGTCCACATCTCGCTCATGATTTTGCCTTTTTCATATACTTGTTGGCCAGATCTTGTGATTTTTCGGGTTTGAATCATGTAGTAATGTGGTACCAAACTGAGAGAGTCAATTAAACCTAGTTTCGATAAATATTTCAGGGGATAACACCGGATAGGTCTGGGTTAGGTCTGGGTTATGCCCGTATCTCGCTCATAATTTTGCCTTCTTCGCATACTTGTTGGCCAGATCCTGGGTTTTCTCTGGTTTGATTCACGTAGTAATGTGGTACCACACTGAAACACTCAATGAAACCTGGTTTCGATCAATATTTTAGAGGATAACACCGGTTAGGTCTGGGTTAGGTATGGGTTATGTCCACATCTGGCTCATGATTTTGACTTTTCCGTATTCCTGTTGACCAGAACCGTAGTTTTATCTTGTTTGAATCAGGTAGTAATGTGGTACCACACTGAAACAGACAATTAAACTTGTTTTCGATCAATATTTTAGAGGATAAAACCGGTTAGGTCTGGGTTAAGTCCGGGTTATGCCCGTATCTGGCTCATGATTTTGCCTTCTTCGCATACTTGTTGGCCAGATCCTGGGTTTTTTCGGGTTTGAATCACGTAGTAATGTGGTACCACGAAGTAACTGTGAATTACACCTGGATTCGGTCAGAATTTTAATCGGTAACACCGGTTAGACCTGGGTCAGGTCTGGGTTATGCCCCCATCTGACTCAAGATTTTACCTTCTTCGCATAGTTGTTGGACAGATCCTGGGTTTTTTCGGGTCTGAATCAGGTAATAATGTGGTACCACTGTGAAACAGTCAATTAAACCTGGTTTCGATGAATATTTTAGAGGATAAAATCGGTTAGGTCTGGGTTAGGTATGGGTTATGCCCACATCTGGCTCATGATTTTGCCTTTTCCGCATGCCTGTTGACCAGAACCTTGGTTTTATCTTGTTTGAATCAGGTAGTAATGTGGTACCACACTGAAACAGACAACTAAACTTGTTTTCGATCAATATTTTAGAGGATAAAACCGGTTAGGTCTGGGTTAGGTCTGGGGAATGCCCGCATCTGGCTCATGATTTTGCCTTCTTCGCATACTTGTTGGCCAGATCCTTGGTTTTTTCGGGTTTGAATCACGTAGTAATGTGGTACCACACTGAAACAGTCAATTAAACCTGGTTTCGATCAATATTTTAGAAGGTAACACCGGTTAGGTCTGGGTTAGGTCTGGGTTATGCCCGCATCTGGCTCATGATTTTGCCTTTTCCGCATACTTGTTGGCCAAATCCTTGGTTTTCTCTGGTTTGAATCGCGTAATAATGTGGTACCACAGTGAAACAGACAATTAAACCAGGTTTCGATCAATATTTTAGAGGATAACACCAGTTAGGTTTAGGTTAGGCCTGGGTTATGCCCGCATCTCGCTCATGATTTTGCCTTTTTCATATACTTGTTGGCCAGATCTTGTGTTTTTTCGGGTTTGAATCATATAGTAACGTGGTACCAAACTGAAATAGTCAATTAAACCTGGTTTCGATCAATATTTCAGGGGATAACACCGGATAGGTCTGGGTTAAGTCCGGGTTATGCCCGCATCTGGCTCATGCTTTTGCCTTCATCGCATACTTGTTGGCCAGATCCTGGGTTTTTTCGGGTTTGAATCACGTAGTAATGTGGTACCACACTGAAACAGTCAATTAAACCTGGTTTCGATCAATATTTTAGAGGATAAAACCGGTTAGTTCTGGGTTAGGTATGGGTTATGTCCACATCTGGCTCATGATTTTGCCTTTTCCGCATTCCTGATGACCAGAACCTTGGTTTTATCTTGTTAGAATCAGGTAATAATGTGGTACCACACTGAAACGGACAATTAAACTTGTTTTCAATCAATATTTTACAGGATAAAACCGGTTAGGTCTGGGTTAGGACCGGGTTATGCCCGCATCTGGCTCATGATTTTGCCCTCTTCGCATACTTGTTGGCCAGATCCTTGGTTTTTTCGGGTTTGAATCACGTAGTAATGTGGTGGCACGAAGTAACAGAGAATTACACCTGGATTCGGTCAGAATTTTAGTCGCTAACACCGGTTAGGCCTGGGTTAGGTCTGGGTTATGCCCCCATCTGACTCGTGATTTTACCTTCTTCGCATAGTTGTTGGACAGATCCTGGGTTTTTTCGGGCTTGTATCACGTAGTAATGTGGTACCACACTGAAACATTCCATTAAACCTGGTTTCCGATTAATATTTTAGAAGATAACACCGGTTAGGTCTGGGTTAGGTCTGGGTTATGCCCGAATCTGGCTCATGATTTTGCCTTGTGCGCATACTTGTTGGCCAGATCCTTGGTTTTTTCGGGTTTGAACCACGTAGTAATGTGGCACCACATTGCAACGGTCAATTAAACCTGGTTTCGATCAATATTTTAGAGGATAAAACCGGTTAGGTCTGGGTTAGGTATGGGTTATGTCCACATCAGGCTCATGATTTTGCCTTTTCCGCATTCCTGTTGACCAGAACCTTGGTTTTAGCTTGTTTGAATCAGGTAGTAATGTGGTACCACACTGAAACAGACAACTAAACTTGTTTTCGATCAATATTTTAGAGGATAACACCGGTTAGGTCTGGGTCAGGTCTGGGTTATGCCCGCATCTGGCTAATGATTTTGCCTTTTCCGCATTCCTGTTGACCAGAACCATGGTTTTATCTTGTTAGAATCAGGTAGTAATGTGGTACCACACTGAAACGGACAATTAAACTTGTTTTCGATCAATATTTTACAGGATAAAACCGGTCAGGTCTGGGTTAGGACCGGGTTATGCCCGCATCTGGCTCATGATTTTGCCCTCTTCGCATACTTGTTGGCCAGATCCTTGGTTATTTCGGGTTTGAATCACTTAGTAATGTGGTGGCACGAAGTAACAGTGAATTACACCTGGATTCGGTCAGAATTTTAGTCGCTAACACCGGTTAGGCCTGGGTTAGGTCTGGGTTATGCCCCCATCTGACTCGTGATTTTACCTTCTTCGCATAGTTGTTGGACAGATCCTGGGTTTTTTCGTGTTTGAGTCACGTAATAATGTGGTACCACTGTGAAACAGTCAATTAAACCTGGTTTCGATCAATATTTTAGAGGAAAACACCGGTTAGGTCTAGGTTAGGCCTGGGTAATGGCCGCATCTCGCTCATGATTTTGCCTTTTTCATATACTTGTTGGCCAGATCTTGTGTTTTTTCGGGTTTGAATCATATAGTAATGTGGTACCAAACTGAAACAGTCAATTAAACCTGGTTTCGATGAATATTTTAGAGGATAAAACCGGTTAGGTCTGGGATAGGTCCGGGTAATGCCCGCATCTGGCTCATGATTTTGCCTTCTTCGCATACTTGTTGGCCAGATCCATGGTTTTTTCGGGTTTGAATCACGTAGTAATGTGGTACCACACTGAAACAGTCAATTAAACCTGGTTTCGATCAATATTTAAGAAGGTAACACCGGTTAGGTCTGGGTTAGGTCTGGGTTATGCCCGCATCTGGCTCATGATTTTGCCTTCTTCGCATACTTGTTGGCCAGATCCTGGGTTTTTTCGGGTTTGAATCACGTAGTAATGTGGTACCACGAAGTAACAGTGAATTAAACCTGGATTCGATCAGTATTTTAGTCGGTAACACCGGTTAGGCCTGGGTTAGGTCTGGGTTATGCCCCCATCTGACTCATGATTTTACCTTCTTCGCATACTTGTTGGACAGATCCTGGTTTTTTTCGGGTTTGAATCACGTAGTAATGTGGTACCACACTGAAACAGTCAATTAAACCTGGTTTCGATCAATGTTTTAGAGGATAAAACCGGTTAGTTCTGGGTTAGGTATGGGTTATGTCCACATCTGGCTCATGATTTTGCCTTTTCCGCATTCCTGTTGACCAGAACCTTGGTTTTATCCTGTCAGAATCAGGTAGTAATGTGGTACCACACTGAAACGGACACTTAAACTTGTTTTCGATCAATATGTTAGAGGATAACACCGGTTAGGTCAGGGTCAGGTCTGGGTTATGCCCGCATCGGGCTCATGATTTTACCTTTTCCGCATACTTGTTGGCCAGATCCTTGGTTTTCTCTGGTTTGAATCACGTAGTAATGTGGTACCACGAAGTAACAGTCAATTAAACCTGGTTTCGATCAATATTTCAGGGGATAACACAGGATAGGTCTGGGTTAGGTCTGGGTTATGCCCGCATCTCGCTCATAATTTTGCATTCTTCGCATACTTGTTGGCCAGATCCTGGGTTTTTTCGGGTTTGAATCACGTAGTAATGTGGTACCACAATGAAACAGACAATTAAACCTGGTTTCGATCAATATTTTAGAGGATAACACCGGTTAGGTCTGGGTTAGGTATGGCTTATGTCCACATCTGGCTCATGATTTTGACTTTTCCGTATTCCTGTTGACCAGAACCGTAGTTTTATCTTGTTTGAATCAGGTAGTAATGTGGTACCACACTGAAACAGACAATTAAACTTGTTTTCGATCAATATTTTAGAGGCTAAAACCGGTTAGGTCTGGGTTAAGTACGGGTTATGCCCGCATCTGGCTCATGATTTTGCCTTCACCGCATACTTGTTGGCCATATCCTGGGTTTTTTCGGGTTTGAATCACGTAGTAATGTGGTACCACACTGAAACAGTCAATTAAACCTGGTTTCGATCAATGTTTTAGAGGATAAAACCGGTTAGTTCTGGGTTAGGTATGGGTTATGTCCACATCTGGCTCATGATTTTGCCTTTTCCGCATTCCTGTTGACCAGAACCTTGGTTTTATCCTGTTAGAATCAGGTAGTAATGTGGTACCACACCGAAACGGACACTTAAACTTGTTTTCGATCAATATTTTACAGGATAAAACCGGTTAGGTCTGGGTTAGGACCGGGTTATGCCCGCATCTGGCTCATAATTTTGCCCTCTTCGCATACTTGTTGGCCAGATCCTTGGTTTTTTCGGGTTTGAATCACGTAGTAATGTGGTACCACGAAGTAACAGTGAATTACACCTGAATTCGGTCAGTATTTTAATCGGTAACACCGGTTAGGCCTGGGTTAGGTCTGGGTTATGCCCCCGTCTGACTCAAGATTTTACCTTCTTCGCATAGTTGTTGGACAGATCCTGGGTTTTTTCGGGTTTGAATCACGTAATAATGTGGTACCACTGTCAAACAGTCAATTAAACCTGGTTTCGATCAATATTTTAGAGGATAACACCGGTTAGGTCTAGGTTAGGCCTGGGTTATGCCCGCATCTGGCTCATGATTTTGCCTTTTCCGCATACTTGTAGGTCAGATCCTTGGTTTTCTCTGGTTTGATTCACGTATTAATGTGGTACCACACTGAAACAGTCAATGTAACCTGGTTTCGATCAATATTTTAGAGGATAACACCGGTTAGGTCTGGGTTAGGTATGGGTTATGTCCACATCTGGCTCATGATTTTGCCTTTTCCGCATTCCTGTTGACCAGAACCTTGGTTTTATCTTGTTTGAATCAGGTAGTAATGTGGTACCACACTGAAACAGACAATTAAACTTGTTTTCGATCATTATTTTAGAGGATAACACCGGTTAGGTCTGGGTTAGGTCTGGGTTATGCCCGCATCTGGCTCATGATTTTGCCTTCTTCGCATACTTGTTGGCCAGATCCTTGGTTTTTTCGGGTTTGAATCACGTAGTAATGTGGTACCACGAAGTAACAGTGAATTAAACCTGGATTCGATCAGTATTCTAGTCGGTAACACCGGTTAGGCCTGGGTTAGGTCTGGGTTATGCCCCCATCTGACTCATGATTTTACCTTCTTCGCATACTTGTTGGACAGATCCTGGTTTTTTTCGGGTTTGAATCACGTAGTAATGTGGTACCACACTGAAACAATCAATCAAACCTGGTTTCGATCAATGTTTTAGAGGATAAAACCGGTTAGTTCTGGGTTAGGTATGGGTTATGTCCACATCTGGCTCATGATTTTGCCTTTTCCGCATTCCTGTTGACCAGAACCTTGGTTTTATCCTGTCAGAATCAGGTAGTAATGTGGTACCACACTGAAACGGACACTTAAACTTGTTTTCGATCAATATTTTACAGGATAAAACCGGTTAGGTCTGGGTTAGGACCGGGTTATGCCCGCATCTGGCTCATGATTTTGCCCTCTTCGCATACTTGTTGGCCAGATCCTTGGTTTTTTCGGGTTTGAATCACGTAGTAATGTGGTACCACGAAGTAACAGTGAATTACACCTGAATTCGGTCAGTATTTTAATCGGTAACACCGGTTAGGCCTGGGTTAGGTCTGGGTTATGCCCCCGTCTGACTCAAGATTTTACCTTCTTCGCATAGTTGTTGGACAGATCCTGGGTTTTTTCGGGTTTGAATCACGTAATAATGTGGTACCACTGTCAAACAGTCAACTAAACCTGGTTTCGATCAATATTTTAGAGGATAACACCGGTTAGGTCTAGGTTAGGCCTGGGTTATGCCCGCATCTGGCTCATGATTTTGCCTTTTCCGCATACTTGTAGGTCAGATCCTTGGTTTTCTCTGGTTTGATTCACGTATTAATGTGGTACCACACTGAAACAGTCAATGTAACCTGGTTTCGATCAATATTTTAGAGGATAACACCGGTTAGGTCTGGTTTAGGTATAGGTTATGTCCACATCTGGCTCATGATTTTGCCTTTTCCGCATTCCTGTTGACCAGAACCTTGGTTTTATCTTGTTTGAATCAGGTAGTAATGTGGTACCACACTGAAACAGACAATTAAACTTGTTTTCGATCATTATTTTAGAGGATAACACCGGTTAGGTCTGGGTTAGGTCTGGGTTATGCCCGCATCTGGCTCATGATTTTGCCTTCTTCGCATACTTGTTGGCCAGATCCTTGGTTTTTTCGGGTTTGAATCGCGTAATAATGTGGTACCACAGTGAAACAGTCAATTAAACCTGGTTTCGATCAATATTTTAGAGGATAACACCGGTTAGGTCTAGATTAGGCCTAGGTTATGGCCGCATCTCGCTCATGATTTTGCCTTTTTCATATACTTGTTGGCCAGATCTTGTGTTTTTTCGGGTTTGAATCATATAGTAATGTGGCACCAAACTGAAACAGTCAATTAAACCTGGTTTCGATCAATATTACAGGGGATAACACCGGATAGGTCTGGGTTAGGTCTGGGTTATGCCCGCATCTCGCTCATAATTTTGCCTTCTTCGCATACTTGTTGGCCAGATCCTGGGTTTTGTCGGGTTTGAATCACGTAGTAATGTGGTACCACAGTGAAACAGTCAATTAAACTTGTTTTCGATCAATATGTTAGAGGATAACACCGGTTAGGTCAGGGTCAGGTCTGGGTTATGCCCGCATCGGGCTCATGATTTTACCTTTTCCGCATACTTGTTGGCCAGATCCTTGGTTTTCTCTGGTTTGAATCACGTAGTAATGTGGTACCACGAAGTAACAGTCAATTACACCTGGATTCGGTCAGTATTTTAATCGGTAACACCGGTTAGGCCTGGGTTAGGTCTGGGTTATGCCCCCATCTGACTCAAGATTTTACCTTCTTCGCATAGTTGTTGGACAGATCCTGGGTTTTTCCGGTTTGAATCACGTAATAATGTGGTACCACTGTGAAACAGTCAATTAAACCTGGTTTCGATCAATATTTTAGAGGATAACACCGGTTAGGTCTAGGTTAGGCCTGGGTTATGGCCGCATCTCGCTCATGATTTTGCCTTTTTCATATACTCGTTGGACAGATCCTGTGTTTTTTCGGGTTTGAATCACGTAATAATGTGGTACCACTGTGAAACAGTCAATTAAACCTGGTTTCGATCAATATTTTAGAGGATAACACTGGTTAGGTCTAGGTTAGGCCTGGGTAATGGCCGCAAATCGCTCATGATTTTGCCTTTTTCATATACTTGTTGGCCAGATCTTGTGTTTTTTCGGGTTTGAATCACGTAGTAATGCGGTGCCACACAGTAACAGTCAATTAATCCTGGATTCGATCAGTATTTTAGTCGGTAACACCGGTTAGGCCTGGGTTAGGTCTGGGTTATGCCCCCATCTGACTCATGATTTTACCTTCTTCGCATACTTGTTGGACAGATCCTGGTTTTTTTCGGGTTTGAATCACGTAGTAATGTGGTACCACGAAGTAACAGTGAATTAGACCTGGATTCGGTCAGTATTTTAATCGGTAACACCGGTTAGGCCTGGGTTAGGTCTGGGTTATGCCCCCATCTGACTCAAGATTTTACCTTCTTCGCATAGTTGTTGGACAGATCCTGGGTTTTTTCCGGTTTGAATCACGTAATAATGTGGTACCACTGTGAAACAGTCAATTAAACCTGGTTTCGATCTATATTTTAGAGGATAACACCGGTTAGGTCTAGGTTAGGCCTGGGTTATGGCCGCATCTCGCTCATGATTTTGCCTTTCTCATATACTTGTTGGCCAGATCTTGTGTTTTTTCGGGTTTGAATCATATAGTAATGTGGCACCAAACTGAAACAGTCAATTAAACCTGGTTTCGATCAATATTTCAGGGGATAACACCGGATAGGTCTGGGTTAGGTCTGGGTTATGCCCGCATCTCGCTCATAATTTTGCCTTCTTCGCATACTTGTTGGCCAGATCCTGGGTTTTTTCGGGTTTGAATCACGTAATAATGTGGTACCACTGTGAAACAGTCAATTAAACCTGGTTTCGATCAATATTTTAGAGGATAACACCGGTTAGGTCTAGGTTAGGCCTGGGTTATGGCCGCATCTCGCTCATGATTTTGCCTTTTTCATATACTCGTTGGACAGATCCTGGGTTTTTTCGGGTTTGAATCACGTAATAATGTGGTACCACTGTGAAACAGTCAATTAAACCTGGTTTCGATCAATATTTTAGAGGATAACACTGGTTAGGTCTAGGTTAGGCCTGGGTAATGGCCGCAACTCGCTCATGATTTTGCCTTTTTCATATACTTGTTGGCCAGATCTTGTGTTTTTTCGGGTTTGAATCACGTAGTAATGCGGTGCCACACAGTAACAGTCAATTAATCCTGGATTCGATCAGTATTTTAGTCGGTAACACCGGTTAGGCCTGGGTTAGGTCTGGGTTATGCCCCCATCTGACTCATGATTTTACCTTCTTCGCATACTTGTTGGACAGATCCTGGTTTTTTTCGGGTTTGAATCACGTAGTAATGTGGTACCACACTGAAACAATCAATCAAACCTGGTTTCGATCAATATTTTAGAAGATAACACCGGTTAGGTCTGGGTTAGGTCTGGGTTACGCCCGCATCTGGCTCATGATTTTGCCTTTTCCGCATTCTTGTTGTCCAAATCGTTGGTTTTCTCTGGTTTGAATCGCGTAATAATGTGGTACCACAGTGAAACAGTCAATTAAACCTGGTTTCGATCAATATTTTAGAGGATTACACCGGTTAGGTCTAGGTTAGGCCTGGGTTATGGCCGCATCTCGCTCATGATTTTGCCTTTTTCATATACTTGTTGGCCAGATCTTGTGTTTTTTCGGGTTTGAATCATATAGTAATGTGGTACCAAACTGAAACAGTCAATTAAACTTGTTTTCGATCAATATGTTAGAGGATAACACCGGTTAGGTCAGGGTCAGGTCTGGGTTATGCCCGCATCGGGCTCATGATTTTACCTTTTCCGCATACTTGTTGGCCAGATCCTTGGTTTTCTCTGGTTTGAATCACGTAGTAATGTGGTACCACGAAGTAACAGTGAATTAGACCTGGATTCGGTCAGTATTTTAATCGGTAACACCGGTTAGGCCTGGGTTAGGTCTGGGTTATGCCCCCATCTGACTCAAGATTTTACCTTCTTCGCATAGTTGTTGGACAGATCCTGGGTTTTTTCCGGTTTGAATCACGTAATAATGTGGTACCACTGTGAAACAGTCAATTAAACCTGGTTTCGATCAATATTTTAGAGGATAACACCGGTTAGCTCTAGGTTAGGCCTGGGTTATGGCCGCATCTCGCTCATGATTTTGCCTTTCTCATATACTTGTTGGCCAGATCTTGTGTTTTTTCGGGTTTGAATCATATAGTAATGTGGTACCACAGTGAAACAGTCAATTAAACCTGGTTTCGATCAATATTTTAGAGGATAAAACCGGTTAGGTCGGGGTTAGGTCTGGGTTATGCCCGCATCTGGCTCATGATTTTGCCTTTTCCGCATACTTGTTGGCCAAATCCTTGGTTTTCTCTGGTTCGAATCACGTAGTAATGTGGTACCACACTGAAACAGTCAATGAAACCTGGTTTCGATCAATATTTCAGGGGATAAAACTGGTTAGGTCTGGGTCAGGTATGGGTTATGCCCACATCTGGCTCATGATTTTGCCTTTTCCGCATTCCTGTTGGCCAGATCCTTGGTTTTCTCTGGTTTGAATCACGTAGTAATGTGGTACCACGAAGTAACAGTGAATTACACCTGGATTCGGTCAGTATTTTAATCGGTAACACCGGTTAGGCCTGGGTTAGGTCTGGGTTATGCCCCCATCTGACTCATGATTTTACCTTCTTCGCATACTTGTTGGACAGATCCTGGTTTTTTCGGGTCTGAATCACGTAGTAATGTGGTACCACACTGAAACAGTCAATCAAACCTCGTTTCGATCAATATTTTAGAAGATAACACCGGTTAGGTCTGGGTTAGGTCTGGGTTATGCCCGCATCTGGCTCATGATTTTGCCTTTTCCGCATTCTTGTTGGCCAAATCCTTGGTTTTCTCTGGTTTGAATCGCGTAATAATGTGGTACCACAGTGAAACAGTCAATTAAACCTGGTTTCGATCAATATTTTAGAGGATAACACCGGTTAGGTCTAGGTTTGGCCTGGGTTATGGCCGCATCTGGCTCATGATTTTGCCTTCTTCGCATACTTGTTGGCCAGATCCTTGGTTTTTTCGGGTTTGAATCACGTAGTAATGTGGTACCGCGAAGTAACAGTGAATTAAACCTGGATTCGATCAGTATTTTAGTCGGTAACACCGGTTAGGCCTGGGTTAGGTCTGGGTTATGCCCCCATCTGTCTCATGATTTTACCTTCTTCGCATACTTGTTGGACAGATGCTGGGTTTTTTCGGGTTTGAATCACGTAGTAATGTGGTACCACACTGAAACAGTCAATTAAACCTGGTTTCGATCAATATTTTAGAAGATAACACCGGTTAGGTCTGGGTTAGGTCTGGGTTATGCCCGCATCTGGCTTATGATTTTGCCTTTTTCGCATACTTGTAGGCCAGATCCTTGGTTTTCTCTGGTTTGAATCACGTAGTAATGTGGTACCACACTGAAACAGACCATTAAACTTGGTTTCGATCAATATTTTAGAGGATAACACCGGTTAGGTCTGGGTTAGGTCTGGGTTATGCCCGCAACTCGCTTATGATTTTGCCTTCTTCGCATACTTGTTGGCCAGATCCTGGGTTTTTTAGGGTTTGAATCACGTAGTGATGTGGTTCCACACTGAAACAGTCCATTAAACTTGGTTTCGATCAATATTTTAGAGGATAACACCGGTTAGGTCCGGGTCACGTCTGGGTTATGCCCGCATCTGGCTCATGATTTTGCCTTTTCCGCATTCTTGTTGGCCAAATCCTTGGTTTTCTCTGGTTTGAATCGCGTAATAATGTGATACCACTGTGAAACAGTCAATTAAACCTGGTTTCGATCAATATTTTAGAGGATAACACCGGTTAGGTCTAGGGTTATGGCCGCATCTCGCTCATGATTTTGCCTTTTTCATATACTTGTTGGCCAGATCTTGTGTTTTTTCGGGTTTGAATCATATAGTAATGTGGTACCAAACTGAAACAGTCAATTAAACCTGGTTTCGATCAATATTTCAGGGGATAACACAGGATAGGTCTGGGTTAGGTCTGGGTTATGCCCGCATCTGGCTCATGATTTTGCCCACTTCGCATACATGTTCGACAGGTCCTGGGTTTTCTCTGGTTTGAATCGCGTAGTAATGTGGTACCACGAAGTAACAGTGAATTACACCTGGATTCGGTCAGTATTTTAATCGGTAACACCGGTTAGGCCTGGGTTAGGTCTGGGTTATGCCCCCATCATACTCATGATTTTGCCTTCTTCGCATACTTGTTGGCCAGATCCTGGGTTTTTTCGGGTTTGAATCACGTAGTAATGTGGTACCACAGAGAAACAGTCAATTAAACTTGTTTTCGATCAATATTTTGGAGAATAACACCGGTTAGGTCAGGGTCAGGTCTGGGTCATGCCCGCATCGGGCTCATGATTTTACCTTTTCCGCATACTTGTTGGCCAGATCCTTGGTTTTCTCTGGTTTGAATCACTTAGTAATGTGGTACCACGAAGTAACAGTGAATTACACCTGGATTCGGTCAGTACTTTAATCGGTAACACCGGTTAGGCCTGGGTTAGGTATGGGTTATGCCCCCATCTGACTCAAGATTTCACCTTCTTCGCATAGTTGTTGGACAGATCCTGGGTTTTTTCGGGTTTGAATCACGTAATAATGTGGTACCACTGTGAAACAGTCAATTAAACCTGGTTTCGATCAATATTTCAGGGGATAACACCGGGTAGGTCTAGGTTATGTCTGGGTTATGCCCGCAACTGGCTCATGATTGTGCCTTGTTCGCATACTTGTTGGCCAGATCCTGGGTTTTTTCGGATTTGAATCACGTAGTAATGTGGCACCACATTGAAACAGTCAATTAAACCTGGTTTCGATCAATATTTCAGGGGATAACACCGGATAGGTCTAGGTTATGTCTGGTTTATGCCCGCATCTGGCTCATGATTTTGCCCACTTCGCATACATGTTCGACAGGTCCTGGGTTTTTTCGGGTTTGAATCACGTAGTAATGCGGTGCCACACAGTAACAGTCAATTAAACCTGGATTCGGTCAGTATTTTAGCCGGTAACACCGGTTAGGCCTGGGTTAGGTCTGGGTATGCCCCCATCTGACACATGATTTTACCTTCTTCGCATAGTTGTTGGACAGATCCTGGGTTTTTTCGGGTTTGAATCACTTAATAATGTGGTACCACTGTGAAACAGTCAATTAAACCTGGTTTCGATCAATATTTTCGAGGATAACACCGGTTAGGTCTGGGTTATGTCTGGGTTATGCCCGCATCTGGCTCATGATCTTGCCCACTTCGCATACATGTTCGACAGGTCGTGGGTTTTTTCGGGTTTGAATCACGTAGTAATGCGGTGCCACACAGTAACAGTCAATTAAACCTGGATTCGGTCAGTATTTTAGCCGGTAACACCGGTTAGGTCTGGGTCAGGTCTGGGTTATGCCCCCATCTGACTCAAGATTTTACCTTCTTCGCATAGTTGTTGGGCAGATCCTGGGTTTTTTCGGGTTTGAATCACGTAATAATGTGGTACCACTGTGAAACAGTCAATTAAACCTGGTTTCGATCAATATTTTAGAGGATAACACCGGTTAGGTCTAGGTTAGGCCTGGGTTATGGCCGCATCTCGCTCATGATTTTGCCTATCTCATATACTTGTTGGCCAGATCTTGTGTTTTTTCGCGTTTGAATCATATAGTAATGTGGTACCAAACTGAAACAGTCAATTAAACCTGGTTTCGATGAATATTTCAGGGGATAGCACCGGATGGGTCTGGATTAGGTCTGGGTTATGCCCGCATCTCGCTCATAATTTTGCATTCTTCGCATACTTGTTGGCCAGATCCTGGGTTTTTTCGGGTTTGAATCACGTAGTCATGTGGTACCACAGTGAAACAGTCAATTAAACCTGGTTTCGATCAATATTTTCGAGGATAACACCGGTTAGGTTTGGGTTATGTCTGGGTTATGCCCGCATCTGGCTCATGATTTTGCCAACTTCGCATACATGTTCGACAGGTCCTGGGTTTTTTCGGGTATGAATCACGTAGAAATGCGGTGCCACACAGTAACAGTCAATTAATCCTGGATTCGGTCAGTATTTTAGCCGGTAACACCGATTAGGCCTGGGTTAGGTCCGGGTATGCCCCCATCTGACACATGATTTTACCTTCTTCGTATACTTGTTGGACAGATCCTGGGTTTTTTCGGATTTGATTCACGTAGTAATTTGGTACCACACTGAAACAGACCATTAAACTTGGTTTCGATCAATATTTTCGAGGATAACACCGGTTAGATCTGGGTTAGGTCTGGGTTTTGCCCGCATCTGGCTCATGATTTTGCCTTTCCGCATACTTGTTGGCCAAATCCTTGGTTTTCTCTGGTTTGAATCACGTAGTAATGTCGTACCACACTGAAACAGTCAATGAAACCTGGTTTCGATCAATATTTCAGGGGATAACACCGGATAGGTCTGGGTTATGTCTGGGTTATGCCCGCATCTGCCTCATGATTTTGCCTACTTCGCATACATGTTCGACAGGTCCTGGGTTTTTTCGGGTTTGAATCACGTAGTAATGCGGTGCCACACAGTAACAGTCAATTAAACCTGGATTCGGTCAGTATTTTAGCCGGTAACACCGGTTAGGCCTGGGTTAGGTCTGGGTATGCCCCCATCTGACACATGATTTTACCTTCTTCGTATACTTGTTGGACAGATCCTGGGTTTTGTCGGATTTGAACCACATGGTAACGTAGTACCAAACAGTTACTGTCAATTAAGCCTGGATTCGGTCAGTATTTTAGAGGATAACACCGATAAGGTCCGGGTCAGGTCTGGGTTATGCCCGCATGTGGCTCATGATTTTGCCTTTACCGCATACTTGTTGGCCAGATCATTGGTTTTCTCTGGTTTGAATCACGTAGTAATGTGGTACCACACTGAGACAGCCAATTAAACCTGGATTCGGTCAGTATTTTAGTTGGTAACACGGGTAAGGCCTGGGTTAGTTCTGGGTTATGCCCGCATCTGGCTTATGATTTTGCCTTTTTCGCATACTTGTAGGCCAGATCCTTGGTTTTCTCTGGTTTGAATCACGTAGTAATGTGGTACCACACTGAGACAGCCAATTAAACCTGGATTCGGTCAGTATTTTAGTTGGTAACACGGGTAAGGCCTGGGTTAGTTCTGGGTTATGCCCGCATCTGGCTTATGATTTTGCCTTTTTCGCATACTTGTAGGCCAGATCTTTGGTTTTCTCTGGTTTGAATCACGTAGTAATGTGGTACCACACTGAAACAGACCATTAAACTTGGTTTCGATCAATATTTTAGAGGATAACACCGGTTAGGTCTGGGTTAGGTCTGGGTTATGCCCGCATCTCGCTCATGATTTTGCCTTCTTCGCATACTTGTTGGCCAGATCCTGGGTTTTTTAGGGTTTGAATCACGTAGTGATGTGGTTCCACACTGAAACAGTCCATTAAACTTGGTTTCGATCAATATTTTAGAGGATAACACCGGTTAGGTCTGGGTTAGGTCTGGGTTATGCCCGCATCTGGCTCATGATTTTGCCTTTTCCGCATTCTTGTTGGCCAAATCCTTGGTTTTCTCTGGTTTGAATCGCGTAATAATGTGGTACCACACTGAAACAGTCAATTAAACCTGGTTTCGATCAATATTTTAGAAGATAACACCGGTTAGGTCTGGGTTAGGTATGGGTTATGTCCACATCTGGCTCATGATTTTGCCTTTTCCGCATTCCTGTTGACCAGAACCTTGGTTTTATCTCGTTTGAATCAGGTAGTAATGTGGTACCACACTGAAGCAGACAATTAAACTTGGTTTCGATCAATATTTTAGAGGATAGAACCGGTTAGGTCTGGGTTAGGTCCGGGTAATGCCCTCATCTGGTTCACGATTTTGCCTTCTTCGCATACTTGTTGGCCAGATCCTTGGTTTTTTCGGGTTTGAATCACGTAGTAATGTGGTACCACGAAGTAACAGTGAATTAAACCTGGATTCGATCAGTATTTTAGTCGGTAACACCGGTTAGGCTTGGGTTAGGTCTGGGTTATGCCCCCATCTGACTCATTATTTTACCTTCTTCGTATACTTGTTGGACAGATCCTGGGTTTTTTCGGATTTGATTCACGTAGTAATTTGGTACCACACTGAAACAGACCATTAAACTTGGTTTCGATCAATATTTTCGAGGATAACACCGGTTAGGTCTGGGTTAGGTCTGGGTTTTGCCCGCATCTGGCTCATGATTTTGCCTTTCCGCATACTTGTTGGCCAAATCCTTGGTTTTCTCTGGTTTGAATCACGTAGTAATGTCGTACCACACTGAAACAGTCAATGAAACCTGGTTTCGATCAATATTTCAGGGGATAACACCGGATAGGTCTGGGTTATGTCTGGGTTATGCCCGCATCTGGCTCATGATTTTGCCCACTTCGCATACATGTTCGACAGGTCCTGGGTTTTTTCGGGTTTGAATCACGTAGTTATGCGGTGCCACACAGTAACAGTCAATTAAACCTGGATTCGGTCAGTATTTTAGTCGGTAACACCGGTTAGGCCTGGGTTATGTCTGGGTATGCCCCCATCTGACTCATGATTTTACCTTCTTCGTATACTTGTTGGACAGATCCTGGGTTTTTTCGGATTTGAGCCACACGGTAACGTAGTACCAAACAGTTACTGTCAATTAAGCCTGGATTCGGTCAGTATTTTAGAGGATAACACCGATAAAGTCCGGGTCAGGTCTGGGTTATGCCCGCATGTGGCTCATGATTTTGCCTTTTCCGCATACTTGTTGGCCAGATCCTTGGTTTTCTCTGGTTTGAATCACGTAGTAATGTGGTACCACACTGAGACAGCCAATTAAACCTGGATTCGGTCAGTATTTTAGTTGGTAACACGGGTAAGGCCTGGGTTAGTTCTGGGTTATGCCCGCATCTGGCTTATGATTTTGCCTTTTTCGCATACTTGTAGGCCAGATCTTTGGTTTTCTCTGGTTTGAATCACGTAGTAATGTGGTACCACACTGAAACAGACCATTAAACTTGGTTTCGATCAATATTTTAGAGGATAACACCGGTTAGGTCTGGGTTAGGTCTGGGTTATGCCCGCATCTCGCTCATGATTTTGCCTTCTTCGCATACTTGTTGGCCAGATCCTGGGTTTTTTAGGGTTTGAATCACGTAGTGATGTGGTTCCACACTGAAACAGTCCATTAAACTTGGTTTCGATCAATATTTTAGAGGATAACACCGGTTAGGTCTGGGTTACGTCTGGGTTATGCCCGCATCTCTCTCATAATTTTGCCTTCTTCGCATACTTGTTGGCCAGATCCTGGGTTTTTTCGGGTTTGAATCACGTAGTAATGTGGTACCCCAGTGAAACAGTCAATTAAACCTGGTTTCGATCAATATTTTAAAGGATAAAACCGGTTAGGTCTGGGTTAGGTCTGGGTTATGCCCGCATCTGGCTCATGATTTTACCTTCTTCGCATACTTGTTGGACAGATCCTGGTTTTTTCGGGTTTGAATCACGTAGTAATGTGGTACCACACTGAAACAGTCAATCAAACCTGGTTTCGATCAGTGTTTTAGAAGATAACACCGGTTAGGTCTGGGTTAGGTCTGGGTTATGCCCGCATCTGGCTCATGATTTTGCCTTTTCCGCATTCTTGTTGGCCAAATCCTTGGTTTTCTCTGGTTTGAATCGCGTAATAATGTGGTACCACACTGAAACAGTCAATTAAACCTGGTTTCGATCAATATTTTAGAAGATAACACCGGTTAGGTCTGGGTTAGGTCTGGGTTATGCCCGCATCTGGCT
Source organism: Colletes latitarsis (assembly GCF_051014445.1). Classification (NCBI taxonomy): domain Eukaryota; kingdom Metazoa; phylum Arthropoda; class Insecta; order Hymenoptera; family Colletidae; genus Colletes; species Colletes latitarsis. The sequence continues at coordinate 2,214,839 of NW_027488366.1, read as the reverse complement.
CATGATTTTGCCTTTTCCGCAAACTTGTTGGCCAAATCCTTGGTTTTCTCTGGTTTGAATCGCGTAATAATGTGGTACCACAGTGAGACAGTCAATTAAACCTGGTTTCGATCAATATTTCAGAGGATAACACCGGTTAGGTCTGGGTTAGGTATGGGTTATGTCCACATCTGGCTCATGATTTTGCCTTTTCCGCATTCCTGTTGACCAGAACCTTGGTTTTATCTCGTTTGAATCAGGTAGTAATGTGGTACCACACTGAAGCAGACAATTAAACTTGGTTTCGATCAATATTTTAGAGGATAGAACCGGTTAGGTCTGGGTTAGGTCCGGGTAATGCCCTCATCTGGTTCACGATTTTGCCTTCTTCGCATACTTGTTGGCCAGATCCTTGGTTTTTTCGGGTTTGAATCACGTAGTAATGTGGTACCACGAAGTAACAGTGAATTAAATCTGGATTCGATCAGTATTTTAGTCGGTAACACCGGTTAGGCTTGGGTTAGGTCTGGGTTATGCCCCCATCTGACTCATTATTTTACCTTCTTCGTATACTTGTTGGACAGATCCTGGGTTTTTTCGGATTTGATTCACGTAGTAATTTGGTACCACACTGAAACAGACCATTAAACTTGGTTTCGATCAATATATTCGAGGATAACACCGGTTAGGTCTGGGTTAGGTCTGGGTTTTGCCCGCATCTGGCTCATGATTTTGCCTTTCCGCATACTTGTTGGCCAAATCCTTGGTTTTCTCTGGTTTGAATCACGTAGTAATGTCGTACCACACTGAAACAGTCAATGAAACCTGGTTTCGATCAATATTTCAGGGGATAACACCGGATAGGTCTGGGTTATGTCTGGGTTATGCCCGCATCTGGCTCATGATTTTGCCCATTTCGCATACATGTTCGACAGGTCCTGGGTTTTTTCGGGTTTGAATCACGTAGTTATGCGGTGCCACACAGTAACAGTCAATTAAACCTGGATTCGGTCAGTATTTTAGTCGGTAACACCGGTTAGGCCTGGGTTATGTCTGGGTATGCCCCCATCTGACTCATGATTTTACCTACTTCGTATACTTGTTGGACAGATCCTGGGTTTTTTCGGATTTGATTCACGTAGTAATTTGGTACCACACTGAAACAGACCATTAAACTTGGTTTCGATCAATATTTTAGCCGGTAACACCGGTTAGGCCTGGGTTAGGTCTGGGTATGCCCCCATCTGACACATGATTTTACCTTCTTCGTATACTTGTTGGACAGATCCTGGGTTTTTTCGGATTTGAGCCACACGGTAACGTAGTACCAAACAGTTACTGTCAATTAAGCCTGGATTCGGTCAGTATTTTAGAGGATAACACCGATAAAGTCCGGGTCAGGTCTGGGTTATGCCCGCATGTGGCTCATGATTTTGCCTTTTCCGCATACTTGTTGGCCAGATCCTTGGTTTTCTCTGGTTTGAATCACGTAGTAATGTGGTACCACACTGAGACAGCCAATTAAACCTGGATTCGGTCAGTATTTTAGTTGGTAACACCGGTAAGGTCTGGGTTAGTTCTGGGTTATGCCCGCATCTGGCTTATGATTTTGCCTTTTTCGCATACTTGTAGGCCAGATCCTTGGTTTTCTCTGGTTTGAATCACGTAGTAATGTGGTACCACACTGAAACAGACCATTAAACTTGGTTTCGATCAATATTTTAGAGGATAACACCGGTTAGGTCTGGGTTAGGTCTGGGTTATGCCCGCAACTCGCTCATGATTTTGCCTTCTTCGCATACTTGTTGGCCAGATCCTGGGTTTTTTAGGGTTTGAATCACGTAGTGATGTGGTTCCACACTGAAACAGTCCATTAAACTTGGTTTCGATCAATATTTTAGAGGATAACACCGGTTAGGTCTGGGTCACGTCTGGGTTATGCCCGAATCTCGCTCATAATTTTGCCTTCTTCGCATACTTGTTGGCCAGATCCTGGGTTTTTTCGGGTTTGAATCACGTAGTAATGTGGTACCACAGTGAAACAGTCAATTAAACCTGGTTTCGATCAATATTTTAGAGGATAAAACCGGTTAGGTCCGGGTTAGGTCTGGGTTATGCCCGCATCTGGCTCATGATTTTGCCTTTTCCGCATACTTGTTGGCCAAATCCTTGGTTTTCTCTGGTTCGAATCACGTAGTAATGTGGTACCACACTGAAACAGTCAATGAAACCTGGATTCGATCAATATTTCAGGGGATAAAACCGGTTAGGTCTGGGTCAGGTATGGGTTATGCCCACATCTGGCTCATGATTTTGCCTTTTCCGCATTCCTGTTGGCCAGATCCTTGGTTTTCTCTGGTTTGAATCGCGTAGTAATGTGGTACCACGAAGTAACAGTGAATTACACCTGGATTCGGTCAGTATTTTAATCGGTAACACCGGTTAGGCCTGGGTTAGGTCTGGGTTATGCCCCCATCATACTCATGATTTTACCTTCTTCGCATACTTGTTGGACAGATCCTGGTTTTTCGGGTTTGAATCACGTAGTAATGTGGTACCACACTGAAACAGTCAATCAAACCTGGTTTCGATCAATATTTTAGAGGATAAAACCGGTTAGGTCCGGGTTAGGTCTGGGTTATGCCCGCATCTGGCTCATGATTTTGCCTTTTCCGCATACTTGTTGGCCAAATCCTTGGTTTTCTCTGGTTTGAATCGCGTAATAATGTGGTACCACACTGAAACAGTCAATTAAACCTGGTTTCGATCAATATTTTAGAGGATAACACCGGTTAGGTCTGGGTCACGTCTGGGTTATGCCCGAATCTCGCTCATAATTTTGCCTTCTTCGCATACTTGTTGGCCAGATCCTGGGTTTTTTCGGGTTTGAATCGCGTAATAATGTGGTACCACAGTGAGACAGTCAATTAAACCTGGTTTCGATCAATATTTTAGAGGATAAAACCGGTTAGGTCTGGGTTAGGTCTGGGTTATGCCCGCATCTGGCTTATGATTTTGCCTTTTTCGCATACTTGTAGGCCAGATCCTTGGTTTTCTCCGGTTTGCATCACGTAGTAATGTGGTACCACACTGAAACAGACCATTAAACTTGCTTTCGATCAATATTTTAGAGGATAACACCGGTTAGGTCTGGGTCAGGTCTGGGTTATGCCCGCATCTGGCTCATGATTTTACCTTTTCCGCATACTTGTTGGCCAGATCCTTGGTTTTCTCCGGTTTGAATCACGTAGTAATGTGGTACCACGAAGTAACAGTGAATTACACCTGGATTCGGTCAGTATTGTAATCGGTAACACCGGTTAGGCCTGGGTTAGGTCTGGGTTATGCCCCCATCTGACTCAAGATTTTACCTTCTTCGCATAGTTGTTGGACAGATCCTGGGTTTTTTCGGGTTTGAATCACGTAATAATGTGGTACCACTGTGAAACAGTCAATTAAACCTGGTTTCGATCAATATTTTCGAGGATAACACCGGTTAGGTCTGGGTTAGGCCTGGGTTATGGCCGCATCTCGCTCATGATTTTGCCTTTTTCATATACTTGTTGGCCAGATCTTGTGTTTTTTCGGGTTTGAATCATATAGTAATGCGGTACCAAACTGAAACAGTCAATTAAACCTGGTTTCGATCAATATTTCAGGGGATAGCACCGGATAGGTCTGGATCAGGTCTGGTTATGCCCGCATCTCGCTCATAATTTTGCATTCTTCGCATACTTGTTGGCCAGATCCTGGGTTTTTTCGGGTTTGAATCACGTAGTAACGTGGTACCACAGTGAAACAGTCAATTAAACCTGGTTTCGATCAATATTTTCGAGGATAACACCGGTTAGGTCTGGGTTAGGTCTGGGTTATGCCCGCCTCTGCCTCATGATTTTGCCTTTCCGCATACTTGTTGGCCAAATCCTTGGTTTGCTCTGGTTTGAATCACGTAGTAATGTGGTACCACACTGAGACAGCCAACTAAACCTGGATTCGGTCAGTATTTTAGTTGGTAACACCGGTAAGGTCTGGGTTAGTTCTGGGTTATGCCCGCATCTGGCTTATGATTTTGCCTTTTTCGCATACTTGTAGGCCCGATCCTCGGTTTTCTCTGGTTTGAATCGCGTAATAATGTGGTACCACAGTGAAACACTCAATTGAACCTGGTTTCGATCAATATTTCAGGGGATAACACCGGATAGGTCTGGGTTAGGTATGGGTTATGCCCGCATCTCGCTCATAATTTTGCCTTCTTCGCATACTTGTTGGCCAGGTCCTGGGTTTTCTCTGGTTTGAATCACGTAGTAATGTGGTACCACGAAGTAACAGTGAATTACACATGGATTCGGTCAGTTTTTTAATCGGTAACACCGGTTAGGCCTGGGTTAGGTCTGGGTTATGCCCCCATCTGACTCAAGATTTTACCTTCTTCGCATAGTTGTTGGACAGATCCTGGGTTTTTTCGGGTTTGAATCACGTAGTAATGTGGTACCACAGTGAAACAGTCAATTAAACCTGGTTTCGATCAATATTTTAGAGGATAAAACCGGTTAGGTTTGGGTTAGGTCTGGGTTATGCCCGCATCTGGCTCATGATTTTGCCTTTTCCGCATACTTGTTGGCCAAATCCTTGGTTTTCTCTGGTTCGAATCACGTAGTAATGTGGTACCACACTGAAACAGTCAATGAAACCTGGTTTCGATCAATATTTCAGGGGATAAAACCGGTTAGGTCTGGGTCAGGTATGGGTTATGCCCACATCTGGCTCATGATTTTGCCTTTTCCGCATTCCTGTTGGCCAAATCCTTGGTTTTCTCTGGTTTGAATCGCGTAATAATGTGGTACCACAGTGAAACACTCAATTGAACCTGGTTTCGATCAATATTTCAGGGGATAACACCGGATAGGTCTGGGTTAGGTATGGGTTATGCCCGCATCTCGCTCATAATTTTGCCTTCTTCGCATACTTGTTGGCCAGGTCCTGGGTTTTCTCTGGTTTGAATCACGTAGTAATGTGGTACCACGAAGTAACAGTGAATTACACCTGGATTCGGTCAGTATTTTAATCGGTAACACCGGTTAGGCCTGGGTTAGGTCTGGGTTATGCCCCCATCTGACTCAAGATTTTACCTTCTTCGCATAGTTGTTGGACAGATCCTGGGTTTTTTCGGGTTTGAATCACGTAATAATGTGGTACCACTGTGAAACAGTCAATTAAACCTGGTTTCGATCAATATTTTAGAGGATAATACCGTTTAGGTCCAGGTTAGGCCTGGGTTATGGCCGCATCTCGCTCATGATTTTGCCTTTTTCATATACTTGTTGGCCAGATCTTGTGTTTTTTCAGGTTTGAATCATATAGTAATGTGGTACCAAACTGAAACAGTCAATTAAACCTGGTTTCGATGAATATTTCTGGGGATAGCACCGGATAGGTCTGGATTAGGTCTGGGTTATGCCCGCCTCTGCCTCATGATTTTGCCTTTCCGCATACTTGTTGGCCAAATCCTTGGTTTTCTCTGGTTTGAATCACGTAGTAATGTGGTACCACGAAGTAACAGTGAATTACACCTGGATTCGATCAATATTTCAGGGGATAACACCGGATAGGTCTGGGTTATGTCTGGGTTATGCCCGCAACTGGCTCATGATTTTGCATTCTTCGCATACTTGTTGGCCAGATCCTGGGTTTTTTCGGGTTTGAATCACGTAGTAATGTGGTACCACAGTGAAACAGTCAATTAAACCTGGTTTCGATCAATATTTTCGAGGATAACACCGGTTAGGTCTGGGTTAGGTCTGGGTTATGCCCGCCTCTGCCTCATGATTTTGCCTTCCCGCATACTTGTTGGCCAAATCCTTGGTTTTCTCTGGTTTGAATCACGTAGTAATGTGGTACCACACTGAAACAGTCAATGAAACCTGGTTTCGATCAATATTTCAGGGGATAACACCGGATAGGTTTGGGTTATGTCTGGGTTATGCCCGCATCTGGCTCATGATTTTGCCCACTTCGCATACATGTTCGACAGGTCCTGGGTTTTTTCGGGTTTGAATCACGTAGTTATGCGGTGCCACACAGTAACAGTCAATTAAACCTGGATTCGGTCAGTATTTTAGTCGGTAACACCGGTTAGGCCTGGGTTAGGTCTGGGTATGCCCCCATCTGACTCATGATTTTACCTTCTTCGTATACTTGTTGGACAGATCCTGGGTTTTTTCGGATTTGATTCACGTAGTAATTTGGTACCACACTGAAACAGACCATTAAACTTGGTTTCGATCAATATTTTAGCCGGTAACACCGGTTAGGCCTGGGTTAGGTCTGGGTATGCCCCCATCTGACACATGATTTTACCTTCTTCGTATACTTGTTGGACAGATCCTGGGTTTTGTCGGATTTGAACCACATGGTAACGTAGTACCAAACAGTTACTGTCAATTAAGCCTGGATTCGGTCAGTATTTTAGAGGATAACACCGATAAGGTCCGGGTCAGGTCTGGGTTATGCCCGCATGTGGCTCATGATTTTGCCTTTTCCGCATACTTGTTGGCCAGATCCTTGGTATTCTCTGGTTTGAATCACGTAGTAATGTGGTACCACACTGAGACAGCCAATTAAACCTGGATTCGGTCAGTGTTTTAGTTGGTAACACCGGTAAGGGCTGGGTTAGTTCTGGGTTATGCCCGCATCTGGCTCATGATTTTGCCTTTTTCGCATACTTGTAGGCCAGATCCTTGGTTTTCTCTGGTTTGAATCACCTAGTAATGTGGTACCACGAAGTAACAGTGAATTACACCTGGATTCGGTCAGTATTTTAATCGGTAACACCGGTTAGGCCTGGGTTAGGTATGGGTTATGCCCCCATCTGACTCAAGATTTTACCTTCTTCGCATAGTTGTTGGACAGATCCTGGGTTTTTTCGGGTTTGAATCACGTAATAATGTGGTACCACTGTGAAACAGTCAATTAAACCTGGTTTCGATCAATATTTCAGGGGATAACACCGGGTAGGTCTAGGTTATGTCTGGGTTATGCCCGCAACTGGCTCATGATTTTGCCTTGTTCGCATACTTGTTGGCCAGATGCTGGGTTTTTTCGGATTTGAATCACGTAGTAATGTGGCACCACATTGAAACAGTCAATTAAACCTGGTTTCGATCAATATTTCAGGGGATAACACCGGATAGGTCTAGGTTATGTCTGGGTTATGCCCGCATCTGGCTTATGATTTTGCCCACTTCGCATACATGTTCGACAGGTCCTGGGTTTTTTCGGGGTTGAATCACGTAGTAATGTGGTACCACAGAGAAACAGTCAATTAAACTTGTTTTCGATCAATATTTTAGAAGATAACACCGGTTAGGTCTGGGTTAGGTCTGGGTTATGCCCGCATCTGGCTCATGATTTTGCCTTTTCCGCATTCTTGTTGGCCAAATCCTTGGTTTTCTCTGGTTTGAATCGCGTAATAATGTGGTACCACGAAGTAACAGTGAATTACACCTGGATTCGGTCAGTATTTTAATCGGTAACACCGGTTAGGCCTGGGTTAGGTCTGGGTTATGCCCCCATCAGACTCATGATTTTACCTTCTTCGCATACTTGTTGGACAGATCCTGGTTTTTTCGGGTTTGAAGCACGTAGTAATGTGTTACCACACTGAAACAGTCAATCAAACCTGGTTTCGATCAATATTTTAGAAGATAACACCGGTTAGGTCTGGGTTAGGTCTGGGTTATGCCCGCATCTGGCTCATGATTTTGCCTTTTCCGCATTCTTGTTGGCCAAATCCTTGGTTTTCTCTGGTTTGAATCGCGTAATAATGTGGTACCACAGTGAAACAGTCAATTAAACCTGGTTTCGATCAATATTTTAGAGGATAACACCGGTTAGGTCTAGGTTAGGCCTGGGTTTTGGCCGCATCTCGCTCATGATTTTGCCTTTTTCATATACTTGTTGGCCAGATCTTGTGTTTTTTCGGGTTTGAATCATATAGTAATGTGGTACCAAACTGAAACAGTCAATTAAACCTGGTTTCGATCAATATTTCAGGGGATCACACCGGATAGGTCTGGGTTAGGTCTGGGTTATGCCCGCATCTCGCTCATAATTTTGCCTTCTTCGCATACTCGTTGGCCAGATCCTGGGTTTTTTCGGGTTTGAATCACGTAGTAATGTGGTACCACAGAGAAACAGTCAATTAAACTTGTTTTCGATCAATATTTTAGAGGATAACACCGGATAGGTCAGGGTCAGGTCTGGGTCATGCCCGCATCAGGCTCATGATTTTACCTTTTCCGCATACTTGTTGGCCAGATCCTTGGTTTTCTCTGGTTTGAATCACGTAGTAATGTGGTACCACACTGAAACAGTCAATCAAACCTGATTTCGATCAATATTTTAGAAGATAACACCGGTTAGGTCTGGGTTAGGTCTGGGTTATGCCCGCATCTGGATCATGATTATGCCTTTTCCGCATTCTTGTTGGCCAAATCCTTGGTTTTCTCTGGTTTGAATCGCGTAATAATGTGGTACCACAGTGAAACACTCAATTAAACCTGGTTTCGCTCAATATTTTAGAGGATAACACCGGTTAGGTCTAGGTTAGGCCTGGGTTATGCCCGCAACTGGCTCATGATTTTGCCTTGTTCGCATACTTGTTGGCCAGATCCTGGGTTTTTTCGGATTTGATTCACGTAGTAATTTGGTACCACACTGAAAGAGACCATTAAACTTGGTTTCGATCAATATTTTACAGGATAACACCGGTTAGGTCTGGGTTAGGTCTGGGTTATGCCCGCATCTGGCTCATGATTTTGCCTTGTTCGCATACTTGTTGGCCAGATCCTGGGTTTTTTCGGATTTGAATCACGTAGTAATGTGGCACCACATTGAAACAGTCAATTAAACCTGGTTTCGATCAATATTTCAGGGGATAACACCGGATAGGTCTAGGTTATGTCTGGGTTATGCCCGCATCTGGCTCATGATTTTGCCCACTTCGCATACATGTTCGACAGGTCCTGGGTTTTTTCGGATTTGATTCACGTAGTAATTTGGTACCACACTGAAACAGACCATTAAACTTGGTTTCGATCAATATTTTCGAGGATAACACCGGTTAGGTCTGGGTCACGTCTGGGTTATGCCCGCATCTCGCTCATAATTTTGCCTTCTTCGCATACTTGTTGGCCAGATCCTGGGTTTTTTCGGGTTTGAATCACGTAGTAATGTGGTACCACAGTGAAACAGTCAATTAAACCTGGTTTCGATCAATATTTTAGAGGATAAAACCGGTTAGGTCTGGGTTAGGTCTGGGTTATGCCCGCATCTGGCTCATGATTTTGCCTTTTCCGCATTCTTGTTGGCCTAATCCTTGGTTTTCTCTGGTTTGAATCGCGTAATAATGTGGTACCACAGTGAAACAGTCAATTAAACCTGGTTTCGATCAATATTTTAGAGGATAACACCGGTTAGGTCTAGGTTAGGCCTGGGTTATGGCCGCATCTCGCTCATGATTTTGCCTTTTTCATATACTTGTTGGCCAGATCTTGTGTTTTTTCGGGTTTGAATCCTATAGTAATGTGGTACCAAGCTGAAACAGTCAATTAAACCTGGTTTCGATCAATATTTCAGGGGATAACACCGGATAGGTCTGGGTTAGGTCTGGGTTATGCCCGCATCTCGCTCATAATTTTGCCATCTTCGCATACTTGTTGGCCAGATCCTGGGTGTTTCAGGGTTTGAATCACGTAGTGATGTAGTACCACATTGAAACAGTCAATTAAACCTGGTTTCGATCAATATTTCAGGGGATATCGCCGGTTAGGTCTGGGTTAGGTCTGGGTTATGCCCGCATCTGGCTCATGATATTGCCTTCTTCGCATACTTGTTGGCCAGATCCTTGGTTTTTTCGCGTTTGAATCACGTAGTAATGTGGTACCGCGAAGTAACAGTGAATTAAACCTGGATTCGGTCAGTATTTTAGTCGGTAACACCGGTTAGGCCTGGGTTAGGTCTGGGTTATGCCCCCATCTGTCTCATGATTTTACCTTTTTCGCATACTTGTTGGACAGATCCTGGGTTTTTTCGTGTTTGAATCACGTAGTAATGTGGTACCACACTGAAACAGTCAATTAAACCTGGTTTCGATTAATATTTTAGAAGATAACACCGGTTAGGTCTGGGTTAGGTCTGGGTTATGCCCGCATCTGGCTCATGATTTTGCCTTTTCCGCAAACTTGTTGGCCAAATCCTTGGTTTTCTCTGGTTTGAATCGCGTAATAATGTGGTACCACAGTGAGACAGTCAATTAAACCTGGTTTCGATCAATATTTCAGAGGATAACACCGGTTAGGTCTGGGTTAGGTATGGGTTATGTCCACATGTGGCTCATGATTTTGCCTTTTCCGCATTCCTGTTAACCAGAACCTTGGTTTTATCTCGTTTGAATCAGGTAGTAATGTGGTACCACAGTGAAACCGTCAATTAAACCTGGTTTCGATCAATATTTTAGAGGATAACACCGGTTAGGTCTAGGTTAGGCCTGGGTTATGGCCGCATCTCGCTCATGATTTTGCCTTTTTCATATACTTGTTGGCCAGATCTTGTGTTTTTTCGGGTTTGAATCATATAGTAATGTGGTACCAAACTGAAACAGTCAATTAAACCTGGTTTCGAACAATATTTCAGGGGATAACACCGGATAGGTCTGGGTTAGGTCTGGGTTATGCCCGCATCTCGCTCATAATTTTGCCTTCTTCGCATACTTGTTGGCCAGGTCCTGGGTTTTTTCGGGTTTGAATCACGTAGTAATGTGGTACCACAGTGAAGCAGTCAATTAAACTTGTTTTCGATCAATATTTTAGAGGATAACACCGGTTAGGTCAGGGTCAGGTCTGGGTTATGCCCGTATCTGGCTCATGATTTTGCCTTTTCCGAAAACTTGTTGGCCAAATCCTTGGTTTTCTCTGGTTTGAATCACGTAGTAATGTGGTACCACGAAGTAACAGTTAATTACACCTGGATTCGGTCAGTATTTTAATCGGTAACACCGGTTAGGCCTGGGTTAGGTCTGGGTTATGCCCCCATCTGACTCAAGATTTTACCTTCTTCGCATAGTTGGTGGACAGATCCTGCGTTTTTTCGGGTTTGAATCACGTAATAATGTGGTACCACTGTGAAACAGTCAATTAAACCTGGTTTCGATCAATATTTTAGAGGATAACACCGGTTAGGTCTAGGTTAGGCCTGGGTTATGGCCGCATCTCGCTCATGATTTTGCCTTTTTCATATACTTGTTGGCCAGATCTTGTGTTTTTTCGGGTTTGAATCATATAGTAATGTGGTACCAAACTGAAACAGTCAATTAAACCTGGTTTCGATCAATATTTCAGTGGATAGCACCGGATAGGTCTGGATCAGGTCTGGGTTATGCCCGCATCTCGCTCATAATTTTGCATTCTTCGCATACTTGTTGGCCAGATCCTGGGTTTTTTCGGGTTTGAATCACGTAGTAATGTGGTACCACAGTGAAACAGTCAATTAAACCTGGTTTCGATCAATATTTTCGAGGATAACACCGGTTAGGTCTGGGTTAGGTCTGGGTTATGCCCGCCTCTGCCTCATGATTTTGCCTTTCCGCATACTTGTTGGCCAAATCCTTGGTTTGCTCTGGTTTGAATCACGTAGTAATGTGGTACCACACTGAAACAGTCAATGAAACCTGGTTTCGATCAATATTTCAGGGGATAACACCGGATAGGTCTGGGTTTGGTCTGGGTATGCCCCCATCTGACTCATGATTTTACCTTCTTCGCATACTTGTTGGACAGATCCTGGTTTTTTCGGGTTTGAATCACGTAGTAATGTGTTACCACACTGAAACAGTCAATCAAACCTGGTTTCGATCAATATTTTAGAAGATAACACCGGTTAGGTCTGGATTAGGTCTGGGTTATGCCCGTATCTGGCTCATGATTTTGCCTTTTCCGCATTCTTGTTGGCCAAATCCTTGGTTTTCTCTGGTTTGAATCGCGTAATAATGTGGTACCACAGTGAAACACTCAATTAAACCTGGTTTCGATCAATATTTTAGAGGATAACACCGGTTAGGTCTAGGTTAGGCCTGGGTTATGGCCGCATCTCGCTCATGATTTTGCCTTTTTCATATAATTGTTGGCCAGATCTTGTGTTTTTTCGGGTTTGAATCATATAGTAATGTGGTACCAAACTGAAACAGTCAATTAAACCTGGTTTCGAACAATATTTCAGGGGATAACACCGGATAGGTCTGGGTTAGGTCTGGGTTTTGCCCGCATCTCGCTCATAATTTTGCCTTCTTCGCATACTTGTTGGCCAGGTCCTGGGTTTTTTCGGGTTTGAATCAGGTAGTAATGTGGTACCACAGTGAAGCAGTCAATTAAACTTGTTTTCGATCAATATTTTAGAGGATAACACCGGTTAGGTCAGGGTCAGGTCTGGGTTATGCCCCCATCGGGCTCATGATTTTACCTTTTCCGCATACTTGTTGGCCAGATCCTTGGTTTTCTCTGGTTTGAATCACGTAGTAATGTGGTACCACGAAGTAACAGTGAATTACACCTGGATTCGGTCAGTATTTTAATCGGTAACACCGGTTAGGCCTGGGTTAGGTCTGGGTAATGCCCCCATCTGACTCAAGATTTTACCTTCTTCGCATAGTTGTTGGACAGATCCTGCGTTTTTTCGGGTTTGAATCACGTAATAATGTGGTACCACTGTGAAACAGTCAATTAAACCTGGTTTCGATCAATATTTTAGAGGATAACACCGGTTAGGTCTAGGTTAGGCCTGGGTTATGGCCGCATCTCGCTCATGATTTTGCCTTTTTCATATACTTGTTGGCCAGATCTTGTGTTTTTTCGGGTTTGAATCATATAGTAATGCGGTACCAAACTGAAACAGTCAATTAAACCTGGTTTCGATCAATATTTCAGGGGATAGCACCGGATAGGTCTGGATCAGGTCTGGTTATGCCCGCATCTCGCTCATAATTTTGCATTCTTCGCATACTTGTTGGCCAGATCCTGGGTTTTTTCGGGTTTGAATCACGTAGTAACGTGGTACCACAGTGAAACAGTCAATTAAACCTGGTTTCGATCAATATTTTCGAGGATAACACCGGTTAGGTCTGGGTTAGGTCTGGGTTATGCCCGCCTCTGCCTCATGATTTTGCCTTTCCGCATACTTGTTGGCCAAATCCTTGGTTTGCTCTGGTTTGAATCACGTAGTAATGTGGTACCACACTGAGACAGCCAACTAAACCTGGATTCGGTCAGTATTTTAGTTGGTAACACCGGTAAGGTCTGGGTTAGTTCTGGGTTATGCCCGCATCTGGCTTATGATTTTGCCTTTTTCGCATACTTGTAGGCCAGATCCTCGGTTTTCTCTGGTTTGAATCACGTAGTAATGTGGTACCACACTGAAACAGACCATTAAACTTGGTTTCGATCAATATTTTAGAGGATAACACCGGTTAGGTCTGGGTTAGGTCTGGGTTATGCCCGCAACTCGCTCATGATTTTGCGTTATTCGCATACTTGTTGGCCAGATCCTGGGTTTTTTAGGGTTTGAATCACGTAGTGATGTGGTTCCACACTGAAACAGTCCATTAAACTTGGTTTCGATCAATATTTTAGAGGATAACACCGGTTAGGTCTGGGTCACGTCTGGGTTATGCCCGCATCTCGCTCATAATTTTGCCTTCTTCGCATACTTGTTGGCCAGATCCTGGGTTTTTTCGGGTTTGAATCACGTAGTAATGTGGTACCACAGTGAAACAGTCAATTAAACCTGGTTTCGATCAATATTTTAGAGGATAAAACCGGTTAGGTTTGGGTTAGGTCTGGGTTATGCCCGCATCTGGCTCATGATCTTGCCTTTTCCGCATACTTGTTGGCCAAATCCTTGGTTTTCTCTGGTTCGAATCACGTAGTAATGTGGTACCACACTGAAACAGTCAATGAAACCTGGTTTCGATCAATATTTCAGGGGATAAAACCGGTTAGGTCTGGGTCAGGTATGGGTTATGCCCACATCTGGCTCATGATTTTGCCTTTTCCGCATTCCTGTTGGCCAGATCCTTGGTTTTCTCTGGTTTGAATCGCGTAGTAATGTGGTACCACAGTGAAACAGTCAATTAAACCTGGTTTCGATCAATATTTTAGATGATAAAACCGGTTAGGTCTGGGTTAGGTCTGGGTTATGCCCGCATCTGGCTCATGATTTTGCCTTTTCCGCATACTTGTTGGCCAAATCCTTGGTTTTCTCTGGTTCGAATCACGTAGTAATGTGGTACCACACTGAAACAGTCAATTAAACCTGGTTTCGATCAATATTTCAGGGGATAACACCGGATAGGTCTGGGTTAGGTATGGGTTATGCCCGCATCTCGCTCATAATTTTGCCTTCTTCGCATACTTGTTGGCCAGGTCCTGGGTTTTCTCTGGTTTGAATCACGTAGTAATGTGGTACCACGAAGTAACAGTGAATTACACCTGGATTCGGTCAGTATTTTAATCGGTAACACCGGTTAGGCCTGGGTTAGGTCTGGGTTATGCCCCCATCTGACTCAAGATTTTACCTTCTTCGCATAGTTGTTGGACAGATCCTGGGTTTTTTCGGGTTTGAATCACGTAATAATGTGGTACCACTGTGAAACAGTCAATTAAACCTGGTTTCGATCATTATTTTAGAGGATAACACCGTTTAGGTCCAGGTTAGGCCTGGGTTATGGCCGCATCTCGCTCATGATTTTGCCTTTTTCATATACTTGTTGGCCAGATCTTGTGTTTTTTCAGGTTTGAATCATATAGTAATGTGGTACCAAACTGAAACAGTCAATTAAACCTGGTTTCGATGAATATTTCTGGGGATAGCACCGGATAGGTCTGGATTAGGTCTGGGTTATGACCGCATCTCGCTCATAATTTTGCATTCTTCGCATACTTGTTGGCCAGATCCTGGGTTTTTTCGGGTTTGAATCACGTAGTAATGTGGTACCACAGTGAAACAGTCAATTAAACCTGGTTTCGATCAATATTTTCGAGGATAACACCGGTTAGGTCTGGGTTAGGTCTGGGTTATGCCCGCCTCTGCCTCATGATTTTGCCTTTCCGCATACTTGTTGGCCAAATCCTTGGTTTTCTCTGGTTTGAATCACGTAGTAATGTGGTACCACACTGAAACAGTCAATGAAACCTGGTTTTGATCAATATTTCAGGGGATAACACCGGATAGGTCTGGGTTATGTCTGGGTTATGCCCGCATCTGGCTCATGATTTTGCCCACTTCGCATACATGTTCGACAGGTCCTGGGTTTTTTCGGGTTTGAATCACGTAGTTATGCGGTGCCACACAGTAACAGTCAATTAAACCTGGATTCGGTCAGTATTTTAGTCGGTAACACCGGTTAGGCCTGGGTTAGGTCTGGGTATGCCCCCATCTGACTCATGATTTTACCTTCTTCGTATACTTGTTGGACAGATCCTGGGTTTTTTCGGATTTGATTCACGTAGTAATTTGGTACCACACTGAAACAGACCATTAAACTTGGTTTCGATCAATATTTTAGAGGATAACACCGGTTAGGTCTGGGTTAGGTCTGGGTTATGCCCGCATCTGTCTCATGATTTTGCCTTGTTCGCATACTTGTTGGCCAGATCCTGGGTTTTTTCGGATTTGAATCACGTAGTAATGTGGCACCACATTGAAACAGTCAATTAAACCTGGTTTCGATCAATATTTTAGAGGATAAAACCGGTTAGGTCTGGGTTAGGTATGGCTTATGTCCACATCTGGCTCATGATTTTACCTTTTCCGCATTCCTGTTGATCAGAACCTTGGTTTTATCTTGTTTGAATCAGGTAGTAATGTGGTACCACACTGAAACAGACAATTAAACTTGTTTTCGATCAATATTTTAGAGGATAACACCGGTTAGGTCTGGGTCAGGTCTAGGTTATGCCCGCATCTGGCTCATGATTTTACCTTTTCCGCATACTTGTTGGCCAGATCCTTCGTTTTCTCTGGTTTGAATCACGTAGTAATGTGGTACCACGAAGTAACAGTGAATTACACCTGGATTCGGTCAGTATTGTAATCGGTAACACCGGTTAGGCCTGGGTTTGGTCTGGGTTATGCCCCCATCTGACTCAAGATTTTACCTTCTTCGCATAGTTGTTGGACAGATCCTGGGTTTTTTCGGGTTTGAATCACGTAATAATGTGGTACCACTGTGAAACAGTCAATTAAACCTGGTTTCGATCAATATTTTCGAGGATAACACCGGTTAGGTCTGGGTTATGTCTGGGTTATGCCCGCATCTGGCTCATGATTTTGCCTTGTTCGCATACTTGTTGGCCAGATCCTGGGTTTTTTCGGATTTGAATCACGTAGTAATGTGGCACCACATTGAAACAGTCAATTAAACCTGGTTTCGATCAATATTTTAGAGGATAAAACCGGTTAGGTCTGGGTTAGGTATGGCTTATGTCCACATCTGGCTCATGATTTTACCTTTTCCGCATTCCTGTTGATCAGAACCTTGGTTTTATCTTGTTTGATTCACGTAGTAATTTGGTACCACACTGAAACAGACCATTAAACTTGGTTTCGATCAATATTTTCGAGGATAACGCCGGTTAGGTCTGGGTCACGTCTGGGTTATGCCCGCATCTCGCTCATAATTTTGCCTTCTTCGCATACTTGTTGGCCAGATCCTGGGTTTTTTCGGGTTTGAATCACGTAGTAATGTGGTACCACAGTGAAACAGTCAATTAAACCTGCTTTCGATCAATATTTTAGAGGATAAAACCGGTTAGGTCTGGGTTAGGTCTGGGTTATGCCCGCATCTGGCTCATGATTTTGCCTTTTCCGCATACTTGTTGGCCAAATCCTTGGTTTTCTCTGGTTCGAATCACGTAGTAATGTGGTACCACACTGAAACAGTCAGTGAAACCTGGTTTCGATCAATATTTCAGGGGATAAAACCGATTAGGTCTGGGTCAGGTATGGGTTATGCCCACATCTGGCTCATGATTTTGCCTTTTCCGCATTCCTGTTGGCCAGATCCTTGGTTTTCTCTGGTTTGAATCGCGTAGTAATGTGGTACCACAGTGAAACAGTCAATTAAACCTGGTTTCGATCAATATTTTAGAGGATAAAACCGGTTAGGTCTGGGTTAGGTCTGGGTTATGCCCGCATCTGGCTCATGATTTTGCCTTTTCCGCATACTTGTTGGCCAAATCCTTGGTTTTCTCTGATTCGAATCACGTAGTAATGTGGTACCACACTGAAACAGTCAATTAAACATGGTTTCGATCAATATTTTAGAGGATAACACCGGTTAGGTCAGGGTCAGGTCTGGGTCATGCCCGCATCGGGCTCATGATTTTACCTTTTCCGCATACTTGTTGGCCAGATCCTTCGTTTTCTCTGGTTTGAATCACGTAGTAATGTGGTACCACGAAGTAACAGTGAATTACACCTGGATTCGGTCAGTATTTTAATCGGTAACACCGGTTAGGCCTGGGTTAGGTATGGGTTATGCCCCCATCTGACTCAAGATTTTACCTTCTTCGCATACTTGTTGGACAGATCCTGGTTTTTTTCGGGTTTGAATCACGTAGTAATGTGGTACCACACTGAAACAGTCAATCAAACCTGATTTCGATCAATATTTTAGAAGATAACACCGGTTAGGTCTGGGTTAGGTCTGGGTTATGCCCTCATCTGGCTCATGATTTTGCCTTTTCCGCATTCTTGTTGGCCAAATCCTTGGTTTTCTCTGGTTTGAATCGCGTAATAATGTGGTACCACAGTGAAACACTCAATTAAACCAGGTTTCGATCAATATTTTAGAGGATAACACCGGTTAGTTCTGGGTTAGGTCTGGGTTATGCCAGCATCTGGCTCATGATTTTGCCTTCTTCGCAAATTTGTTGGCCAGTTCCTGGATCTTTTCGGGTTTGAATCACGTAGTATTGTGGTACCACGCTGAAACAGCCAATTAAGCCTGGATTCGGTAAGTATTTTAGTCGGTAACGCCGGTAAGGTCTGGGTTAGGTCTGGGTTATGCCCGCATCTGGCTCATGATTTTGCCTTTTCCGCATACTTGTAGGCCAGATCCTTGGTTTTCTCTGGTTTGAATCACGTAGTAATGTGGTACCACACTGTAACAGTCAATGAAACCTGGTTTCGATCAATATTTTAGAGGATAACACCAGTTAGGTCTGGGTTAGGTCTGGGTTGTGCCCGCATCTCGCTCATGATTTTGCCTTCTTCGCATACTTGTTGGCCAGATCCTGGGTTTTCTCCTGTTTGAATCACGTAGTAATGTGGTGCCACACTGAAACAGACAATTAAACCTGGTTTCGATCAATATTTTAGAGGATAACACCGGTTAGGTCTGGGATAGGTCTGGGTTATGCCCGCATCTGGCTCATGATTTTGCCTTTTCCGCATTCTTGTTGGCCAGATCCTTGGTTTTCTCTGGTTTGAATCACGGAGTAATGGGGTACCACACTGAAACAGTCAATTAAACCTGGTTTCGATCCACATTTTAGAGGATAACAACGGTTAGGTCTGGGTTATGCCCGCATCTGGCGCATGATTTTGCCTTCTTCGCATACTTGTTGGCCAGATTCTGGGTTTTTTCGGATTTGAATCACGTAGTAATGTGGTTCCACACTGAAACAGTCCATTAAACTTGGTTTCGATCAATATTTTAGAGGATAATACCGGTTAGGTCTGGGTTACGTCTGGGTTATACCCGCATCAGGCTCATGAATTTGCCTTGTCCGCATTCTTGTTGGCCAGATCCTTGGTTTTCTCTGGTTTGAATCACGGAGTAATGGGGTACCATACTGAAACAGTCAATTAAACCTGGTTTCGATCCACATTTTAGAGGATAACAACGGTTAGGTCTGGGTTATGCCCGCATCTGGCGCATGATTTTGCCTTCTTCGCATACTTGTTGGCCAGATTCTGGGTTTTCTCGGATTTGAATCACGTAGTAATGTGATACCACACAGTAACAGTCAATTAAACCTGGATTCGGTCAGTATTTTAGTCGGTAACACCGGTTAGGTCTGGGTTAGGTCTGGGTTATGCCCGTGTCTGCCTCATGATTTTGCCTTTTCCGCATTCTTGTTTGCCAGATCCTTCGTTTTCTCTGGTTTGAATCACGTAGTAATGGGGTACCACACCGAAACAGACAATTAAACCTGGTTTCGATCAATATTTCACAGGATAACAACGGTTAGGTCTGGGATAGGTCTGGGTTATGCCCGCATCTGGCGCATGATTTTGCCTTCTTCGCATACTTGTTGGCCAGATTCTGGGTTTTCTCGGGTTTGAATCACGTAGTAATGTTGTGCCACACAGTAACGGTCAATTAAAGCTGGATTCGGTCAGTATTTTAGTCGGTAACACCGGATAGGTCTGGGTTAGGTCTGGCTTATGCCCGCATCTGACTCATGATTTTACCTTCTTCGCATTCTTGTTGGCCAGATCCTTGGTTTTCTCTGGTTTGATCACGGAGTAATGGGGTACCACACTGAAGCAGTCAATTAAACCTGGTTTCGATCCACATTTTAGAGGGTAACAACGGTTAGGTCTGGGTTATGCCCGCATCTGGCTCATGATTTTGCCTACTTCGCATACATGTTGGATAGGTCCTGGGTTTTTTCGGGTTTGCATCACGTAGTAATGTTGTGCCACACAGTAACAGTCAATTAAAGCTGGATTCGGTCAGTATTTTAGTCGGTAACACCGGATAGGTCTGGGTTAGGTCTGGCTTATGCCCGCATCTGACTCATGATTTTACCTTCTTCGCATTCTTGTTGGGCAGCTCCTTGGTTTTCTCTGGTTTGAATCACGTAGTAATGTGGTACCACACTAAAACAGACAATTAAACCTGGTTTCGATGAATATTTTAGAGGATAAAACCGTTTAGGACTGGGTTAGGTCTGGGTTATGCCCGCATCTGGCTCATGATTTTGCCTACTTCGCATACTTGTTGGACAGGTCCAGTGTTTTTCCGGGTTTGAATCACGTAGTAATGTGGTGCCTGACGGTAACAGTCAATTAAAGCTGGATTCGGTCAGTATTTTAGTCGGTAACACCGGACAGGTCTGGGTAAGGTCTGGCTTATGCCCGCATCTGGCTCACGATTTTACCTTCTTCGCATCCTTGTTGGCCAGATCCTTGGTTTTATCTTGTTTGAATCAGGTAGTAATGTGGTACCACACTGAAACAGACTATTAAACTTGTTTTCGATCAATATTTTAGAGGATAAAACCGGTTAGGTCTGGGTTAGGTCCGGGTTATGCCCGCATCTGGCTCATGATTTTGCCTTCTTCGCATACTCGTTGGCCAGAACCTGGGTTTTTTCGGGTTTGAATCACGTAGTAATGTGGTACCACACTGAAACAGACAATTAAACCTGGTTTCGATCAATATTTTAGAGGATAACACCGGTTAGTTCTGGGTTAGGTCTGGGTTATGCCAGCATCTGGCTCATGAATTTGCCTTCTTCGCAAATTTGTTGGCCAGATCCTGGATCTTTTCGGGTTTGAATCACGTAGTATTGTGGTACCACACTGAAACAGTCAATTAAACCTGGTTTCGATCAATATTATAGAGGATAACACCGGTTAGGTCTGGGATAGGTCTCGGTTATGCCCGCATCTGGCTCATGATTTTGCCTTTTCCGCATTCTTGTTGGCCAGATCCTTGCTTTTCTCATGTTTGAATCACGTAGTAATGTGGTACCACACTGAAACAGACAATTAAACCTGGTTTCGAACAATATTTTAGAGGATAACACCGGTTAGTTCTGGGTTAGGTCTGGGTAATGCCCGCATCTGGCGCGTGATTTTGCCTTCTTCGCATACTTGTTGGCCAGATTCTGGGTTTTCTCGGATTTGAATCACGTAGTAATGTGGTGCCACACAGTAACAGCCAATTAAGCCTGGATTCGGTGAGTATTTTAGTCGGTACAACCGGTTAGGTCTGGGCTAGGTTTGGGTTTTGCCCGCGTCTGCCTCATGATTTTGCCTTTTCCGCATTCTTGTTGGCCAGATCCCTGGTTTTCTCTGGTTTGAATCACGTAGTAATGAGCTCCCACACTGAAACAGACAATTAAACCTGGTTTCGATGAATATTTTAGAGGATAAAACCGGTTATGTCTGGGTTACGTCTGGGTTATACCCGCATCTGGCTCATGATTTTGCCTTGTCCGCATTCTTGTTGGCCAGATCCTTGGTTTTCTCTGGTTTGAATCACGGAGTAATGGGGTACCACACTGAAACAGAGAATTAAACTTGGTTTCGATCCACATTTTAGAGGATAACAACGGTTAGGTCTGGGTTATGCCCGCATCTGGCTCATGATTTTGCCTTCTTCGCATACTTGTTGGCCAGATCCTGGGTTTTTTCGGGTTTTCATCACGTAGTAATGTGGAACCACAGTGTAACAGTCCAATAAACTCGGTTTCGATCAATATTTTAGAGGATAACACCGGTTAGGTCTGGGTTAGGGCTGGGTTATGCCCGCATCTGGCTCATGATTTTGCCTTCTTCGCAAACTTGTTGGCCAGATCCTGGGTTTTTTAGGGTTTGAATCACGTAGTAATGTGGTTCCACACTGAAACAGTCCATTAAACTTGGTTTCGATCAATATTATACAGGATAACACCGGTTAGGGCTGGGTTACGTCTGGGTTATACCCGCATCTGGCTCATGATTTTGCCTTGTCCGCATTCTTGTTGGCCAGATCCTTGGTTTTTTAGGGTTTGAATCACGTAGTAATGTGGTTCCGCACAGAAACAGTCCATTAAACTTGGTTTCGATCAATATTTTAGAGGATAACACCGGTTAGGTCTGGGTTACGTCTGGGTTATACCCGCATCTGAATCATGATTTTGCCTTCTTCGCATACTTGTTGGCCAGATTCTGGGTTTTTTCGGGTTTGAATCACGTAGTAATGTGGCACCACACTGAAACAGTCCATTAAACTTGGTTTCGATCAATATTTTAGAGGATAACACCGGTTAGGTCTGGGTTAGGTCTGGGTTATGCCCGCATCTGGTTCACGATTTTGCCTATTCCGCATTCTTGTTGGCCAGATCCTTGGTTTCATCTTGTTTGAATCAGGTAGTAATGTGGTACCACACTGAAACAGAGAATTAAACTTGGTTTCGATCAATATTTTAGAGGATAAAACCGGTTAGGTCTGGGTTAGGTCTGGGTTATGGCCGCATCTGGCTCATGATATTGCCTTTTCCGCATTCTTGTTGGCCAGATCCTTGGTTTTCTCTGGTTTGAATCGCGTAGTAATGTGGTACCACACTGTAACAGTCAATGAAACCTGGTTTCGATCAATATTTTAGAGGATAACACCGGTTTGGTCTAGGTTAGGCCTGGGTTATGCCCGCATCTCGCTCATGATTTTGCCTTTTTCATGTACTTGTAGGCGAGATCTTGTGTTTTTTCGGGTTTGAATCATATAGTAATGTGGTACCACACTGAAACAGACAATTAAACCTGGTTTCGATCAATATTTTAGAGGATAACACCGGTTAGGTCTGGGATAGGTCTGGGTTATGCCCGCATCTGGCTCATGATATTGCCTTTTCCGCATTCTTGTTGGCCAGGTCCTTGGTTTTCTCTGGTTTGAGTCACGTAGTAATGTGGTACCACACTGAGACAGACAATTAAACCCGGTTTCGATCAATATTTTAGAGGATAACACCGGTTAGGTCTGGGTCAGGTCTGGCTTATGCCCGCTTCTGAATCATGATTTTGCCTTTTCCGCATACTTGTAGGCCAGCACCTTGGTTTTCTCTGGTTTGAATCACGTAGTAATGTGGTACCACACTGAAACAGTCCATTAAAATTGGTTTCGATCAATATTTTAGAGGATAACACCGGTTAGGTCTGGGTTATGCCGCATCTGGCTCATGATTTTGCCTTCTTCGCATACTTGTTGGCCAGATCCATGGTTTTTTTGGATTTGAATCACGTAGTAATGTGGTACCACGATTTAACAGTGATTTAAACCTGGATTCGGTCAGTATTTTAGTCGGTAACACCGGTTAGGCCTGGGTTAGGTCTGGGTTATGCCCCCATCTGACTCAAGATTTTACCTTCTTCGCATACTTGTTGACCAGAACCTTGGTTTTATCTTGTTTGAATCAGGTAGTAATGTGGTACCACACTGAAACAGACAATTAAACTTGTTTTCGATCAATATTTTAGAGGATAATACCGGTTAGGTCTGGGTTAGGTCCGGGTTATGCCCGCATCTGGCTCATGATTATGCCCTCTTCGCATACTCGTTGGCCAGATCCTGGGTTTTTAAGGGTTTGAATCACGTTTGAATGTGGTATCACACAGAAACAGTCAATGAAACCTGGTTTCGATCAATATTTTAGAGGATAACACCAGTTAGGTCTCGGTTAGGTCTGAGTTGTGCCCGCATCTCGCTCATGATTTTGCCTTCTTCGCATACTTGTTGGCCAGATCCTGGGTTTTCTCCTGTTTGAATCACGTAGTAATGTGGTACCACACTGAAACAGTCAATTAAACCAGGTTTCGATCCACATTTTAGAGGATAACAACGGTTAGGTCTGGGTTATGCCCGCATCTGGCGCATGATTTTGCCTTCTTCGCATACTTGTTGGCCAGATTCTGGGTTTTTTCGGATTTGAATCACGTAGTAATGTGGTACCACACTGAAACAGACAATTAAACTTGTTTTCGATCAATATTTTAGAGGATAATACCGGTTAGGTCTGGGTTAGGTCCGGGTTATGCCCGCATCTGGCTCATGATTATGCCCTCTTCGCATACTCGTTGGCCAGATCCTGGGTTTTTAAGGGTTTGAATCACGTTTGAATGTGGTATCACACAGAAACAGTCAATGAAACCTGGTTTCGATCAATATTTTAGAGGATAACACCAGTTAGGTCTCGGTTAGGTCTGAGTTGTGCCCGCATCTCGCTCATGATTTTGCCTTCTTCGCATACTTGTTGGCCAGATCCTGGGTTTTCTCCTGTTTGAATCACGTAGTAATGTGGTACCACACTGAAACAGTCAATTAAACCAGGTTTCGATCCACATTTTAGAGGATAACAACGGTTAGGTCTGGGTTATGCCCGCATCTGGCGCATGATTTTGCCTTCTTCGCATACTTGTTGGCCAGATTCTGGGTTTTTTCGGATTTGAATCACGTAGTAATGTGGTTCCACACTGAAACAGTCCATTAAACTTGGTTTCGATCAATATTTTAGAGGATAACACCGGTTAGGTCACGGGTTACGTCTGGGTTATACCCGCATCAGGCTCATGAATTTGCCTTGTCCGCATTCTTGTTGGCCAGATCCTTGGTTTCCTCTGGTTTGAATCACGGAGTAATGGGGTACCACACTGAAACAGTCAATTAAACCTGGTTTCGATCCACATTTTAGAGGATAACAACGGTTAGGTCTGCGTTATGCCCGCATCTGGCGCATGATTTTGCCATCTTCGCATACTTGTTGGCCAGATTCTGGGTTTTCTCGGATTTGAATCACGTAGTCACGTGGTACCACACAGTAACAATCAATTAAACCTGGATTCGGTCAGTATTTTAGTCGGTAACACCGGTTAGGTCTGGGTTAGGTCTGGGTTATGCCCGTGTCTGCCTCATGATTTTGCCTTTTCCGCATTCTTGTTTGCCAGATCCATGGTTTTCTCTGGTTTGAATCGCGTAGTAATGTGGTACCACACTGAAACAGCCAATTAAGCCTGGATTCGGTAAGTATTTTAGTCGGTAACACCGGTAAGGTCTGGGTTAGGTCTGGGTTATGCCCGCATCTGGCTCATGATTTTGCCTTTTCCGCATACTTGTAGGCCAGATCCTTGGTTTTCTCTGGTTTGAATCACGTAGTAATGTGGTACCACACTGTAACAGTCAATGAAACCTGGTTTCGATCAATATTTTAGAGGATAACACCAGTTAGGTCTGGGTTAGATCTGGGTTGTGCCCGCATCTCGCTCATGATTTTGCCTTCTTCGCATACTTGTTGGCCAGATCCTGGGCTTTCTCCTGTTTGAATCACGTAGTAATGTGGTACCACACTGAAACAGTCAATTAAACCAGGTTTCGATCCACATTTTAGAGGATAACAACGGTTAGGTCTGGGTTATGCCCGCATCTGGCGCATGATTTTGCCTTCTTCGCATACTTGTTGGCCAGATTCTGGGTTTTTTCGGATTTGAATCACGTAGTAATGTGGTTCCACACTGAAACAGTCCATTAAACTTGGTTTCGATCAATATTTTAGAGGATAACACCGGTTAGGTCACGGGTTACGTCTGGGTTATACCCGCATCAGGCTCATGAATTTGCCTTGTCCGCATTCTTGTTGGCCAGATCCTTGGTTTTCTCTGGTTTGAATCACGGAGTAATGGGGTACCACACTGAAACAGTCAATTAAACCTGGTTTCGATCCACATTTTAGAGGATAACAACGGTTAGGTCTGGGTTATGCCCGCATCTGGCGCATGATTTTGCCATCTTCGCATACTTGTTGGCCAGATTCTGGGTTTTCTCGGATTTGAATCACGTAGTCATGTGGTACCACACAGTAACAGTCAATTAAACCTGGATTCGGTCAGTATTTTAGTCGGTAACACCGGTTAGGTCTGGGTTAGGTCTGGGTTATGCCCGTGTCTGCCTCATGATTTTGCCTTTTCCGCATTCTTGTTTGCCAGATCCTTGGTTTTCTCTGGTTTGAATCACGTAGTAATGTGGTACCACACTGAAACAGCCAATTAAGCCTGGATTCGGTGAGTATTTTAGTCGGTAACACCGGTAAGGTCTGGGTTAGGTCTGGGTTATGCCCGCATCTGGCTCATGATTTTGCCTTTTCCGCATGCTTGTAGGCCAGATCCTTGGTTTTCTCTGGTTTGAATCACGTAGTAATGTGGTACCACACTGAAACAGTCAATGAAACCTGGTTTCGATCAATATTTTAGAGGATAACACCGGTTAGGTCTGGGTTAGGTCTGGGTTATACCCGTATCTGGCTCATGATTTTGCCTTTTCCGCATACTTGTAGGCCAGATCCTTGGTTTTCTCTGGTTTGAATCACGTAGTAATGTGGTACCACACTGTAACAGTCAATGAAACCTGGTTTCGATCAATATTTTAGAGGATAACACCAGTTAAGTCTGGGTTAGGTCTGGGTTGTGCCCGCATCTCGCTCATGATTTTGCCTTCTTCGCATACTTGTTGGCCAGATCCTGGGTTTTCTCCTGTTTGAATCACGTAGTAATGTGGTACCACACTGAAACAGTCAATTAATCCTGGTTTCGATCCACATTTTAGAGGATAACAACGGTTAGGTCTGGGTTATGCCCGCATCTGGCGCATGATTTTGCCTTCTTCGCATACTTGTTGGCCAGATTCTGGGTTTTTTCGGATTTGAATCACGTAGTAATGTGGTTCCACACTAAAGCAGTCCATTAAACTTGGTTTCGATCAATATTTTAGAGGATAACACCGGTTAGGTCACGGGTTACGTCTGGGTTTTACCCGCATCAGGCTCATGAATTTGCCTTGTCCGCATTCTTGTTGGCCAGATCCCTGGTTTTCTCTGGTTTGAATCACGGAGTAATGGGGTACCACACTGAAACAGTCAATTAAACCTGGTTTCGATCCACATTTTAGAGGATAACAACGGTTAGGTCTGGGTTATGCCCGCATCTGGCGCATGATTTTGCCATCTTCGCATACTTGTTGGCCAGATTCTGGGTTTTCTCGGATTTTAATCACGTAGTCATGTGGTACCACACAGTAACAATCAATTAAACCTGGATTCGGTCAGTATTTTAGTCGGTAACACCGGTTAGGTCTGGGTTAGGTCTGGGTTATGCCCGTGTCTGCCTCATGATTTTGCCTTTTCCGCATTCTTGTTTGCCAGATCCTTGGTTTTCTCTGGATTGAATCACGTAGTAATGTGGTACCACACTGAAACAGCCAATTAAGCCTGGATTCGGTAAGTATTTTAGTCGGTAACACCGGTAAGGTCTGGGTTAGGTCTGGGTTATGCCCGCATCTGGCTCATGATTTTGCCTTTTCCGCATACTTGTAGGCCAGATCCTTGGTTTTCTCTGGTTTGAATCACGTAGTAATGTGGTACCACACTGTAACAGTCAATGAAACCTGGTTTCGATCAATATTTTAGAGGATAACACCAGTTAGGTCTGGCTTAGGTCTGGGTTGTGCCCGCATCTCGCTCATGATTTTGCCTTCTTCGCATCCTTGTTGGCCAGATCCTGGGTTTTCTCCTGTTTGAATCACGTAGTAATGTGGTACCACACTGAAACAGTCAATTAAACCTGGTTTCGATCCACATTTTAGAGGATAACAACGGTTAGGTCTGGATTAGGTCTGGGTTATGCCCGTGTCTGCCTCATGATTTTGCCTTTTCCGCATTCTTGTTTGCCAGATCCTTGGTTTTCTCTGGTTTGAATCACGTAGTAATGTGGTACCACACTGAAACAGCCAATTAAGCCTGGATTCGGTAAGTATTTTAGTCGGTAACACCGGTAAGGTCTGGGTTAGGTCTGGGTTATGCCCGCATCTGGCTCATGATTTTGCCTTTTCCGCATACTTGTAGGCCAGATCCTTGGTTTTCTCTGGTTTGAATCACGTAGTAATGGGGTACCACACTGTAACAGTCAATGAAACCTGGTTTCGATCAATATTTTAGAGGATAACACCAGTTAGGTCTGGGTTAGGTCTGGGTTGTGCCCGCATCTCGCTCATGATTTTGCCTTCTTCGCATACTTGTTGGCCAGATCCTGGGTTTTCTCCTGTTTGAATCACGTAGTAATGTGGTACCACACTGAAACAGTCAATTAAACCAGGTTTCGATCCACATTTTAGAGGATAACAACGGTTAGGTCTGGGTTATGCCCGCATCTGGCGCATGATTTTGCCTTCTTCGCATACTTGTTGGCCAGATTCTGGGTTTTTTCGGATTTGAATCACGTAGTAATGTGGTTCCACACTGAAACAGTCCATTAAACTTGGTTTCGATCAATATTTTAGAGGATAACACCGGTTAGGTCACGGGTTACGTCTGGGTTATACCCGCATCAGGCTCATGAATTTGCCTTGTCCGCATTCTTGTTGGCCAGATCCTTGGTTTTCTCTGGTTTGAATCACGGAGTAATGGGGTACCACACTGAAACAGTCAATTAAACCTGGTTTCGATCCACATTTTAGAGGATAACAACGGTTAGGTCTGGGTTATGCCCGCATCTGGCGCATGATTTTGCCATCTTCGCATACTTGTTGGCCAGATTCTGGGTTTTCTCGGATTTGAATCACGTAGTCATGTGGTACCACACAGTAACAGTCAATTAAACCTGGATTCGGTCAGTATTTTAGTCGGTTACACCGGTTAGGTCTGGGTTAGGTCTGGGTTATGCCCGTGTCTGCCTCATGATTTTGCCTTTTCCGCATTCTTGTTTGCCAGATCCTTGGTCTTCTCTGGTTTGAATCACGTAGTAATGTGGTACCACACTGAAACAGTCAATGAAACCTGGTTTCGATCAATATTTTAGAGGATAACACCGGTTAGGTCTGGGTTAGGTCTGGGTTATGCCCGCATCTGGCTCATGATTTTGCCTTTTCCGCATACTTGTAGGCCAGATCCTTGGTTTTCTCTGGTTTGAATCACGTAGTAATGTGGTACCACACTGTAACACTCAATGAAACCTGGTTTCGATCAATATTTTAGAGGATAACACCAGTTAGGTCTGGGTTAGGTCTGGGTTGTGCCCGCATCTCGCTCATGATTTTGCCTTCTTCGCATACTTGTTGGCCAGATCCTGGGTTTTCTCCTGTTTGAATCACGTAGTAATGTGGTACCACACTGAAACAGTCAATTAAACCTGGTTTCGATCCACATTTTAGAGGATAACAACGGTTAGGTCTGGGTTATGCCCGCATCTGGCGCATGATTTTGCCATCTTCGCATACTTGTTGTCCAGATTCTGGGTTTTCTCGGATTTGAATCACGTAGTCATGTGGTACCACACAGTAACAGTCAATTAAACCTGGATTCAGTAAGTATTTTAGTCGGTAACACCGGTTAGGTCTGGGTTAGGTCTGGGTTATGCCCGTGTCTGCCTCATGATTTTGCCTTTTCCGCATACTTGTTTGCCAGATCCTTGGTTTTCTCTGGTTTGAATCACGTAGTAATGTGGTACCACACTGAAACAGCCAATTAGGCCTGGATTCGGTGAGTATTTTAGTCGGTAACACCGGTAAGGTCTGGGTTAGGTCTGGGTTATGCCCGTGTCTGCCTCATGATTTTGCCTTTTCCGCATTCTTGTTTGCCAGATCCTTGGTCTTCTCTGGTTTGAATCACGTAGTAATGTGGTACCACACTGAAACAGTCAATGAAACCTGGTTTCGATCAATATTTTAGAGGATAACACCGGTTAGGTCTGGGTTAGGTCTGGGTTATGCCCGCATCTGGCTCATGATTTTGCCTATTCCGCATACTTGTAGGCCAGATCCTTGGTTTTCTCTGGTTTGAATCACGTAGTAATGTGGTACCACACTGTAACACTCAATGAAACCTGGTTTCGATCAATATTTTAGAGGATAACACCAGTTAGGTCTGGGTTAGGTCTGGGTTGTGCCCGCATCTCGCTCATGATTTTGCCTTCTTCGCATACTTGTTGGCCAGATCCTGGGTTTTCTCCTGTTTGAATCACGTAGTAATGTGGTACCACACTGAAACAGTCAATTAAACCTGGTTTCGATCCACATTTTAGAGGATAACAACGGTTAGGTCTGGGTTATGCCAGCATCTGGCGCATGATTTTGCCATCTTCGCATACTTGTTGTCCAGATTCTGGGTTTTCTCGGATTTGAATCACGTAGTCATGTGGTACCACACAGTAACAGTCAATTAAACCTGGATTCAGTAAGTATTTTAGTCGGTAACACCGGTTAGGTCTGGGTTAGGTCTGGGTTATGCCCGTGTCTGCCTCATGATTTTGCCTTTTCCGCATACTTGTTTGCCAGATCCTTGGTTTTCTCTGGTTTGAATCACGTAGTAATGTGGTACCACACTGAAACAGCCAATTAGGCCTGGATTCGGTGAGTATTTTAGTCGGTAACACCGGTAAGGTCTGGGTTAGGTCTGGGTCATGCCCGCATCTGGCTCATGATTTTGCCTTTTCCGCATGCTTGTAGGCCAGATCCTTGGTTTTCTCTGGTTTGAATCACGTAGTAATGTGGTACCACACTGAAACAGTCAATGAAACCTGGTTTCGATCAATATTTTAGAGGATAACACCGGTTAGGTCTGGGTTAGGTCTGGGTTATGCCCGCATCTGGCTCATGATTTTGCCTATTCCGCATACTTGTAGGCCAGATCCTTGGTTTTCTCTGGTTTGAAACACGGAGTAATGGGGTACCACACTGAAACAGTCAATTAAACCTGGTTTCGATCCACATTTTAGAGGATAACAACGGTTAGGTCTGGTTTATGCCCGCATCTGACGCATGATTTTGCCTTCTTTGCATACTTGTTGGCCAGATTCTGGGTTTTTTCGGATTTGAATCACGTAATAATGTGGTACCCACCCAGTAACAGTCAATTAAAGCTGGATTCGGTCAGTATCTTAGTCGGTACAACAGGTTAGGTCTGGGTTAGGTTTGGGTAATGCCCGCATCTGCCTCATGATTTTGCCTTTTCCGCATTCTTGTTTGCCTGATCCTTCGTTTTCTCTGGTTTGAATCACGTAGTAATGAGGTACCACACTGAAACAGACAATTGAACCTGGTTTCGATGAATATTTTAGAGGATAAAACCGGTTAGGTCTGGGTTAGGCCTGGGTTATGCCCGCATCTGGCTCATGATTTTGCCTTCTTCGCATACTCGTTGGCCAGATCCTGGGTTTTTTCGGGTTTTAATCACGTAGTAATGTGGAACCACAGTGTAACAGTCCATTAAACTTGGTTTCGATCAATATTTTAGAGGATAACACCGGTTAGGTCTGGGTTAGGTCTGGGTTATGCCCGCATCTGGCTCATGATTTTGCCTTCTTCGCAAACTTGTTGGCCAGATCCTTGGTTTTTTCGGGTTTGAATCATATAGTAATGTGGTACCACACTGAAACAGACAATTAAACCTGGTTTCGATCAATATTTTAGAGGATAACACCGGTTAGGTCTGGGATAGATCTGGGTTATGCCCGCATCTGGCTCATGATATAGCCTTTTCCGCATTCTTGTTGGCCAGATCCTTGGTTTTATCTTGTTTGAATCACGTAGTAATGTGGTACCACACTGAGACAGACAATTAAACCCGGTTTCGATCAATATTTTAGAGGATAACACCGGTTAGGTCTGGGATAGGTCTGGGTTATGCCCGCATCTGGCTCATGATATAGCCTTTTCCGCATTCTTGTTGGCCAGATCCTTAGTTTTCTCTGGTTTGAATCACGTAGTAATGTGGTACCACACTGAGACAGACAATTAAACCCGGTTTCGATCAATATTTTAGAGGATAACACCGGTTAGGTCTGGGTCAGGTCTGGCTTATGCGCGCATCTGAATCATGATTTTGCCTTTTCCGCATACTTGTAGGCCAGCACCTTGGTTTTCTCTGGTTTGAATCACGTAGTAATGTGGTACCACAGCGAAACAGTCAACTAAACCTGGTTCGACCAATATTTTAGAGGATAACACAGGTTAGGACTGGGTTAGGTCTGCGTTATGCCCGCATCTGGCTCATGATTTTGCCTTGTCCGCATTCTTGTTGGTGAGATCCATGGTTTTCTCTGGTTTGGATCACGGAGTAATGGGGTACCACACTGAAACAGTCAATTAAACCTGGTTTCGATCCACATTTTAGAGGATAACAACGGTTAGGTCTGGGTCATGCCCGCATCTGGCTCATGATTTTGCCTACTTCGCATACATGTTGGCCAGTTCCTGGATCTTCTCGGGTTTGAATCACGTAGTAATGTTGTGCCACACAGTAACGGTCAATTAAAGCTGGATTCGGTCAGTATTTTAGTCGGTAACACCGGATAGGTCTGGGTTAGGTCTGGCTTATGCCCGCATCTGACTCATGATTTTACCTTCTTCGCATTCTTGTTGGCCAGATCCTTGGTTTTCTCTGGTTTGAATCACGGAGTAATGGGGTACCACACTGAAACAGTCAATTAAACCTGGTTTCGATCCACATTTTAGAGGATAACAACGGTTAGGTCTGGGTTATGCCCGCATCTGGCTCATGATTTTGCCTACTTCGCATACATGTTGGACAGGTCCTGGGTTTTTTCGGGTTTGAATCACGTAGTCATGTGGTACCACACAGTAACAGTCAATTAAACCTGGATTCGGTCAGTATTTTAGTCGGTTACACCGGTTAGGTCTGGGTTAGGTCTGGGTTATGCCCGTGTCTGCCTCATGATTTTGCCTTTTCCGCATTCTTGTTTGCCAGATCCTTGGTCTTCTCTGGTTTGAATCACGTAGTAATGTGGTACCACACTGAAACAGTCAATGAAACCTGGTTTCGATCAATATTTTAGAGGATAACACCGGTTAGGTCTGGGTTAGGTCTGGGTTATGCCCGCATCTGGCTCATGATTTTGCCTTTTCCGCATACTTGTAGGCCAGATCCTTGGTTTTCTCTGGTTTGAATCACGTAGTAATGTGGTACCACACTGTAACACTCAATGAAACCTGGTTTCGATCAATATTTTAGAGGATAACACCAGTTAGGTCTGGGTTAGGTCTGGGTTGTGCCCGCATCTCGCTCATGATTTTGCCTTCTTCGCATACTTGTTGGCCAGATCCTGGGTTTTCTCCTGTTTGAATCACGTAGTAATGTGGTACCACACTGAAACAGTCAATTAAACCTGGTTTCGATCCACATTTTAGAGGATAACAACGGTTAGGTCTGGGTTATGCCCGCATCTGGCGCATGATTTTGCCATCTTCGCATACTTGTTGGCCAGATTCTGGGTTTTCTCGGATTTGAATCACGTAGTCATGTGGTACCACACAGTAACAGTCAATTAAACCTGGATTCAGTAAGTATTTTAGTCGGTAACACCGGTTAGGTCTGGGTTAGGTCTGGGTTATGCCCGTGTCTGCCTCATGATTTTGCCTTTTCCGCATACTTTTTTGCCAGATCCTTGGTTTTCTCTGGTTTGAATCACGTAGTAATGTGGTACCACACTGAAACAGCCAATTAGGCCTGGATTCGGTGAGTATTTTAGTCGGTAACACCGGTAAGGTCTGGGTTAGGTCTGGGTCATGCCCGCATCTGGCTCATGATTTTGCCTTTTCCGCATGCTTGTAGGCCAGATCCTTGGTTTTCTCTGGTTTGAATCACGTAGTAATGTGGTACCACACTGAAACAGTCAATGAAACCTGGTTTCGATCAATATTTTAGAGGATAACACCGGTTAGGTCTGGGTTAGGTCTGGGTTATGCCCGCATCTGGCTCATGATTTTGCCTATTCCGCATACTTGTAGGCCAGATCCTTGGTTTTCTCTGGTTTGAAACACGGAGTAATGGGGTACCACACTGAAACAGTCAATTAAACCTGGTTTCGATCCACATTTTAGAGGATAACAACGGTTAGGTCTGGTTTATGCCCGCATCTGACGCATGATTTTGCCTTCTTTGCATACTTGTTGGCCAGATTCTGGGTTTTTTCGGATTTGAATCACGTAATAATGTGGTACCCACCCAGTAACAGTCAATTAAAGCTGGATTCGGTCAGTATCTTAGTCGGTACAACCGGTTAGGTCTGGGTTAGGTTTGGGTAATGCCCGCATCTGCCTCATGATTTTGCCTTTTCCGCATTCTTGTTTGCCAGATCCTTCGTTTTCTCTGGTTTGAATCACGTAGTAATGAGGTACCACACTGAAACAGACAATTGAACCTGGTTTCGATGAATATTTTAGAGGATAAAACCGGTTAGGTCTGGGTTAGGCCTGGGTTATGCCCGCATCTGGCTCATGATTTTGCCTTCTTCGCATACTCGTTGGCCAGATCCTGGGTTTTTTCGGGTTTTAATCACGTAGTAATGTGGAACCACAGTGTAACAGTCCATTAAACTTGGTTTCGATCAATATTTTAGAGGATAACACCGGTTAGGTCTGGGTTAGGTCTGGGTTATGCCCGCATCTGGCTCATGATTTTGCCTTCTTCGCAAACTTGTTGGCCAGATCCTTGGTTTTTTCGGGTTTGAATCATATAGTAATGTGGTACCACACTGAAACAGACAATTAAACCTGGTTTCGATCAATATTTTAGAGGATAACACCGGTTAGGTCTGGGATAGATCTGGGTTATGCCCGCATCTGGCTCATGATATAGCCTTTTCCGCATTCTTGTTGGCCAGATCCTTGGTTTTATCTTGTTTGAATCACGTAGTAATGTGGTACCACACTGAGACAGACAATTAAACCCGGTTTCGATCAATATTTTAGAGGATAACACCGGTTAGGTCTGGGATAGGTCTGGGTTATGCCCGCATCTGGCTCATGATATAGCCTTTTCCGCATTCTTGTTGGCCAGATCCTTAGTTTTCTCTGGTTTGAATCACGTAGTAATGTGGTACCACACTGAGACAGACAATTAAACCCGGTTTCGATCAATATTTTAGAGGATAACACCGGTTAGGTCTGGGTCAGGTCTGGCTTATGCGCGCATCTGAATCATGATTTTGCCTTTTCCGCATACTTGTAGGCCAGCACCTTGGTTTTCTCTGGTTTGAATCACGTAGTAATGTGGTACCACAGCGAAACAGTCAACTAAACCTGGTTCGACCAATATTTTAGAGGATAACACAGGTTAGGACTGGGTTAGGTCTGCGTTATGCCCGCATCTGGCTCATGATTTTGCCTTGTCCGCATTCTTGTTGGTGAGATCCATGGTTTTCTCTGGTTTGGATCACGGAGTAATGGGGTACCACACTGAAACAGTCAATTAAACCTGGTTTCGATCCACATTTTAGAGGATAACAACGGTTAGGTCTGGGTCATGCCCGCATCTGGCTCATGATTTTGCCTACTTCGCATACATGTTGGACAGGTCCTGGGTTTTTTCGGGTTTGAATCACGTAGTAGTGTTGTGCCACACAGTAACAGTCAATTAAAGCTGGATTCGGTCAGTATTTTAGTCGGTAACACCGGATAGGTCTGGGTTAGGTCTGGCTTATGCCCGCATCTGACTCATGATTTTACCTTCTTCGCATTCTTGTTGGGCAGCTCCTTGGTTTTCTCTGGTTTGGATCACGTAGTAATGTGGTACCACACTGAAACAGACAATTAAACCTGGTTTCGATGAATATTTTAGAGGATAAGACCGTTTAGGACTGGGTTAGGTCTGGGTTATGCCCGCATCTGGCTCATGATTTTGCCTACTTCGAATACTCGTTGGCCAGAACCTGGATCTTCTCGGGTTTGAATCACGTAGTATTGTGGTACCACACTGAAACAGACAATTACACCTGGTTTCGAACAATATTTTAGAGGATAACACCGGTTAGTTCTGGGTTAGGTCTGGGTTATGCCCGCATCTGGCTCATGATTTTGCCTTCTTTGCAAATTTGTTGGCCAGTTCCTGGATCTTCTCGGGTTTGAATCACGTAGTATTGTGGTACCGCACTGAAACAGACAATTAAACCTGGTTTCCATCAATATTTTAGAGGATAATACCGGTTAGGTCTGGGATAGGTCTGGGTTATGCCCGCATCTGGCTCATGATTTTGCCTTTTCCGCATACTTGTTGGCCAGATCCTTGGTTTTCTCTGGTTTGATTCACGTAGTAATGTGTTACCACACTGAAACAGTCAGTTAAACCTGGTTTCGATCAATATTTCAGATGATAAAACCGGTTAGGTCTGGGATAGGTCTGGGTTATGCCCGCATCTGGCTCATGATTTTGCCTTTTCCACATTCTTGTTTGCCAGCTCCGTGGTTTTGTCTAGTTTGAATCACGTAGTAATGTGGTGCCGCACTGAAACAGACAATTAAACCTGGTTTCGATCAATATTTTAGAGGATAACACCGGTTAGTTCTGGGTTAGGTCTGGGTTATGCCCGCATCTGGCTCATGATTTTGCCTTCTTCGCATACTTGTTGGCCAGATCCTGGGTTTTTTCCTGTTTGAATCACGTAGTAATGTGGTACCACACTGAAAAAGTCAATTAAACCTGGTTTCGATCAATATTTCACAGGATAACAACGGTTAGGTCTGGGATAGGTCTGGGTTATGCCCGCATCTGGCTCATGATATTGCCTTTTCCGCATTCTTGTTGGCCAGATCCTTGGTTTTCTCTGGTTTGAATCACGTAGTAATGTGGTACCACACTGTGACAGACAATTAAACCTGGTTTCGATCAATATTTTAGAGGATAACGCCGGTTAGGTCTGGGTCAGGTCTGGGTTATGCCCGCATCTGAATCATGATTTTGCCTTTTCCGCATACTTGTTGGCCAGATCCTTGGTTTTCTCTGGTTTGAATCACGTAGTAATGTGTTACCACACTGAAACAGCCAATTAAGCCTGGATTCGGTAAGTATTTTAGTCGGTAACACCGGTAAGGTCTGGGTTAGGTCTGGGTTATGCCCGTATCAGCCTCATGATTTTGCCTTTTCCGCATTCTTGTTTGCCAGATCCTTCGTTTTCTCTGGTTTGAATCACGTAGTAATGAGGTACCACACTGAAACAGACAATTGAACCTGGTTTCGATGAATATTTTAGAGGATAAAACCGGTTAGGTCTGGGTTTGGCCTGGGTTATGCCCGCATCTGGCTCATGATTTTGCTTTCTTCGCATACTCGTTGGCCAGATCCTGGGTTTTTTCGGGTTTTAATCACGTAGTAATGTGGAACCACAGTGTAACAGTCCATTAAACTTGGTTTCGATCAATATTTTAGAGGATAACACCGGTTAGGTCTGGGTTAGGTCTGGGTTATGCCCGCATCTGGCTCATGATTTTGCCTTCTTCGCAAACTTGTTGGCCAGATCCTGGGTTTTTTCGGGTTTGAATCACGTAGTAATGTGGCACCACACTGAAACAGTCCATTAAACTTGGTTTCGATCAATATTTTAGAGGATAACACCGGTTAGGTCTGGGTTACGTCTGGGTTATACCCGCATCTGAATCATGATTTTGCCTTCTTCGCATACTTCTTGGCCAGATCCTGGGTTTTTTCGGGTTTGAATCACGTAGTAATGTGGCACCACACTGAAACAGTCCATTAAACTTGGTTTCGATCAATATTTTAGAGGATAACACCGGTTAGGTCTGGGTTAGGTCTGGGTTATGCCCGCATCTGATTCACGATTTTGCCTATTCCGCATTCTTGTTGGCCAGATCCTTGGTTTTATCTTGTTTGAATCAGGTAGTAATGTGGTACCACACTGAAACAGAGAATTAAACTTGTTTTCGATCAATATTTTAGAGGATAAAACCGGTTAGGTCTGGGTTAGGTCAGGGTTATGGCCGCATCTGGCTCATGATATTGCCTTTTCCGCATTCTTGTTGGCCAGATCCTTGGTTTTCTCTGGTTTGAATCACGTAGTAATGTGGTACCACACTGTAACAGTCAATGAAACCTGGTTTCGATCAATATTTTAGAGGATAACACCGGTTTGGTCTATGTTAGGCCTGGGTTATGCCAGCATCTCGCTCATGATTTTGCCTTTTTCATGTACTTGTAGGCCAGATCTTGTGTTTTTTCGGGTTTGAATCACGTAGTAATGTGGTACCACACTGAGACAGACAATTAAACCCGGTTTCGATCAATATTTTAGAGGATAACACCGGTTAGGTCTGGGTCAGGTCTGGCTTATGCGCGCATCTGAATCATGATTTTGCCTTTTCCGCATACTTGTAGGCCAGCACCTTGGTTTTCTCTGGTTTGAATCACGTAGTAATGTGGTACCACAGCGAAACAGTCAACTAAACCTGGTTCGACCAATATTTTAGAGGATAACACAGGTTAGGACTGGGTTAGGTCTGCGTTATGCCCGCATCTGGCTCATGATTTTGCCTTGTCCGCATTCTTGTTGGCGAGATCCATGGTTTTCTCTGGTTTGGATCACGGAGTAATGGGGTACCACACTGAAACAGTCAATTAAACCTGGTTTCGATCCACATTTTAGAGGATAACAACGGTTAGGTCTGGGTTATGCCCGCATCTGGCTCATGATTTTGCCTACTTCGCATACATGTTGGCCAGTTCCTGGAACTTCTCGGGTTTGAATCACGTAGTAATGTTGTGCCACACAGTAACGGTCAATTAAAGCTGGATTCGGTCAGTGTTTTAGTCGGTAACACCGGATAGGTCTGGGTTAGGTCTGGCTTATGCCCGCATCTGACTCATGATTTTACCTTCTTCGCATTCTTGTTGGCCAGATCCTTGGTTTTCTCTGGTTTGAATCACGGAGTAATGGGGTACCACACTGAAACAGTCAATTAAACCTGGTTTCGATCCACATTTTAGAGGATAACAACGGTTAGGTCTGGGTTATGCCCGCATCCGGCTCATGATTTTGCCTACTTCGCATACATGTTGGACAGGTCCTGGGTTTTTTCGGGTTTGAATCACGTAGTAGTGTTGTGCCACACAGTAACAGTCAATTAAAGCTGGATTCGGTCAGTATTTTAGTCGGTAACACCGGATAGGTCTGGGTTAGGTCTGGCTTATGCCCGCATCTGACTCATGATTTTACCTTCTTCGCATTCTTGTTGGGCAGCTCCTTGGTTTTCTCTGGTTTGGATCACGTAGTAATGTGGTACCACACTGAGACAGACAATTAAACCTGGTTTCGATGAATATTTTAGAGGATAAAACCGTTTAGGACTGGGTTAGGTCTGGGTTATGCCCGCATCTGGCTCATGATTTTGCCTACTTCGAATACTCGTTGGCCAGAACCTGGGTTTTTTCGGGTTTGAATCACGTAGTAATGTGGTACCACACTGAAACAGTCAGTTAAACCTGGTTTCGATCAATATTTCAGATGATAAAACCGGTTAGGTCTGGGATAGGTCTGGGTTATGCCCGCATCTGGCTCATGATTTTGCCTTTTCCACATTCTTGTTTGCCAGCTCCGTGGTTTTGTCTAGTTTGAATCACGTAGTAATGTGGTGCCGCACTGAAACAGACAATTAAACCTGGTTTCGATCAATATTTTAGAGGATAACACCGGTTAGTTCTGGGTTAGGTCTGGGTTATGCCCGCATCTGGCTCATGATTTTGCCTTCTTCGCATATTTTTTGGTCAGTTCCTGGATCTTCTCGGGTTTGAATCACGTAGTATTGTGGTACCACACTGAAACAGACAATTAAACCTGGTTTCGAACAATATTTTAGAGGATAACACCGGTTAGTTCTGGGTTAGGTCTGGGTTATGCCCGCATCTGGCTCATGATTTTGCCTTCTTTGCAAATTTGTTGGCCAGTTCCTGGATCTTCTCGGGTTTGAATCACGTAGTATTGTGGTACCACACTAAAACAGACAATTAAACCTGGTTTCCATCAATATTTTAGAGGATAATACCGGTTAGGTCTGGGATAGGTCTGGGTCATGCCCGCATCTGGCTCATGATTTTGCCTTTTCCGCATTCTTGTTGGCCAGATCCTTGGTTTTCTCTGGTTTGAATCACGTAGTAATGTGGTACCACACTGAAACAGACAATTAAACCTGGTTTCGATCAATATTTTAGAGGATAACACCGGTTAGGTCTGGGTCAGGTCTGGGTTATGCCCGCATCTGGCTCATGATTTTGCCTTTTCCGCATACTTGTTGGCCAGATCCTTGGTTTTCTCTGGTTTGATTCACGTAGTAATGTGTTACCACACTGAAACAGCCAATTAAGCCTGGATTCGGTAAGTATTTTTGTCGGTAACACCGGTAAGGTCTGGGTTAGGGCTGGGTTATGCCCGCATCTGGGTCATGATTTTGCCTTTTCCGCATACCTGTAGGCCAGATCCTTGGTTTTCTCTGGTTTGAATCACGTAGTAATGTGGTACCACACTGAAACAGTCAATGAAATCTGGTTTCGATCAATATTTTAGAGGATAACACCGGTTAGGTCTGGGTTAGGTCTGGGTTGTGCCCGCATCTCGCTCATGATTTTGCCTTCTTCGCATACTAGTTGGCCAGATCCTGGGTTTTTTCCTGTTTGAATCACGTAGTAATGTGGTACCACACTGAAAAAGTCAATTAAACCTGGTTTCGATCAATATTTCACAGGATAACAACGGTTAGGTCTGGGATAGGTCTGGGTTATGCCCGCATCTGGCTCATGATATTGCCTTTTCCGCATTCTTGTTGGCCAGATCCTTGGTTTTCTCTGGTTTGAATCACGTAGTAATGTGGTACCACACTGAGACAGACAATTAAACCTGGTTTCGATCAATATTTTAGAGGATAACGCCGGTTAGGTCTGGGTCAGGTCTGGGTTATGCCCGCATCTGAATCATTATTTTGCCTTTTCCGCATACTTGTTGGCCAGATCCTTGGTTTTCTCTGGTTTGAATCACGTAGTAATGTGTTACCACACTGAAACAGCCAATTAAGCCTGGATTCGGTAAGTATTTTAGTCGGTAACACCGGTAAGGTCTGGGTTAGGTCTGGGTTATGCCCGCATCTGGCTCATGATTTTGCCTTTTCCGCATACTTGTAGGCCAGATCCTTGGTTTTCTCAGGTTTGAATCACGTAGTAATGTGGTACCACACTGAAACAGTCAATGAAACCTGGTTTCGATCAATATTTTAGAGGATAACACCGGTTAGGTCTGGGTTAGGTCTGGGTTGTGCCCGCATCTCGCTCATGATTTTGCCTTCTTCGCATACTTGTTGGCCAGAACCTGGGTTTTTTCCTGTTTGAATCACGTAGTAATGTGGTACCACACTGAAAAAGTCAATTAAACCTGGTTTCGATCAATATTTCACAGGATAACAACGGTTAGGTCTGGGATAGGTCTGGGTTATGCCCGCATCTGACTCACGATTTCGCCTTCTTCGCATACTTGTTGGCCAGATTCTGGGTTTTTTCGGATTTGAATCATGTAGTAATGTGGTTCCACACTGAAACAGTCCATTAAACTTGGTTTCGATCAATATTTTAGAGGATAACACCGGTTAGGTCTGGGTTACGTCTGGGTTATACCCGCATCAGGCTCATGAATTTGCCTTGTCCGCATTCTTGTTGGCCAGATCCTTGGTTTTCTCTGGTTTGAATCACGGAGTAATGGGGTACCTTACTGAAACAGTCAATTAAACCTGGTTTCGATCCACATTTTAGAGGATAACAACGGTTAGGTCTGGGTTATGCCCGCATCTGGCGCATGATTTTGCCTTCTTCGCATACTTGTTGGCCAGATTCTGGGTTTTCTCGGATTTGAATCACGTAGTAATGTGATACCACACAGTAACAGTCAATTAAACCTGGATTCGGTCAGTATTTTAGTCGGTAACACCGGTTAGGTCTGGGTTAGGTCTGGGTTATGCCCGTGTCTGCCTCATGATTTTGCCTTTTCCGCATTCTTGTTTGCCAGATCCTTCGTTTTCTCTGGCTTGAATCACGTAGTAATGGGGTACCACACCGAAACAGACAATTAAACCTGGTTTCGATCAATATTTCACAGGATAACGACGGTTAGGTCTGGGATAGGTCTGGGTTATGCCCGCATCTGGCGCATGATTTTGCCTTCTTCGCATACTTGTTGGCCAGATTCTGGGTTTTCTCGGGTTTGAATCACGTAGTAATGTTGTGCCACACAGTAACGGTCAATTAAACCTGGATTCGGTCAGTATTTTAGTCGGTAACACCGGTTAGGTCTGGGTTAGGTCTGGGTTATGCCCGTGTCTGCCTCATGATTTTGCCTTTTCCGCATTCTTGTTTGCCAGATCCTTCGTTTTCTCTGGCTTGAATCACGTAGTAATGGGGTACCACACCGAAACAGACAATTAAACCTGGTTTCGATCAATATTTCACAGGATAACAACGGTTAGGTCTGGGATAGGTCTGGGTTATGCCCGCATCTGGCTCATGATTTTGCCTTCTTCGCATATTTTTTGGTCAGTTCCTGGATCTTCTCGGGTTTGAATCACGTAGTATTGTGGTACCACACTGAAACAGACAATTAAACCTGGTTTCGAACAATATTTTAGAGGATAACACCGGTTAGTTCTGGGTTAGGTCTGGGTTATGCCCTCATCTGGCTCATGATTTTGCCTTCTTTGCAA
The DNA here is from genome assembly GCF_051014445.1 of Colletes latitarsis. Lineage (NCBI taxonomy): Eukaryota > Metazoa > Arthropoda > Insecta > Hymenoptera > Colletidae > Colletes > Colletes latitarsis. Next base: position 2,172,518 of record NW_027488366.1, on the reverse strand, counting down.
ATTTGTTGGCCAGTTCCTGGATCTTCTCGGGTTTGAATCACGTAGTATTGTGGTACCACACTGAAACAGACAATTAAACCTGGTTTCCATCAATATTTTAGAGGATAATACCGGTTAGGTCTGGGATAGGTCTGGGTTATGCCCGCATCTGGCTCATGATTTTGCCTTTTCCGCATTCTTGTTGGCCAGATCCTTGGTTTTCTCTGGTTTGAATCACGTAGTAATGTGGTACCACACTGAAACAGACAATTAAACCTGGTTTCGATCAATATTTTAGAGGATAACACCGGTTAGGTCTGGGTCAGGTCTGGGTTATGCCCGCATCTGGCTCATGATTTTGCCTTTTCCGCATACTTGTTGGCCAGATCCTTGGTTTTCTCTGCTTTGATTCACGTAGTAATGTGTTACCACACTGAAACAGCCAATTAACCCTGGATTCGGTAAGTATTTTTGTCGGTAACACCGGTAAGGTCTGGGTTAGGGCTGGGTTATGCCCGCATCTGGGTCATGATTTTGCCTTTTCCGCATACCTGTAGGCCAGATCCTTGGTTTTCTCTGGTTTGAATCACGTAGTAATGTGGTACCACACTGAAACAGTCAATGAAATCTGTTTTCGATCAATATTTTAGAGGATAACACCGGTTAGGTCTGGGTTAGGTCTGGGTTGTGCCCGCATCTCGCTCATGATTTTGCCTTCTTCGCATACTTGTTGGCCAGATCCTGGGTTTTTTCCTGTTTGAATCACGTAGTAATGTGGTACCACACTGAAAAAGTCAATTAAACCTGGTTTCGATCAATATTTCACAGGATAACAACGGTTAGGTCTGGGATAGGTCTGGGTTATGCCCGCATCTGGCTCCTGATATTGCCTTTTCCGCATTCTTGTTGGCCAGATCCTTGGTTTTCTCTGGTTTGAATCACGTAGTAATGTGGTACCACACTGAGACAGACAATTAAACCTGGTTTCGATCAATATTTTAGAGGATAACGCCGGTTAGGTCTGGGTCAGGTCTGGGTTATGCCCGCATCTGAATCATGATTTTGCCTTTTCCGCATACTTGTTGGCCAGATCCTTGGTTTTCTCTGGTTTGAATCACGTAGTAATGTGTTACCACACTGAAACAGCCAATTAAGCCTGGATTCGGTAAGTATTTTAGTCGGTAACACCGGTAAGGTCTGGGTTAGGTCTGGGTTATGCCCGCATCTGGCTCATGATTTTGCCTTTTCCGCATACTTGTAGGCCAGATCCTTGGTTTTCTCTGGTTTGAATCACGTAGTAATGTGGTACCACACTGAAACAGTCAATGAAACCTGGTTTCGATCAATATTTTAGAGGATAACACCGGTTAGGTCTGGGTTAGGTCTGGGTTGTGCCCGCATCTCGCTCATGATTTTGCCTTCATCGCATACTTGTTGGCCAGATCCTGGGTTTTTTCCTGTTTGAATCACGTAGTAATGTGGTACCACACTGAAAAAGTCAATTAAACCTGGTTTCGATCAATATTTCACAGGATAACAACGGTTAGGTCTGGGATAGGTCTGGGTTATGCCCGCATCTGACTCATGATTTCGCCTTCTTCGCATACTTGTTGGCCAGATTCTGGGTTTTTTCGGATTTGAATCACGTAGTAATGTGGTTCCACACTGAAACAGTCCATTAAACTTGGTTTCGATCAATATTTTAGAGGATAACACCGGTTAGGTCTGGGTTACGTCTGGGTTATACCCGCATCAGGCTCATGAATTTGCCTTGTCCGCATTCTTGTTGGCCAGATCCTTGGTTTTCTCTGGTTCGAATCACGTGGTAATGTGGTACCACACAGAAACAGACAATTAAACCTGGTTTCGATCAATATTTTAGAGGATAACACCGGTTAGTTCTGGGTTAGGTCTGGGTTATGCCCGCATCTGAATCATGATTTTGCCTTTTCCGCATACTTGTTGGCCAGATCCTTGGTTTTCTCTGGTTTGAATCACGTAGTAATGTGTTACCACACTGAAACAGCCAATTAAGCCTGGATTCGGTATGTATTTTAGTCGGTAACACCGGTAAGGTCTGGGTTAGGTCTGGGTTATGCCCGCATCTGGCTCATGATTTTGCCTTTTCCGCATACTTGTAGGCCAGATCCTTGGTTTTCTCTGGTTTGAATCACGTAGTAATGTGGTACCACACTGAAACCGTCAATGAAACCTGGTTTCGATCAATATTTTAGAGGATAACACCGGTTAGGTCTGGGTTAGGTCTGGGTTGTGCTCGCATCTCGCTCATGATTTTGCCTTCTTCGCATACTTGTTGGCCAGATCCTGGGTTTTTTCCTGTTTGAATCACGTAGTAATGTGGTACCACACTGAAAAAGTCAATTAAACCTGGTTTCGATCAATATTTTAGAGGATAACAACGGTTAGGTCTGGGTTAGGTCTGGGTTATGCCCGCATCTGGCTCATGATTTTGCCTTTTCCGCATTCTTGTTTGCCAGATCCGTGGTTTTCTCTAGTTTGAATCACGTAGTAATGTGTTACCACACTGAAACAGACAATTAAACCGGGTTTCGATCAATATTTCACAGGATAACAACGGTTAGGTCTGGGATAGGTCTGGGTTATGCCCGCATCTGACTCATGATTTCGCCTTCTTCGCATACTTGTTGGCCAGATTCTGGGTTTTTTCGGATTTGAATCACGTAGTAATGTGGTTCCACACTGAAACAGTCCACTAAACTTGGTTTCGATCAATATTTTAGAGGATAACACCGGTTAGGTCTGGGTTACGTCTGGGTTATACCCGCATCAGGCTCATGAATTTAGCTTGTCCGCATTCTTGTTGGCCAGATCCTTGGTTTTCTCTGGTTTGAATCACGGAGTAATGGGGTACCATACTGAAACAGTCAATTAAACCTGGTTTCGATCCACATTTTAGAGGATAACAACGGTTAGGTCTGGGTTATGCCCGCATCTGGCGCATGATTTTGCCTTCTTCGCATACTTGTTGGCCAGATCCTGGGTTTTTTCCTGTTTGAATCACGTAGTAATGTGGTACCACACTGAAAAAGTCAATTAAACCTGGTTTCGATCACTATTTTAGAGGATAACAACGGTTAGGTCTGGGTTAGGTCTGGGTTATGCCCGCATCTGGCTCATGATTTTGCCTTTTCCGCATTCTTGTTTGCCAGATCCGTGGTTTTCTCTAGTTTGAATCACGTAGTAATGTGTTACCACACTGAAACAGACAATTAAACCGGGTTTCGATCAATATTTCACAGGATAACAACGGTTAGGTCTGGGATAGGTCTGGGTTATGCCCGCATCTGACTCATGATTTCGCCTTCTTCGCATACTTGTTGGCCAGATTCTGGGTTTTTTCGGATTTGAATCACGTAGTAATGTGGTTCCACACTGAAACAGTCCATTAAACTTGGTTTCGATCAATATTTTAGAGGATAACACCGGTTAGGTCTGGGTTACGTCTGGGTTATACCCGCATCAGGCTCATGAATTTGCCTTGTCCGCATTCTTGTTGGCCAGATCCTTGGTTTTCTCTGGTTTGAATCACGGAGTAATGGGGTACCATACTGAAACAGTCAATTAAACCTGGTTTCGATCCACATTTTAGAGGATAACAACGGTTAGGTCTGGGTTATGCCCGCATCTGGCGCATGATTTTGCCTTCTTCGCATACTTGTTGGCCAGATTCTGGGTTTTCTCGGATTTGAATCACGTAGTAATGTGATACCACACAGTAACAGTCAATTAAACCTGGATTCGGTCAGTATTTTAGTCGGTAACACCGGTTAGGTCTGGGTTAGGTCTGGGTTATGCCCGTGTCTGCCTCATGATTTTGCCTTTTCCGCATTCTTGTTTGCCAGATCCTTCGTTTTCTCTGGCTTGAATCACGTAGTAATGGGGTACCACACCGAAACAGACAATTAAACCTGGTTTCGATCAATATTTTAGAGGATAACACCGGTTAGTTCTGGGTTAGGTCTGGGTTATGCCCGCATCTGGCTCATGATTTTGCCTTCTTCGCAAATTTGTTGGCCAGATCCTGGATCTTTTCGGGTTTGAATCACGTAGTAATGTGGTACCACTCAGTAACAGTCAATTAAACCTGGTTTCGATCAATATTTTAGAGGTTAAGACCGGTTAGGTCTGGGTTAGGTCTGGGTTATGCCAGCATCTGGCTCATGATTTTGGCTTCTTCACATACTTGTTGGCCATATCCTGGGTTTTTTCGGGTTTGAATCACGTAGAAATGTGGTACCACACAGAAACAGTCTATTAAGCTTGGTTTCGATGAATATTTTAGAGGATAACACGTGTTAGGTCTGGGTTAGGTCTGGGTTATGCCCGCATCTGGCTCATGATTTTGACTTCTTCGCATACTTGTTGGCCAGATCCTGGGTTATTTCGGGTATGAATCACGTCGTAATGTGGTACCACTCAGTAACAGTCAATAAAACCTGGTTTCGATCAATATTTTAGAGGTTAAAACCGGTTAGGTCTGGGTTAGGTCTGGGTTATGCCCGCATCTGTCTCATGATTTTGACTTCTTCGCATACTTGTTGGCCAGATCCTGGGTTATTTCGGGTATGAATCACGTCGTAATGTGGTACCACTCAGTAACAGTCAATTAAACCTGGATTCGGTCAGTATTTTAGTCGGTAACACCGGTTAGGTCTGGGTTAGGTCTGGGATATGCCAGCATCTGGCTCATGATTTTGCCTTCTTCGCATACTTGTTGGCCATATCCTGGGTTTTTTCGGGTTTGAATCACGTAGTAATGTGGTACCACACAGTAACAGTCAATAAAACCTGGTTTCGATCAATATTTTAGAGGATAAAACCGGTTAGGTCTGGGTTAGGTCTGGGTTATGCCCCGTCAGGGGCTGTGTCCGGCCAGGTGTCCGGCGCAGTACGGGGCGTAGCGACCCCGAGGTACCTGATGCTAATCACACCGTAAGTCTCCTGTTGGTCGTCGCAACGACCCATTCACAACTCCATTTTTGGTTTTGTGAATGGTACGTGACGGCAGGAGGACCGGGGGCCTTGGCTTAACCGCCTGGGCTGCGAGGATGGTAACTCTATAAATTACCCTGTAATCCCAAGTTATGGTGCGCGGCGATGGGATGCATGGTTGGGAGAGAAGGCCCAATCCCTAGCGACCACCTCCGGGAACACCTGCCGAACCCCCGGAGTATCAGGCTTCCCCAGGCAAGGCGGCTCTGCCTGGGGTGACCTCCATTCCGACCACACTCGTGGGAACGATTATGGCATTGAATCAATTTAATAACGACTGGACTGGCAACATTGATAACGGACTGGCACACGTATCGGCAAACGACAACGGAATGAATGGACCACTTCCTGGTGGGGACAAACCCGCGGTCAGGAGTGTGGAGGTGGTTAATCCTCCGCTGGGGATCCACCTGGAGGGTGTGGCTGATATACTCAGTGCCAGCCCCGCCCCTATTGTCAGCCTGGAGCGGCTGAATGTCGCCGAGTGGCGTAAGGCTGGGAGGGAATCACCTCCCCGCAAAAGGCATGATGCCGTGGAGCAGACGTCTAGCCTCGGGGGGACTTTCGCCCTTCAAGACGACGACTCTCAGAATGGCGACGAGTGGGCTCCTCGTCATTCCACCGCCGACGACGCTGACAGCGTCGATTCAAGCGAGGAGGGTTTTGGACCCGGCAAGAGAAAGAGGAAGGGCCCCGGGGCGGGAAGACCCAGGGGAATCTTCGTGGACCCGCGTAAGCTGGGTCCAGGGATGAAGGCCCTGCCGAAGCAGGCGGACCTCCGCAATATAGCGGACGTTATGAAGACAGACGAGCTCCTGGGCCGGCTCAAGGAGCAATTGGAGTCCGTCGTCCGTGTGGCAGACACTGCTAGCCACCTTAAGACGACGGATAACCGTGGGCTCCGTTTGGCTGCAGGGGTGGCGATGGTCAGCGCCGAAGAGCTGCACGGCAGAGCTGACCGCGCCGAGAACCCGAACAGGCCGGCCCGGGAAGTGGTCATTCGCCAGGGCGAGTGGGAGAGGAGGGCGAAGGCCCTCGAGAAGAGGCTGAAGGTGGCTGATTCCACCGCCACCACCCTGTCCGAAACCGTTAGGGTGAAGAACAGGGAGCTGGAGCACCTCAGGCGGGAAGTGGGCCGCCTGAGGTACAAGCAGGAGCAGCGGAGGCTGCTCCGAGAGGGGCAGGAGTTGGCCGGCAAGGCGCCGCCGGACCATGATTTGCCCTGTGTCCCTCGCCCGCGGCGGAAGGATCTCCTTCCGTCTACGTTTGGGGACACAGGCATGGAGGTCGATACGGCGGTCCCTGGATCGTCGACCGCAGATGGGACCGCCTCACCTGAGAAGGAGAACCCCGCGTCCGGAAGCCCTTTAATGGTCGTTATGACCGAGATAGTCAAAAGGGTTTCCGAGATGGCGGGGCACATGTCGGCCGTCGAAAATCGGGTAGAGGCCCGTCTGGAAGCAGTCTGGCGGGCAGTATCCCGCCCGCCGCTGGGAAGGAGTGCATTGGCCCCAACTTCATCAGCGGAGGTGCCCCCGGCTCGACAGAGCTCGTCCAAGGGAGCTAAGTCGGCGGGGATGGTTACCCCGAAAGAGAAGGCGAAGGTGGCGACGGCGACAATACCTAGGGGCGCGTCTGCCTCTATGAAGGCGCTTGCCGCGCCACCGAAACCATCCCCGGGGAATAGGGGAGCTAGCAATGCTCAACATGGCGCATCAGCGAAGGTTGTGACGAAGCCCCACGCCCCGATTCCCAAGGCGCCAAAGAAGGACGCCATGGCAAAGCCCACCCCTGCTTCCACCAGCGAGGGGCAGGGTTCTTGGGCTGAGGTGGTTAGGCGTGGCAGGAAGAAGGGGTGTGGAAAGGGGGCGTCTGCTGTCGCACCCACCACCAAGGCAGGTAAGACCTCTGCAGCCATTACTGCGGCTGGCAGCAGGATGAAAGACGGTGCCCAGACTGCGGCGGTCAAATTGCCGAGGTTGCCTAAAAAGGCAGCAGTCTCGGTGACCGCCGCCGTTGGACGCGAAGGAGAACTGGGCCCCCTCCTTAACAGGGTGATGCCGGGTATCTGTAAGGATCTCGGGATCACCGGGATGCAGCCCACAAGGGCGGTCACCGGGGCGCTACTGTTAGCGATCCCCGGTGAGAAAGGGAAGGAGAAGGCGACCGCTCTGCGGGCTCGACTTGAGGGGGCGCTCCAGGAGGAGGGTGTTCGGGTGGCTTGCCCCGAAAAACGGGCCGAGTTACGGGTGTCCGGCCTGTCGGAGGCAGCCACCCAGGACGCGGTTAGGGAGGCCCTTGCCACCGCCGGGGGTTGCGGCGCAGCGGAGGTCAACGTTGGTGACCTCCGCCGGGACAACTCGGGCATGTTTACTGCCTGGGCCCGCTGTCCCCTTCGCGCCGCAACCAAGCTCGCGAAGTCCGGCCGACTTACGGTCGGCTTCTTCGAGGCCCGGCTAGCGGTGCTCGCCGCGAGGCCGCTGCAGTGCCACCGCTGTTTGGAGTTCGGCCATGTCCGGCAGCGGTGCACCAGCACTGTTGATCGCAGCGGTCTCTGCTACCGCTGTGGAGGGGCCTCCCACACCGCAAGGGAGTGTACGGCCGCTCCTAAATGCCCCCTTTGTGTGGGCTTGAGGCGGCCAGCGGATCACCGCATCGGTGGGGCGGCGTGCCGTCCCCCCAAGCGGAAGGGGAAGAAGGCGAAAGGGGCGGGTGTGCCCCCATCCACGGTGCCGGCTGGTGTTGAGCCGGCACCGCTGCCCGTCGCGACGGAGGTCCAGGGGGCGACTTGTTCCCAGCCGTCCCCAGCTGTGGTGTCGGGAGTTTCTCCCGCCCAGCATCTGTCGCGGCCGCGGTGAAAGTGGTGGGGTGTGCATCCGCACCCCCGCCGGTGGCGGAGATGATGGAGGTGGACGTGGACCCTCCGGCAGTGGAACATTGGGATGGCAGTGATCGCCGAGCCCTATCGTGTCCCCAAACACCCATCTTGGGTGGGGGACCTTAACGGTGTCTCAGCGATCACTTTTTTTTTTTTTTTTTTTTTTTTTTGTCGTGGGGAAAATCTTCGAAAGACTCCCTCCCACCTCCTTGGGGAGAGGTGGGAGGGGTGTGTGGGATTCCCCGCGCCCGTACAACGACAGGCGCGGGACCTACCCACTAAAAACCCCACGGTGACCCTTCGGCACGCTTTGGGAGGATACCGGGAATCGCTCGAAGCATTCTTCCGGTATCCTCCCCGTGCCCGCGCTTTCGCGCCCATCCCCCGGGGGGACAATCGGTCCCCCCAGTAGACACACTGCCTCATAGCGGCGGGACGGGGCCACTCCATCCCGCCGCTATCCGTCCCGGGGCCGCGTTTAGTGGCGGCTGCGAGCCCCAACTCGCAACCGCCCGCGACCCCGTTTCCACCCCTCGGCGGCCGGGCGTTCATGGCCGCACCAGACCGCCGAGGGTGCCTCCCCTTGCGTCGGACCGGTAGGGGGAGGCACTCCTACCCCCAACCGGTCAGACCCGGCGCCGCCTGGCGGGAGGAGGGTCCCCTCAGGACCCCCCTCCCAGCCTAGGTCATCCGCCACGCCGAGGCGGCCGCCCGTGACGCCTCGCGACCGGGCGACGACCTCGGGCCACCGCACGAGCGCGAGCTTCAGCGCGCCGCTGAAGTTCGCGCTCCCTCCCCGCGGCCTCCTTCTGCAACATTACGTTCTCGCAGAAGGAGGCCACGGCCCTCCACTTCTCTTCGCTGCCGAGCATGGCGCGCACCACGCCCGGCAGCGAGACATCCCGCCCGACGACGCCGACCAGGACACGGCGCTCCCCCTCCCACGCGGGGCATACCTCCAGGGTATGATCCGCCGTGTCCTGCTCAGCGTCGCAGTGGCAGCAACGCGCCGTCGGCTCCTTCCCTATCCGGCACAGGTATCTTCCGAAGCTGCCATGCCCGGAAAATACCTGTGTCAGCCGGTAGGTGAGGCTGCCATGGCCTCTGTCCAGCCACTCCTTCAGGAGTGGCCGAACAGCCCCGACAGTCCGGTGCCCCGCGGTTGGCAGAGACAGCCGCTCCTGCCACGCGAGCAACACGGACTGCCGGGCCTGGCGCTTCAAATCGCCCCAAGCAGGTTCCTGCCCGCCCGGGACCGCCCCCACCCCCGCGCGACGGTCGACGCGGTGCCGGTACATCACCGCGTGCGACCGCGCGAGCAGGTCCATGGGCGGCATCCCCGCTAGAACCGTCGCCGCCTCATGTGACATGGTCCGATACCCGCGGACGACCCTGAGCGCCATGCGCCTCTGCACCCGACGCAGCATAGTCATGCTGCGCCGGGAGGCAGCCAGGTCGTCCGCCCAGACGGGGGCCCCGTATAGGGCCACCGACTGGACCATTGCCACATAGAGGCGACGAACTCGGCCCGCCGGGCCCCCCAGGTTGGGCAGGATCCGGCCCAGAGCCGCAACCATCCTTTCCAACCGGGGGACCAGGCAGCGGAAATGCTTCTCGAAACGCCAGTGGCTATCGAGGATCAGCCCCAGATACCTGATCTGGGGCTTCACCTCGATGTCAGCCCCACCCACCCGGATCAGAGGGGGTGGCGGATCCTGCCGAGGTGAATGAAACGCAATCACCTCGGTCTTATGGACCGCCACCGTCATCCCCATCCCCCTGATCCGGTCGACGACGCGTTGCGACCCCTCCTCCGCGCGACGCATGGCCGTCCCCCAGTGCGCCCCGACGGCCAGCACCAGTGTGTCATCCGCATAACACACCGTGCTGACGCCGTCGGGGAGGCCGGCCCGCAACACCGAGTCGTACGCGATGTTCCACAGGAGTGGCCCGAGGACCGACCCCTGCGGAACACCGCAGTACACCTCTCTCCGCATATCACCATCCCGGCCCGGATACTCGATCCACCTGCCGCGGAGATAATCCCCGACGACCGCCCTGAGACAAGGGGGGACTCGATGATATTCGAGTCCCCTCCTTATCTCTTCCCAGGGGAGGGTGTTAAAGGCATTGGCAATATCCAAGGATATTGCCAATGCCACCCCTCCCCGGGAGACGGCCGCCTCCGAGAGGGCCCTCACACGACCTATCGCGTCGATAGTCGATCGGCCCCCCCGGAAACCGAACTGGCAGTCGGCCAGACCGGGATCACCCCGCGACAGGTGCTCGACGAGGCGGGCAGCAATCACCCGCTCGAAGAGCTTGCCCACCTCGTCGAGGAGACAAATGGGCCGGTATGCGGAGGGAGACTCCGCGGGCCGACCCTCCTTCCGGAGGAGGACCATCCTCGCCACCTTCCAACTGGGGGGGAATCGCCCGTCCCTCAGGCAGCGGTCGAACAACCGCCTGAGGTCGGCCCCAAGGACGCCCTGGGTCAAGACCCAAACCCGGCCGGGCACACCATCCGGACCCGGGGCCGTGTTACGAACCCCGAGCCGTCTGATGGCCGCTGCCAGCTCCTCCTGCGTGACCCCCAGCTCGGCCGTCCACTCCACTGGGACAGCCGCCGCCGCCGGAGGACGCGGTCCCCTCTCCCCAATTGGGAAGAGTGTATTGACCACGTCCTCCAGCAGCCGGGGGTCAAGACCCTCGGTGACGGGGGGCGCCCACGGGCGGAGCTTATTCAGCACCACCTTATATGGGCGCCCCCATGGATCATCATCAAGGGTCTGGAGGAGCTCCTTCCATGCCTGGGTCTTGGCCCGTTTGATGGCGACCTGCAGAGCAACCCGCGCCACGCGGTATGCTCCATACAGGTCATCAGCTGCCCTCGCTCGCGCCACGCCGTCGCCTGTACGTTGACGACGGCGCGCGCGGGTGTACTGGCGTCGGGCGCGGACAGTCGCGACTCGCAACTCCGCGATCGCGTCCGACCACCAGTACACCGCCCGGCGAGGAGAAGCCCGCCCGACCCGAGGCATCGCCGCGTCGCAAATACCCGCGACCAATGCTCCGAGCCGGGCGACCTCCTCCTCTATGCTCGGCAACTCGGCCGCTCCCTGCGGCCAAGTTGCAGCGAGGGCAGCTGCCATCAGGGCGTCCTTGTCCAGGCGCCGAAGCGCCCAGCGGCGTGGTGGGGCGCCACGCAGGCGGCCGTGTCGGGATGCACTCGCGGCGGCAGAGACCTCCATCCGGATGTACCGGTGATCGGAGAGTGTCTCTGCCCCCGCGACCACGTGCCAACCCGACACCATGCGCACGGCGTTGGGGGTCGCGAATCCAACATCCACGATGGACCCCCCATATCGCCGCACGCATGTGTGCTCCGACCCCCGGTTCAATACCCGGAGGTCGAGCCCCGCCGCCCAATCGCCCAGGATCCCGCCGCGAACGGAGGTCCTGGGGGATCCCCAAGCCACCGACTTGGCATTAAAATCCCCCAGGACCAGCACCGGCCGGGCCGCGTAGCGCTGCACGCATGCCGCGACCTCGGCCAGGTACAGCTCGAACGCAGCGTGAGCGCTACGGGGCGAAATGTAGCACCCCACCACAGCGACTCCCCCCCAGTCCACGGCGACGAATCCCCGACCGCGCTCCAACAAGGAGAACGGTGGGGACCCGTCGCCCCCTCCCCATACCGTCGCCACCAAGCCGTCCGCGTCGCCCACCCAATGAGGGTGATCAGGGACGCGGTACGGCTCGGCGGCGACCGCCAGGCCAACCCCCCACTCCGCGAGGACTTGGGACATCAAGTCCTGTGCCGCGCGGCAGTGGTTGAGGTTGGCCTGGAGGAGGAGGCGGGGCGGCATTAATTAATGGCCGCGCCAGCCTCCTCCCGGCCGTCCGTCCCCGTAGCACCGTCCACCTCCATGCAGGACGATGCCACCGCCCTCGGCACCGGAGCCGGTGCAGCCCGCCTCTTCCTCTCCTTCCGGGAGGGGGGGGAGCACTTCTTACTCCCCACCCTGTGATCGGCTGGCCTCCCCATGTCCGCACACAGCGGGCAGTGGGGGGCCGCCGAGCACTGGCTCGCACGGTGCTCTTTGGCACCGCAGCGGTAACACTGACCGCTGCGGTCCACCGGCGAGGTGCACCACTGCCTCACGTGCCCCAATTCGAGGCAGCGGTGACACTGGAGCGGGCGCGGCGCGAGGATTTCCACTCGCGCCGAAACCCACCCCACCAACACCCTCCCGGATTCCGCCACCTTACGGGCGGCGGAGAGGGGGCACCGGGCCCACACCGACCCGAGGCCGGAGGGCGACCTGCGGATCTCTCCGATCCGCAGGTCCTCCACAGGACAGTCCCCCGCCCTCGCAAGGGCACGGGACACATCCTGTGCGCTGACCGAGTCGTCCAGCCCACAAACGCGCATCTCCGTGCGCTTCGTGGGCCGGGCGACCCGGACACCTCGCTCGCCCAGCTGCTCCCGGAGCCTCTGGGCGAGACGATCCGCCTTCGCGCCGCCTTCTGCACCGGGGATCTCCAGCAAGAGACCCCCGGTCACGGCCCTCTTCGCCCTCACGGAGGCGATGCCCAGCTCTTCCAGGGAGATATTCTCCCTGGCGAGCCGCATCGCCTCCGCGAGGGTCAGGTCGCCCCCCTGCGCAACGGTCAGCGTCACCGCTGCCGTTTTTGGGGGACGACCTGGTCGTGCCTTCCCGACCTTCGCGGCCTTTACCTTGGCCGCCGGCGGCGGAGGCGGAGGCTGCGGTTGCGAGGCCTTCCTCGCCGCCCGCTTCGCCTTCCGCCCCACCACCTCACTCCACGCCACCCCCCCTTGGGAGGGTACTGTGGAGGACGCGACCACCGCGACCACGGGTACACCACCCCCCTTGGGGGTCGCGACCCGGCGCCCTGGTGCCGCAACGCTGGGCGGAGCCTTCACTCCGCCCTTCTTTGCCTTCCCCGACTGTACCGGAACAGGTCGGGGAGGCACCGCCTTCCTGCTGACCGCTCTTCCGGCGAGGAGCTCCTCCCGGAAGGCGGCCAGCTTGCCATCAATCATGTCCCCAATCCTCCTCAGAAGATCGTCTTCTGAGGAGGACGGGGACTTCTTCACGGGCGGAGTGCGGGTGGAGGGGCCCGCGGTGCCCCGCACCACTGCCGCCGCACTCCGCTTATTTACCTCCGCCGAGGGACGCGGCGGTGGAGGAGGAGGGAGGATGGGAGGGAGGGCCGCGCTGTTCCACAGCGCCTCTGCCCTCCTCCTCCCCTGTCGCTCCTCCTCCAACAGGAGCTGCAGACGGGCGTTCCGCCCTCTGAGCTCCCGCGCCGCCTCCCTCATTTCCTCCGCCGCGGCCTTCAGGGCCTCCGCGCCACCGCTTTTCTGCCCCTTAAAGGCGCAGGCAGCGGCGACTTTCTCCACCCGCCTCAGGGACGAGGAGATCCTCTCCGATATCTCCTCGGTCACCTCGTCCCTGAGGCAACTCAGCCTCACCGACGGGCTCCTCGCCCCGCCCACCTCGACGACGGCCTGCCCCGCCCTCTTCCTCTTAGAGCCTATGAGGCTCCTGGTGGAGGAGAAGGACGAGACTGACGCAGTCTCGTCGTCCTCCTCCACCTTCCACGAAGCCGGGCCAGGCGCTGGAGGCGGCGCGAGCGCCGTCACTCCAGTCCCAACACCGCCTTCGTCCTCCCCCTCTGACTTACCCCGTCCCATCCCCGTTTTAATATTGAACTCCATAATATTCCCACGAGCAGGTCGGAAGAAAAGGTCCGCCCGGGCAGAGCCGCCTTACCCGGGTAAGCCTATATACTCCGGGGGTTCGGCAGGTTCCCCGGAGGTGGTCGCTTGGGATTGGGCCTTCTCCCCCAACCATGCATCCCATCGCCGCGCACCATAGCTTAGGATTGGAGGGCGATTTTATAGAGTCGCCATACTCGTGGCCCAGGCGGTTAAGCCAAGACCCCCGTTCCTCCTGCCGTCACGTACCATTCACAAAACCAATAGGGAATTGTGAATGGGTCGTTGTGACGACCAACAGGAGGCTTACGGTGTGTGTATGACTCGGGTACCCCGGGTTCGTTAAGCCCGTACTGCAGCTGAAAGGCTGGCAGCCCCTGAGGGGTCTCAGCGATCACTTGGCAGTACGGGGGCGGCACGTTGCCGTGCTCCGTTGTTGGGAGGGGCCACGGGTTTGTGGTGGTTAAATGGGGGGAACTGGTGGTTGCCGGGTGTTACGCGCCGCCCGCTATGGGCCTCAGCGATTTTGAGGCGTACCTCGACGAGGTGGGGAGATGCATCTCCCCACATCTCGCCAGTGCGGTACTCGTCCTGGGAGATTTTAATGCCCACGCTGCAGCGTGGGGCTGTCCCAGGACGAACGTCAAGGGCGACGCGATGCTCGTATGGGCGGCGGGTCACGGCCTCGTAGTGTTGAATGAAGGGGCCGTGAGCACGTGCGTGCACGCGCGGGGCGAGTCGATCGTCGACATTTCGTTGGCGAGCCCCGCCATAGCGCGCCGTGTGTCCGACTGGAGGGTCGCGGAAGAGGTGGCCACGTTAAGCGACCACCTCTATATTACGTTTTCCGTATCCGCGACCCCCGGCGTAAATGGACCCCGCCAACTGGGCAGGGAAGTACACCCGGCGCCACGCTGGTCCGCCAAGAGGCTGGACCCGGACGCCCTAGCGATGGCAGCCTCCGTTGTGGCATGGCAGGAGATGCCACGCCGGACCCTCGGCAATCCTTCTGCCGGGGCGCGTTGGTTCCGCGAGACTATGACATCCTTGTGCGACGTAGTCATGCCGCGGGCCACCGCCCCTAGCCGCGGGGGTCCGTGTACTGGTGGTCGGGCGAGATCGAAGACTTACGCACTCGGTGCGTTGTCGCCCGACGCCGGTACACCCGCGCAGGGAGACGGCGCGGGGCGACAGAGGCAGAGTTGGTGGGGTTGCGCGGAGAATTTTCCATTGCGCGCAGAACCCTCCGCCGGGCCATCGTGACCGCGAAAGCCCAGGCATGGACGGAGCTCCTCGGCTCTCTGGATGCAAATCCATGGGGTCGCCCGTATCATATGGTCGCCGGGAAGATGCGATCATGGGCGCCCCCGGTCACACAGAGCCTCGACCCCCAGCTGCTCGGGGAAACTATGAGTGTCCTCTTCCCCGTTGGGGGAGAGGCGTATCTGCATCCCCCCGAGCCACAGCCGGATCACCCGCCTTGGTGGTCCGACGAACTGGGGGTCTCCGAGGAGGAGCAGGCCAGGGCCGTCCGGAGAATGGCTGCCAAGAAGACGGCACCAGGACCGGACGGCATACCTGGCAGGGCCTGGGCTATAGCGGTGGGTGCTCTGGGGGCCGGCTTGATACGCGTTTTCGACGCGTGCCTCCGGACCGGCCAGTTCCCCCCCATATGGAAGGCGGCGAGGTTGGTCCTCCTCCACAAGCTAGGGAAGCCCGCGGATTCTCCATCCGCGTTCCGACCCATATGTCTTTTGGACGAGGCTGGAAAGCTCCTCGAGCGGGTCATTGTATCCCGACTCGAGGGGCACCTGTCCCGCGTCGGCCCCAATCTGGCCGACCGCCAGTTCGGCTTTCGCCGGGGCCGCTCCACAGTCGACGCCATAGCGACAGTGCGGACCCTGGCGGAATCGGCAATCTCCCGGGGGGGGGGGGGGGGGGGGGGTGGCGTTGGCAGTCTCATTAGACATTGCCAACGCCTTCAATACCGTCTCCTGGGGGGCGATAGGTCGGGCACTCCAGTACCACCGGGTGCCCGACTATCTATGCCGACTGATCGGGGATTATCTGCGGGGCAGGGTAGTCCAATATCCGGGTCGGAACGGGATGGAGCAGAGAGCGGTGCACCGCGGGGTTCCACAGGGGTCGGTGCTCGGGCCGCTTCTGTGGAACTTGGCCTATGATGCGGTGCTGCGGGCTGATCTCCCCGTCGACGTGTCGTTGGTATGTTACGCCGACGACACTCTGGTGATAGCCGGCGGGGATACGTGGAGGAGGGCCGTGGCCCTCGCGAAGGAAGGGACGGCACGAGTCGTCGCCGAGGAAGAGCGTCTGGGGTTGCGCGTGGCACCCCAGAAGACCGAGGCCATCTGGCTGTGTAATGTCAGTGGTCGGGGGCTGCCGCGCCAGGCGTCTCTAAGGGTGGGCGGAGCCCAAGTCGGGGTGGGGCGCCGGATGATGTATCTGGGCCTCACCCTCGACAGCTACTGGCGGTTCGGGCATCATTTGGAAGGGTTGGGTCCCCGTATTGAAAGGGCAGCGGCCGCGTTAGGCCGCATAATGCCCAATCTCGGGGGGCCCAACATGGCGGCACGGCGGCTGTATTTGGGAGTCGTCCGGTCCATGGCGCTTTATGGCGCGCCTATATGGGCCGGCGGTCTGATGGCAAATCGGCGGGGTGCATTTGTTCCGCGCCGTTTCACCTGCTGGCGAAAATGGACGCAGAGGTCTATCAAAGCCTCTGCGACCTTCGCCAGCGGGGCGTAGATCCGCACGGCGAGGAGGCCGCCAGGGCCCGAAGCCAGGCGCGGCGACGCGTCTATAGTCGGTGGCTGGTCTGGTTATCGAAGCCAGACAAGCGGGACGATCGCGCCGCCGCGGCGGTCCGCCCAGTGTTTTATGCCTGGGTAGGCCTTAGCTGGGGTACGCCCACCTACCGCCTGACACAGGTACTGACCGGACACGGTTGCTTCGGTCGGTACCTGAATCGGATAGGGCGGGAAGCGACGGCTGCATGCCATCACTGCAGGGGACGGGAGGACACCGCGCAGCACACGCTGCAGTTTTGCCCGGCGTGGGCAGCGCAGCGCGGTGTCCTTATTAGAGCGATTGGAGCTGACCTCTCGCTGCCGGCCGTCATACGTGCGATGGTCGGCAGTGAGCAGGCATGGGCGGCCATGGCCCTGTTTTGTGAGGAGGTCGTGGCCGCCAAGGAGGACGCCGAAAGGGCGCGTGAAGAGGTGGGGGGCAGGCGGCGACGCCGACCGTAAGGCCCTACACCGCTCCCCGTGGCAGGGGGAGCGCGAAGAGGTCGGTGATGGTGTTTGTGGTGCTAGGTGAGGGACTTTATCACCTCATTCCCCCTCGCACCAAGCCCATCACCGGACCGGGGGCCCGTGGCAGGGGCCCCGTCTAGCGGGGGCGGCAGTGTTAGCCGGCCCCGCAGCCGTGGTCGCGATCGGGTGGGGGCCCGGTCGCGGCTAGTAGCAACGGCACGAGTGGGGGCGACGTCGCGTGTGACCGCGCGGCGTCGCCGGGGGCAATCAGTTTAGTTTGCAACCCATTGGGGGAGGAGGATCACATCTCCTCCCCCGGGAAGGGCCCGTAGTAGGGCGTTGCGCCAACGGGGAGAGTCACGGTAGTATCGCTAGTTTGGTTCCCGTGACTCTCCCCAGATAAAGGGCGCAGGCGGTCACCGTGGTGTTTTAGCCGGTAAGAGTCCGGCACTACCCCGGAGGATTTCACCACGTTAAAAAAAAAAAAAAATAAAGGTCTGGGTTATGCTCGCATCTCGCTCATAATTTTGCCTTCTTCGCATACTTGTTGGCCAGATCCTTGGTTTTTTCCTGTTTGAATCACGTAGTAATGTGGTACCAAAGCGAAACAGTCAATTAAACCTGGATTCGGTCAGTATTTTAGTTGGTAACACCGGTTAGGTCTGGGTTAGGTCTGGGTTATGCCCGCATCTGACTCATGATTTTGCCTTCTTCGCATACTTGTTGGCCAGATCCTGAGTTTTTTCGGTTTTTAATCACGTAGTAATCTGGTACCACACAGTATCAATCAATTAAACCTGGATTTGGTCAGTATTTTAGTCGGTAACACCGGTTAGGTCTGGGTTAGGCCTGGGTTATGCCCGCATCTGGCTCATGATTTTGCCTCCTTCGCATACTTGTTGGCCAGATCCTAGGTTTTTTCGGGTTTGAATCACGTAGTAATGTGGAGCCACACAGTAAGAGTCAATTAAACCTGGATTCGGTCAGTATTTTAGTCGGTAACACCGGTTAGGTCTGGGTTAGGTCTGGGTTATGCCCGCATCTGGCTCATGATTTTACCTTCTTCGCATTCTTGTTGCCCAGATCCTTGGTTTTCTCTGGTTTGAATCACGGAGTAATGGGGTACCACACTGAAACAGTCGATTAAACCTGGTTTCGATCCACATTTTAGAGGATAACAACGGTTAGGTCTGGGTTATGCCCGCATCTGGCGCATGATTTTGCCTTCTGCGCATACTTGTTGGCCAGATTCTGGAGTTTTTCGGATTTGAATCACGTAGTAATGTGGTACCACACAGTAACAGTCAATTAAACCTGGATTCGGTCAGTATTTTAGTCGGTAACACCGGTTAGGTCTGGGTTAGGTCTGGTTTATGCCCGTATCTGCCTCATGATTTTGCCTTTTCCGCATTCTTGTTTGCCAGATCCTTGGTTTTCTCAGGTTTGAATCACGTAGTAATGGGGTACCACACTGAAACAGACAATTAAACCTGGTTTCGATGAATACTTTTGAGGATAAAACCGGTTAGGTCTGGGTTAGGCCTGGGTTATGCCCGCATCTGGCTCATGATTTTGCCTTCTTCGCAAACATGTTGGCCAGATCCTGGGTTTTTTAGGGTTTGAATCACGTAGTAATGTGGTTCCACACTTAAACAGTCCATTAAACCTGGTTTCGGTCAGTATTTTAGTCGGTAACACCGGTTAGGTCTGGGTTAGGTCTGGGTTATGCCCCCACGCACCCGTTTGGTTGTCCAGGCGGCAGGGGAGGTGAACCCCTACGTGGCGCGTCCCCAGGTGGCGGATAGGGGAAGCCGCTGGGATGGGATGCGGGGATGGGGTCATCAACATGAGAGTGCTGGTGACCGCATCCGCGCATGGCATCTCGGAGGTCGGAGCGGTAGCTCCCGCGGACCAAACACCCGTATGAATGTGTTGTGTGTGTGAATGGGCTGCGGCCGGTGACTCGTGGATATTCCCGTCAGACTAACCAAGGGGGGAGTAGTAGCCCCCCTCCGGGGTTGGTGAGTGATGTTAGTACCTGACCTCTGCGGGAGTAATATGGGGTAAGTGTAAGTCCTGAAACTATGGCATAAGTCCCCGTGAAACCGCATGTTAAACGTGGAAGAACCGCTCACTCACCAACTGACTGGAGCCTATGGCGGGGTTGAAGCGAACTCACCGGGCGCGGGTGTGGAGGATTATGCGGTCAATATTTCCTCATACCCGGAGCGTCGTAGGGTAAATCGGCGCACCGTCTAGCCTGAGGTTTGAGTTTGACGTCGGCTCGGATCCGGCGTCGCTCACACGATAGGGGTGACGTAAAACCTTTAGCATCAATTATGGCGCGGGTCTATCCCGTAATATTTTTCTGTAGAGTCACTTTGGTGTCGATAGGGTTGACCACCCGACAAGCTGCTTCTCAGCTTCGGCATCCTTCATTAGGTTTTTCTTTACCCGGGGATAGTACCCCCACTGCGGTGGGGGTCCCATGATGGGCGAACCGGAGGAAATCGATCACTGTAGTTATGGCATCAATAAAAATTAAAACAACCATGGGTACGGAGGGAGGCAGCGCGGGATCGCGTCTCGCGGCCGCTGCTGCCTCGCAGCGTGTGGAGAGGAGTGAAGGGGCTCGTGGGGCAGCTTCTAGGGGGAAGCGTCAGGCGGACCCGGAAGAGCCGGGTAGTGCTAGCTCGGCGGCTTCTTCGGAGGAGTGGCGCGTGGTAAGGGAAGGGCAGAGGAAGAAGAGAAAGCGGGACGTGTTGGGCGAAAAAATTCGCGCTGAGATGGGGAAGAAGGAGGGCGAGGCTCTTTATACGGAGATCCTCGATGAGGCGGAGAAGGTGGTCGAGGTGGCGGAGAAGTCGGCCAACTTGAAGGGGACGTCGGTGAGGGACCTCAAGTTTGCGGCGGAATTCATCCGGGTAGCTGCGACCGAACTGCAGAGTAGGACGACGGTCGCTTCCACCCGCAGGACACGGGAGCGACAGCTCGAAGCGGAGCTGCGGGAGGCGCGGCGAGAGCTGGACGCCCTTAGGGGTCGGGGAGCGGGCAATCTCCCCGAACCGGTAGTAATGCCGGAAGCGGTGGCCGCTCTCGCTTCGACCAGCCTTGCTGCGGAGGCCACCCTGATGGCGCATCCGGGACAGGAGGCTTCCTCGCCCACAGCAGGGATTACGGGGAGGGGTGATGTGGTGGTGGTGATGGCAAAGGGGGGAGAGGGTGTTGGAGCTCCTCCATCTTTGTCACCAGTGACTCCCTCCCCGGGAGATGTTGAGGCCCTTGTAAGGGGCGTAGAGGCGGCGTTGGAGGGACGGTTCCGAGCGATGCGGGAGGAGATTATTCGCACCCTCGCTCACCCGGCCGCCTCATCCGCTGCTCTGGTGCGGCCGCGGGTCGGTAGGCCGAAGGACCCGGCGCGCATGTTGACAGCTGCGCCCCAAGCAGGGCAGGAGACGGCAGCGCAACCCCGGGTGGAGGGGGAAATAACGGCCACCAACAGGAGGACGAGGAAGAAACGGGAGCAGAGGGCTAGGCGGGAACTAAGGCTGGCGGCCAACCATCCAGCCACGTCCTCCTCCGTTGCGGGTGTGGGGGGGAAAGGAGCCCAGAGACGTCCCCAGTCCCGGGCAGCCATCCTCCCATCATCTGCCTCCCTAACCTAGCCGGCGGCTACGGTTCCGGCGGGGAGGGCGGCCGGGCAGTCGTGGGCGGAGGCGGTGAAGCGTGGGCGCGCCAGTCAAAAGCCCGCCCAGCCCGCCGCGAAAGTTGCCCAGGTCCGACCGATACACGTCCGGGACAAACCCCCTGTGAAGCAGCCGGGCAATAGTGGTCCTCCTCCCCAACCTGTGCGGGAGGCAAAAGCACTTCCGATGGCCGGCCGTCCGCCAAAAACGGCGGCTGTTGCCATCGATGCCGAGGAAGGCTCGCCTGCCACATTGGCCGAGGCGATGTCGAGGGCGCGGGCGAGTATCAAGCTCGCGGACCTTAGCATCGCTGAGGTCAAGATGAAACGGGCAATTACGGGGGGGCTGTTGCTCGAGATCCCCGGACCAGAGGGGGAGGCTAAGGCGGATGCCTTGGCCGCTAAGTTGAAGGAGGCCATGACCGGGATGGCGGTCAAGGTGGCCCGCCCGGTGAAACGGACCGAGTTGCGGGTGAGCGGCCTAGATGATGCCGCCACCCCAGCGGAAGTCCGCGTAGACATTGCGGCCTTGGGTGGGTGCCCAGAGGTGGGGGTGCAGGTAGGCGAGGTACGCCGGACCCCCACATCTCTGGGCACTATCTGGGTTAGGTGCCCCATCACAGCCGCCGTCAAAATTGCTGCGGCCGGCAGGGTTAAGGTGGGATGGACCTCCGCTAAGGTGGAGGTCCTTGCGCCGCGTCCCCTGCAGTGTTACCGCTGCCTTGAAACGGGTCACGTCAGGCAGTGGTGCACCGCGACGGTGGATCGGAGTGGCCGCTGCTACAAATGCGGCTCCTCCGACCACCGTGCCAAGCAGTGTGGAGCGGCGTCTCCGGTATGTCCACTGTGCGTGGATATACCGGGGAGACCCACGGGGCATCGACTGGGTGGGCCTGGGTGTGCACCCCCACCCAGGCGGAACCGTGTAGGACGGGCCACGGGGCGGAAACTCCCCGGCGGTAAGGTGGGAGACGGCGTTAATGTGCCTCCCGCTCCCACAGTTAAGGAGTTGGGACTGGGGGCTATGCCCCCAGCAGTCGAGCAAGGGGAGGTAGTAGTTACTCCCCCAGCAATGGAGGTGGATGAAGCTGCCGGGGGGGATGGGCTCCTCCCGGCGGCGGAGTCTAAGGGGGAGGTCACCTCTCCGTCAGTGGGTAATGGCCTGGAGGAGGTCGTGAAAGCCTAGAGTTCACCCTCCTCCAGGCCAATTTGGCGAGGGCTCGCAGGGCACAGGACATGTTTGTTCACGCCCTGCGGGCCCAAAGGGTTGGCCTGGCCATCGCCGCCGAGCCATACATGGTTCCCGACCAGCCCAATTGGGTCGGGAGCCTGTGCGGACTGGTAGCGATGGTCTGGGCGTGGCCGCCAGACTCCCCTCCCGTTACCATCCTGCATCGGGGGAGGGGGTTTCTGGCGGTCCAATGGGGGACAATCGCGGTGGTGGGCTGCTACGTGTCGCCCAACTGCGACCTCGCCACATATGCGGCATATCTGGACGGGGTGGGTGGTTGTATCAGGAGATGCCTACCCCGTCCGATACTGGTCCTGGGGGATTTCAATGCTCATGCAGCTGCATGGGGCAACCCCAGGACCAACCGCCGTGGCGAGGCGCTATTGGGGTGGGCGGCTGAGCACGACCTCCGGCTGGTGAATCGGGGCTCCGAAGCCACTTTCGTAGGGCCGCAGGGAACGTCCGTCATCGATTTGACGTGGGCAACCCCTGCGGCCCTGCGACTCGTGTCGGGGTGGCGAGTGGCCGTAGAGGTGGCCACACTTAGTGACCACCTCTACATCACCATGTCGGTGAAGGCCATCCCGGCACGAAGGGAGCCCCTGGGCCGGAGGCGTGTGGCGGATGCCGTGGCCCAACCGCGATGGTCCCTCAAGAGGGTGAGTTGGGAGATGGCAGAGGCAGCCGCAACGGTGGCAGCCTGGTCCCAGCCAGAGGATGGACCCGTCAACGACGTCGAGCAAGAGACCGAGTGGTTTCGGGGCACATTCAAGGAGGTGTGCGATGCCTCCATGCCCCGGACCAGGCCTCCCAGAAGACAGGGCGCGGCGTATTGGTGGTCGCCGCACATCGAGCAGTGCAACGCTCGTTGTGCGCGCGCCCGCCGTAGATACACTCGCGCCCGACGGTCACGTCGTCGACGCCCGACCGCGGAGAAGATGGCGCGCATATACGAGGAGTTCGCCAGGGAGCGGCGGATCCTCCAGCGCGCCATCCGAGACGCCAAGGCACAGGCATGGAAGGACCTCCTCGGGGAGCTGAACAGAGATCCGTGGGGGCGCCCGTATAAGCTTGTAATGGACAAGCTTCGTCCTTGGGCGCCCCCGCTGACAGAGACTCTCGACCTCCAGTTTTTAGAGGAGGTGGTATCAACCCTGTTCCCGGGATCTAACCGGGTCGGGGTACCACCTCCCCGAGAACCCTGGGACCCTTCCATCTGGTCCCAGGAACTGGAGGTCACTCCCGAGGAGATGGACCGGGTCGTTCGTCGGATGGGGTCACGGAGGGTTGCTCCGGGTCCCGACGGCGTGCCCGGCCAGGTGTTGGCCTGTGCTCTTGGCGCCTTGAGCCCGCGGTTCGGGAGGCTGCTCAGCGGTTGCCTCCGCCGGGGGGTATTTCCCTCACCCTGGAAGGCGGCGCGGCTGGTTCTTCTCCAGAAGGCGAGAAGGCCCGCAAGTACGCCCTCCGCGTACCGGCCGGTGTGTTTGTTGGATGAGGCGGGCAAGCTCTTTGAGCGCACAGTGGCAGCCCGCCTCTCCAACCACCTGTCCACAGTAGGACCCGACTTGGCCCCCTGCCAATTCGGCTTTAGAGAGGGACGCTCCACGCTCGATGCCGTCCAGCTGGTCCGGTCCCTCTCTCAGGGGGCCACCTCCCAGGGTAGGGTGGTTCTGGCGATATCGATAGATATCGTCAATGCGTTTAACACCCTACCCCGGGAGACGATTATGGGGGCGCTAGACTTTCATCGTGTGCCCCCATACCTGAAGAGGATAGTCGGGTCCTACCTTAGCGACAGGTGGATCAGTTGCACCGGCCGGGATGGAGTACACATGCGGAGGGGAGTCGTATGCGGTGTTCCGCAGGGGTCGGTTCTAGGGCCCCTGCTATGGAACATCGGGTACGACTCGGTACTGCGAGCCCCTCTGCCCGCTGACGTGGCGCTGGCGTGTTATGCCGATGACACGCTGGTGCTCGTCAGCGGGTCAGACTGGAGAGGGACAGCGCGCGCCGCGGAGGTGGCGGTGGACACCGTCGTCGCCGAAATTCGCAGGCTGGGCCTAGAAGTGGCACCCCAGAAAACGGAGGCCATGTATTTTGAAAAACTTGGCCCCCGTGGGGTGCCGCCGGCCGGCCTGCGGATACGAGTTGGGACAGCCTACGTTGAGGTGAAGGCCCATATGAAATACCTGGGCCTGATCCTCGACAGCCGGTGACGCTTCGTCGAGCATTTCGACCGCTTGGCCCCCCGTGTGGAGAAGGCGGCTGCCGCGTTAGGCCGCCTTCTTCCAAATATTGGGGGGCCTGATGTTGGAGTCCGCCGCCTCTATGTGGAGGTGGTGCGTTCAATTGCCCTCTACGGGGCCCCAATCTGGGCCCCACAACTGGATGCCAGCCGGCGCAGCATCTCCGTGCTGCGCCGCGTCAACCGTCGGCTGGCAATCCGGGTTGTTAGAGGGTATCGCACCATCTCCTACGAGGCGGCGACTACCCTGGCGTGCCTCCCGCCCCTGGAGCTCCTAGCCTGGAGGAACCAATTGGTTTTCCGGCATTCCAGGGAGCTTCAGGAGGCTGGGAGGCCGCCAGAGGAGAGGAGGCAAGCGGTCGAAGCGACGAGGCGCCATGCCCAACGGATCGTTTTGTTTATGTGGTTCCACCAACTCATTCAGTCTGGTGGAGCCACACAACGGTCCGTTGGTGCAGTCCTGCCACATTGGCAACAGTGGCAGGACAAACCGGGTAGGCTGTCCTACAGGATGACACAGGTGCTCACCGGGCATGGTTGCTTTGGTGAGTACCTGTGTCGAATCGGGAAGGAGGCGACGGCGGTGTGCCACCACTGTGGGGACACTCAGGACACGGCGCAGCACACGCTGGCAGCCTGCCCAGCGTGGGCAGATGAGCGCCGTGTCCTGCAACAGGAAGTAGGGAGGAACCTCTCGCTGGCCACAGTAGTTGGCAAGATGGTGGCCAGCGAGAGGACATGGCAAGTGGTGGCCTCCTTCTGTGAGGTAGTCATGTCACAGAAGGAGGCCGCCGAGCGGGCGCGTGAGCGGGCCGCGCATCCCGCTCGGAGAGGAAGGGCTCGGAGAGGGGCGAGGGCGAGGCGACCTTCTCCTCCTGGCCCCCTCCAATAGCTCCTGAAGAGGTGGGCGGCCCGTCAACTTTCACCTCCGGCCACCACGTCGATGGCCGAGGGATGGACGGGCCGCCCGTGGGGGCTGCAGGTGCTGGGCGCTAGGGGCCCGAGCACCGAAAGCAGTCCCGGGGCCGCGGGCGTCGGGTGACCTGGCGTCTGCGGCGGAGAAATCATGGGGGGAGGGACACGTTGTCGTTCCCCCCGGGATGAGCCACGACAGGCAAGGCGCGGCGGGAGACTCCGTGATGTCTCACTAGAGTTCCCGGTCCCCCGCCGCTGCGCCCGAGAACGGTCACCGTGGGGTTTTAGCCGGTAGGAGTCCGGCACTACCCCGAGGCCCTCCCCTGCTTAAGGGCCTCGGGGTGTCCATGAGGATTTCCCCACGTAAAAAAAAAAAAAAAAAAAAAAAAAGGTCTGGGTTATGCCCGTATCTGCCTCATGATTTTGCCTTTTCCGCATTCTTGTTTGCCAGATCCTTGGTTTTCTCTGGTATGAATCACGTAGTAATGGGGTACCACACTGAAACAGACAATTAAACCTGGATTCGATGAATATTTTAGAGGATAAAACCGGTTAGGTCTGGGTTAGGCCTGGGTTATGCCCGCATCTGGCTCATGATTTTGCCTTCTTCGCATACTCGTTGGCCAGATCCTGAGTTTCTCCGGATTTGAATCTCGTAGTAATGTGGTACCACACAGTAACAGTCAATTAAACCAGGATTCGGTCAGTATTTTAGTCGGTAACACCGGTTAGGTCTGGGTTAGGTCTGTGTTATGCCCGCATCTGCCTCACGATTTTGCATATTCCGCATTCTTGTTGGCCAGATCCTTGGTTTTCTCTGGTTTGAATCACGTAGTAATGTGGTACCACACTGAAACAGTCCATTAAACTTGGTTTCGATCAATATTTTAGAGGATAACACCGGTTACGTCTGGGTAGGTCTGGGTTATGCACGCATCTGGCTCATGATTTTGCCTTCTGCGCATACTTGTTGGCCAGATCCTGGGTTTTTTCGGGTTTGAATCACGTGGTATGTGGTACCACATTGAAACAGTCAATTAAACCTGGTTTCGATCAATATTTTAGAGGATAAAACCGGTTAGCTCTGGGTTAGGTTTGGGTCAGATCCACATCTGGCTCATGATTTTGACTTTTCCGCATTCCTGTTGACCAGAACCTTGGTTTTATCTTGTTTGGATCAGGTACTAATGTGGTACCACACTGAAACAGACAATTAAACTTGTTTTCGATCAATATTTTAGAGGATGAATCCGGTTAGGTCTGGGTTAGGTCCGGGTTGTGCCCGCATCTCGCTCATGATTTTGCCTTCTTCGCATACTTGTAGGCCATATCCTGGGTTTTTTCGGGTTGAATCACGTAGTAATGTGGTACCACATTGAAACAGTCAATGAAACCTGGTTTCGATCAATATTTTAGATGATAACACCGGTTAGATCTGGGTTAGGTCTGGGTTGTGCCCGCATCTCGCTCATGATTTTGCCTTCTTCGCATACTTGTAGGCCATAACCTGGGTTTTTTCCTGTTTGAATCACGTAGTAATGTGGTACCACAGCGAAACAGGCAATTAAACCTGGTTTCGATCAATATTTCAGAGGATAAAACCGGTTAGGTATGGATTAGGTCTAGGTTTTGCCCGCATCCGGCTCATGATTATGCCCATTCCGCATACTTGTTGGCCATATCGTTGGTTTTATCTGTTTTGAATCACGTAGTAATGTGGTACCACAGCGCAACAGTCAATTAAACCTGGTTTCGATCAATATTTTAGAGGATAACACCGGTTAGGTCTGGGTTAGGTCTGGGATATGCCCGCATCTGGCTCATGATTTTGCCTTCTGCGCATACTTGTTGGCCAGATCCTGGGTTTTTTCGGGTTTGAATCACGTAGTAATGTGGTACCACATTGAAACAGTCAATGAAACCAGGTTTCGATCAATATCATAGAGGATAACACCGGTTAGGTCTGGGTTAGGTCTGGGTTGTGCCCGCATCTGGCTCATGATTTTGCGTTCTGCGCATACTTGTTGGCCAGATCCTGGGTTTTTTCGGGTTTGAATCACGTAATAATGTGGTACCACATTGAAACAGTCAATTAAACCTGGTTTCGATTAATATTTTAGAAGATAATACCGGTTAGGTCTAGGTTAGGCCTGGGTTATGCCCGCATCTCGCTCATGATTTTGCCTTTTTCATGTACTTGTTGGCCAGATCCTGGATTTTTTCCTGTTTGAATCACGTAGTAATGTGGTACCACAGCGAAACAGACAACTAAACCTGGTTCGATCAATATTTAACAAGGTAACACCGGTTAGATCTGGGTTAGGTCTAGGTTATTTCCGCATCTGGGTCATGATTTTGCCTAATTCGCATAATTGTTGGCCAGATCCTGGGTTTTTTCGGGTTTGAATCACGTAGTAATGTGGTACCACACTGAAACAGACAATTAAAACTGGTTTCGATCAATATATTAGAGGATAAAGCCGGCTAGGTCTGGGTTAGGTCTGGGTTATTCCCGCATCTGGCTCATGATTTTGCCTTCTTCGCATACTTGTTGGCCAGATCCTTGGTTTTCTCTGGTTTGAATCACGTAATAATGTGGTACCACACTGAAACAGATAATTAAACCTGGTTTCGATCAATATTTTAGAGGATAACACCGGTTAGGTCTGGGTTAGGTCTGGGTTATGCCCGCATCTGGCTCATGACTTTGCCTTTTCCGCAAACTTGTAGGCCAGATCCTTGGTTTTCTCTGGTTTGAATCACGTAGTAATGTGGTACCACACTGAAACAGTCAATAAAACCTGGTTTCGATCAATATTTTAGAGGACAACACCGGTTAGATCTGGGTTAGGTCTGGATTATGCCCGCATCTCGCTCATGATTTTGCCTTCCTCGCATACTTGTTGGCCAGATCCTGGGTTTTTTCCTGTTTGAATCACGTAGTAATATGGTACCACAGCGAAACAATCAACTAAACCAGGTTCGATCAATATTTTACTGGGTAACACCGGTTAGATCTGGGTTAGGTATGGGTTATGCCCGCATCTGGCTCATGACTTTGCCTTTTCCGCAAACTTGTAGGCCAGATCCTTGGTTTTCTCTGGTTTGAATCACGTAGTAATGTGGTACGACATTGAAACAGTCAATTAAACCTGGTTTCGATCAATATTTTAGAAGATAATACCGGTTAGGTCCAGGTTTGGCCTGGGTTATGCCCGCATCTCGCTCATGATATTGCCTTTTTCATGTACTTGTTGGCCAGATCTTGTGTTTTTTCGGGTTTCAATCATATAGTAATGTGGTACCACAGCGAAACAGGCAATTAAACCTGGTTTCGATCAATATTTTAGAGGATAAAACCGGTTAGGTCTGGGTTAGGTCTAGGTTATTCCCGCATCTGACTCATGATTTTACCTTCTTCGCATTCTTGTTGGCCAGATCCTGGGTTTTTTCCTGTGTGAATCACGTAGTATTGTGGTACCACACTGAAACAGACAATTAAACCTGGTTTCGATCAATATTTTCGAGGATAACACCGGTTAGGTCTGGGTTAGGTCTGGGTTATGCCCGCATCAGGCTCATGATTTTGCCTTTTCCGCATACTTGTTGGCCAGATCCTTGGTCTTCTCTGGTTTGAATTACGTAGTAATGTGGTACCACACTGGAACAGTCCATTAAACTTGGTTTCGATCAATATTTTAGAGGATAACACCGGTTAGGTCTGGGTTAGGTCTGGGTTATGCCCGCATCTGGCTCATGACTTTGCCTTTTCCGCAAACTTGTAGGCCAGATCCTTGGTTTTCTCTGGTTTGAATCACGTAGTAATGTGGTACCACAGCGAAACAGTCAATTAAACCTGGTTTCGACTCACATTTTAGAGGATAACACCGGTTAGGTCTGGGTTAGGTCTGGGTTAGGTCTGGGTTATGCCCGCAACTGGCTCATGATTTTGCCTTCTTCGAATACTTGTTGGCCAGATCCTTGGTTTTCTCTGGTTTGAATCACGTAGTAATATGGTACCACAATGAAACAGCCAATTAAACCTGGATTCGGTCTGTATTTTAGTCGGTAACACCGGTAAGGTATGAGTTAGGTCTGGGTTATGCCCGCATCTGGCTCATGATTTTGCCTTCTTCCCTTACTTGTTGGCCAGATCTTGGGTTGTTTCGGGTTTGAATCACGTAGTAATGTGGTACCACGGCGAAACAGGCCATTAAACTTGGTTTCGATGCATATTTTAGAGGATAACACCGGTTAGGTCTGGGTTAGGTCCGGGTTATGCCCGCATCTGGCTAATGATTTTGCCTTCTTCGCATACTTGTTGGCCAGATCCTTGGTTTTCTCTGGTTTGAATCACGTAGTAATGTGGTACCACACTGAAACAGTCAATTAAACCTGGTTTCGATCAATATTTTAGAGGATAACACCGGTTAGGTCTGGGTTAGGTCTGGGTTATGCCCGCATCTGGCTCATGACTTTGCCTTTTCCGCAAACTTGTAGGCCAGATCCTTGGTTTTCTCTGGTTTGAATCACGTAGTAATGTGGTACCACACTGAAACAGTCAATAAAACCTGGTTTCGATAAATATTTTAGAGGACAACACCGGTTAGATCTGGGTTAGGTCTGGATTCTGCCCGCATCTCGCTCATGATTTTGCCTTCCTCGCATACTTGTTGGCCAGATCCTGGGTTTTTTCCTGTTTGAATCACGTAGTAATATGGTACCACAGCGAAACAATCAACTAAACCTGGTTCGATCAATATTTTACTGGGTAACACCGGTTAGATCTGGGTTAGGTATGGGTTATGCCCGCATCTGGCTCATGATTTTGCCTTTTCCGCATACTTGTTGGCCAGATCCTTGGTTTTCTCTGGCTTGAATTACGTAGTAATGTGGTACCACACTGGAACAGTCAATGAACCCGGTTTCGATCAATATCTTAGAGGATAACACCGGTTAGGTCTGGGTTAGGTCTGGGTTGTGCCCCCATCTCGCCCATGATTTTGCCCTCTGCGCATACTTGTTGGCCAGTTCCTGGGTTTTTTCGGGTTTGAATCACATGATAATGTGGTACCACATTGAAACAGTCAATTAAACCTGGTTTCGATCAATATTTTAGAAGATAATACCGGTTAGGTCCAGGTTTGGCCTGGGTTATGCCCGCATCTCGCTCATGATTTTGCCTTTTTCATGTACTTGTTGGCCAGATCTTGTGTTTTTTCGGGTTTGAATCATATAGTAATGTGGTACCACAGCGAAACAGGCAATTAAACCTGGTTTCGATCAATATTTTAGAGGATAAAACCGGTTAGGTCTGGGTTAGGTCTAGGTTATTCCCGCATCTGACTCATGATTTTACCTTCTTCGCATTCTTGTTGGCCAGATCCTGGGTTTTTTCCTGTTTGAATCACGTAGTATTGTGGTACCACACTGAAACAGACAATTAAACCTGGTTTCGATCAATATTTTCGAGGATAACACCGGTTAGGTCTGGGTTAGGTCTGGGTTATGCCCGCATCAGGCTCATGATTTTGCCTTTTCCGCATACTTGTTGGCCAGATCCTTGGTTTTCTCTGGTTTGAATTACGTAGTAATGTGGTACCACACTGGAACAGTCCACTAAACTTGGTTTCGATCAATATTTTAGAGGATAACACCGGTTAGGTCTGGGTTAGGTCTGGGTTATGCCCGCATCTGCCTCATGATTTTGCCTTTTCCGCATACTTGTTGGCCAGGTCCTTGGTTTTCTCTGGTTTGAATTACGTAGTAATGTGGTACCACACTGGAACAGTCCATTAAACCTGGTTTCCATCAATATTTTCGAGGATAACACCGGTTTGGTCTGGGTTAGGTCTGGGTTATGCCCGCATCTGGCTCATGATTTTGCCTTTTCCGCATACTTGTAGGCCAGATCCTTGGTTTTCTCTGGTTTGAATTACGTAGTAATGTGGTACCACACTGGAACAGTCCATTAAACCTGGTTTCGATCAATATTTTCGAGGATAACAGCGGCTAGGTCTGGGTTAGGTCTGGGTTATGCCCGCATCTGGCTCATGACTTTGCCTTTTCCGCTAACTTGTAGGCCAGATCCTTAATTTCTCTGGTTCGAATCACGTAGTAATGTGGTACCACAGCGAAACAGTCAATTAAACCTGGTTTCGACCCACATTTTAGAGGATAACACCGGTTAGGTCTGGGTTAGGTCTGGGTTAGTTCTGGGTTATGCCCGCAACTGGCTCATGATTTTGCCTTCTTCGAATACTTGTTGGCCAGATCCTTGGTTTTCTCTGGTTTGAATCACGTAGTAATATGGTACCACAATGAAACAGCCAATTAAACCTGGATTCGGTCTGTATTTTAGTCGGTAACACCGGTAAGGTATGAGTTAGGTCTGGGTTATGCCCGCATCTGGCTCATGATTTTGCCTTCTTCCCTTACTTGTTGGCCAGATCCTGAGTTGTTTCGGGTTTGAATCACGTAGTAATGTGGTACCACGGCGAAACAGGCCATTAAACTTGGTTTCGATGCATATTTTAGAGGATAACACCGGTTAGGTCTGGGTTAGGTCCGGGTTATGCCCGCATCTGGCTCATGATTTTGCCTTCTTCGCATACTTGTTGGCCAGATCCTGGGTTTTTTCGGGTTTGAATCACGTAGTAATGTGGTACCACACTGAGACAGTCAATTAAACCTGGTTTCGATCAATATTTCAGACGATAAAACCGGTTAAGTCTGGGATAGTTCTGGGTTATGCCCGCATCTAGCTCATGATTTTGCCTTTTCCGCATTCTTGTTGGCCAGATCCTGGATTTTTTCGGGTTTGAATCACGTAGTATTGTGGTACCACACTGAAACAGACAATTAAACCTGGTTTCGATCAATATTTTAGAGGATAACACCGGTTAGGTCTGGGTTAGGTCTGGGTTATGCCCGCATCTGGCTCATGATTTTGCCTTCTTCGCAACCTTGTTGGTCAGATCCTGGGTTTTTTAGGGTTCGAGTCACGTAGTAATGAGGTACCACACTGAAACAGGCCATTAAACTTGGTTTCGATGCATATTTTAGAGGATAACACCGGTTAGGTCTGGGTTAGGTCCGGGTTATGCCCGCATCTGGCTCATGATTTTGCCTTCTTCCCTTACTTGTTGGCCAGATCCTGGGTTTTTTCGGGTTTGAATCACGTAGTAATGAGGTATCACACTGAAACAGACAATTAAGCCTGGTTTCGATCAATATTTTAGAGGATAACACCGGTTAGTTCTGGGTTAGGTCTGGATTATGCCCGCATCTGGCTCATGATTTTGCCTTCTTCGCAACCTTGTTGGTCAGATCCTGGGTTCTTTCGGGTTTGAATCACGCAGTAATGTGGTACCACATTGAATCAGTCAATTAAACCTGGTTTCAATCAATATATTAGAGGAAAACACCGGTTAGGTCTGGGTTAGGTCACGGGTTATGCCCGCGTCTGGCTCACGACTTTGCCAATTCCGCATACTTGTTGGACAGATCCTGGGTTTTTTCGGGTTTGAATCACGTAGTAATGTGGTACCACAGCGAAACAGTCCATTAAACTTGGTTTCGATCAATATTTTAGAGGATAAAACCGGCTAAGTCAGGGTTAGGTCTAGGTTATTCCCGCATCTGGGTCATGATTTTGCCTAATTCGCATACTTGTTGGCCAGTTCCTGTGTTTTTTCGGGTTTGAATCAGGTACAAATATGGTACCACACTGAAATGGTCAACTAAACCTGGTTTCGATCCACATTTTCGAGGATTACACCGGTTAGGTCTGGGTTAGGTCTGGGTTATGCCCGCATCTGGCTCATGATTTTACCTTCTTCGCATACTTGTTGGACAGATCCCGGGTTTTCTCGGGTTTGAATCACGTAGTAATATGGTACCACACTGAAACAGGCCATTACACTTGGTTTCGATGAATATTTTAGAGGATAACACCGGCTAGGTCTGGGTTAGGTCTGGGTTATGTCCGCATCTGGCTCATGATTTTGCCTTTTTCGCATACTTGTTGGCCAGATCCTGGATTTTTTCGGGTTTGAATCACGTAGTAATCTGGTACCACACGGTATCAATCAATTATATCTGGATTCGGTCAGAATTTAGTCGGTAACACCGGTTTGGTCTGGTTTAGGCCTGGGTTATGCCCGCATCTGGCTCATGATTTTGCCTTCTTCGCAGACTTGTTGGCCAGTTCCTGGGTTTTTTCGGATTTGACTCAAGTAGTAATGTGGTACCACAGCGAAACAGTCAACTAAACCTGGTTCGATCAATATATTAGAGGAAAACACCGGTTAGTTCTGGGTTAGGTCACGGGTTATGCCAGCGTCTGGCTCACGACTTTGCCAATTCCGCATACTTGTTGGACAGATCCTGGGTTTTTTCGGGTTTGAATCACGTAGCAATGTGGTACCACAGCGAAACAGTCCATTAAACTTGGTTTCGACCAATATTTTAGCGGATAAAACCGGCTAAGTCTGGGTTAGGTCTAGGTTATTCCCGCATCTGGGTCATGATTTTGCCTAATTCGCATACTTGTTGGCCAGTTCCTGGGTTTTTTCGGATTTGACTCAAGTAGTAATGTGGTACCACCGCGAAACAGTCAACTAAACCTGGTTCGATCAATATTTTACAGGGTAACACCGGTTAGATCTGGGTTAGACCTGGGTTATGCCCGCATCTGGCTCATGATTTTGCCTTTTCCGCATACTTGTTTGCCAGATCCTTGGTTTTCTATGGTTTGAATCACGTAATAATGTGGTACCACAGTGAAACAGACAATTAATCCTGGTTTTGATCAATATTTTACAGGATAACACCGATTAGGTCTAGGTTAGGCCTGGGTTATGCCCACATCTGGCTCATGACTTTGTCATTTCCGCAAACTTGTAGGCCTGATCCTTGGTTTTCTCTGGTTTGAATCACGTAGTAATGTGGTACCACACTGAAACAGTCAATAAATCCTGGTTTCGATCAATATTATAGAGGACAACACCGGTTAGGTCTGGGTTAGGTCTGGATTATGCCCGCATCTCGCTCGTCATTTTGCCTTCCACGCATACTTGTTGGCCAGATCCTGGGTTTTTTCCTGTTTGAATCACGTAGTAATGTGGGACCACAGCGAAACAGTCAACTAAACCTGGTTCGATCAATATTTTACAGGGTAACACCGGTTAGATCTGGGTTAGGACTGGGTTATGCCCGCATCTGGCTCATGATTTTGCCTTTTCCGCATACTTGTTGGCCAGATCCTTGGTTTTCTCTGGTTGGAAATACGTAGTAATGTGGTACCACACTGGAACAGTCCATTAAACTTGGTTTCGATCAATATTTTAGCGGATAACACCGGTTAGGTCTGGGTTAGGTCTGGGTTATGCCCGCATCTGGCTCATGATTTTGCCTTTTCCGCATACTTGTTGGCCAGATCCTTGGTTTTCTCTGGTTTGAATTAGGTAGTAATGTGGTACCACACAGGAACAGTCCATTAAAGTTGGTTTCGGACAGTATTTTAGTCGGTAACACCGATTAGGTTTGGGTTAGGTCTGGGTTATGCCCGCATCTGGCTCATGATTTTGCCTTCTTCGCATACTTGTTAGCCAGATCCTGGGTTTTTTAGGGTTCGAGTCACGTAGTAATGTGGTTCCACACTGAAACAATCCATTAAACCTGGTTTCGGTCA
Source organism: Colletes latitarsis (assembly GCF_051014445.1). Taxonomy (NCBI): domain Eukaryota; kingdom Metazoa; phylum Arthropoda; class Insecta; order Hymenoptera; family Colletidae; genus Colletes; species Colletes latitarsis. The sequence goes on along the minus strand of NW_027488366.1, from coordinate 2,137,836 downwards.
GTATTTTAGTCGGTAACACCGGTAAGGTCTGGGTTAGGTCTGGGTTATGCCCGCATCTGGCTCATGATTTTGCCTTTTCCGCATACTTGTAGGCCAGATCCTTGGTTTTCTCTGGTTTGAATTACGTAGTAATGTGGTACCACACTGGAACAGTCCATTAAACCTGGTTTCGATCAATATTTTCGAGGATAACACCGGCTAGGTCTGGGTTAGGTCTGGGTTATGCCCGCATCAGGCTCATGATTTTGCCTTTTCCGCATACTTGTTGGCCAGATCCTTAATTTCTCTGGTTTGAATCACGTAGTAATGTGGTACCACAGCGAAACAGTCAATTAAACCTGGTTTCGACCCACATTTTAGAGGATAACACCGGTTAGGTCTGGGTTAGGACTGGGTTATGCCCGCATCTGGCTCATGATTTTGCCTTTTCCGCATACTTGTTGGCCAGATCCTTGGTTTTCTCTGGTTTGAATCACGTAGTAATATGGTACCACAATGAAACAGCCAATTAAACCTGGATTCGGTCTGTATTTTAGTCGGTAACACCGGTAAGGTATGAGTTAGGTCTGGGTTATGCCCGCATCTGGCTCATGATTTTGCCTTCTTCTCTTACTTGTTGGCCAGATCCTGAGTTGTTTCGGGTTTGAATCACGTAGTAATGTGGTACCACGGCGAAACAGGCCATTAAACTTGGTTTCGATGCATATTTTAGAGGATAACACCGGTTAGGTCTGGGTTAGGTCCGGGTTATGCCCGCATCTGGCTCATGATTTTGCCTTCTTCGCATACTTGTTGGCCAGATCCTGGGTTTTTTCGGGTTTGAATCACGTAGTAATGTGGTACCACACTGAAACAGTCAATTAAACCTGGTTTCGATCAATATTTCAGACGATAAAACCGGTTAAGTCTGGGATAGTTCTGGGTTATGCCCGCATCTAGCTCATGATTTTGCCTTTTCCGCATTCTTGTTGGCCAGATCCTGGATTTTTTCGGGTTTGAATCACGTAGTATTGTGGTACCACACTGAAACAGACAATTAAACCTGGTTTCGATCAATATTTTAGAGGATAACACCGGTTAGGTCTGGGTTAGGTCTGGGTTATGCCCGCATCTGGCTCATGATTTTGCCTTCTTCGCAACCTTGTTGGTCAGATCCTGGGTTTTTTAGGGTTCGAGTCACGTAGTAATGAGGTACCACACTGAAACAGGCCATTAAACTTGGTTTCGATGCATATTTTAGAGGATAACACCGGTTAGGTCTGGGTTAGGTCCGGGTTATGCCCGCATCTGGCTCATGATTTTGCCTTCTTCCCTTACTTGTTGGCCAGATCCTGGGTTTTTTCGGGTTTGAATCACGTAGTAATGAGGTACCACACTGAAACAGACAATTAAGCCTGGTTTCGATCAATATTTTAGAGGATAACACCGGTTAGTTCTGGGTTAGGTCTGGATTATGCCCGCATCTGGCTCATGATTTTGCCTTCTTCGCAACCTTGTTGGTCAGATCCTGGGTTCTTTCGGGTTTGAATCACGCAGTAATGTGGTACCACATTGAAACAGTCAATTAAACCTGGTTTCGATCAATATATTAGAGGAAAACACCGGTTAGGTCTGGGTTAGGTCACGGGTTATGCCCGCGTCTGGCTCACGACTTTGCCAATTCCGCATACTTGTTGGACAGATCCTGGGTTTTTTCGGGTTTGAATCACGTAGTAATGTGGTACCACAGCGGAACAGTCCATTAAACTTGGTTTCGATCAATATTTTAGAGGATAAAACCGGCTAAGTCTGGGTTAGGTCTAGGTTATTCCCGCATCTGGGTCATGATTTTGCCTAATTCGCATACTTGTTGGCCAGTTCCTGTGTTTTTTCGGGTTTGAATCAGGTACAAATATGGTACCACACTGAAATGGTCAACTAAACCTGGTTTCGATCCACATTTTCGAGGATTACACCGGTTAGGTCTGGGTTAGGTCTGGGTTATGCCCGCATCTGGCTCATGATTTTACCTTCTTCGCATACTTGTTGGCCAGATCCCGGGTTTTCTCGGGTTTGAATCACGTAGTAATATGGTACCACACTGAAACAGGCCATTACACTTGGTTTCGATGAATATTTTAGAGGATAACATCGGCTAGGTCTGGGTTAGGTCTGGGTTATGTCCGCATCTGGCTCATGATTTTGCCTTCTTCGCATACTTGTTGGCCAGATCCTGGATTTTTTCGGGTTTGAATCACGTAGTAATCTGGTACCACACGGTATCAATCAATTATATCTGGATTCGGTCAGAATTTAGTCTGTAACCCCGGTTTGGTCTGGTTTAGGCCTGGGTTATGCCCGCATCTGGCTCATGATTTTGCCTTCTTCGCAGACTTGTTGGCCAGTTCCTGGGTTTTTTCGGATTTGACTCAAGTAGTAATGTGGTACCACAGCGAAACAGTCAACTAAACCTGGTTCGATCAATATTTTACAGGGTAACACCGGTTAGATCTGGGTTAGGCCTGGGTTATGCCCGCATCTGGCTCATGATTTTGCCTTCTTCGCAACCTTGTTGGTCAGATCCTGGGTTCTTTCGGGTTTGAATCACGCAGTAATGTGGTACCACATTGAAACAGTCAATTAAACCTGGTTTCGATCAATATATTAGAGGAAAACACCGGTTAGTTCTGGGTTAGGTCTGGGTTATGCCCGCATCTGGCTCATGATTTTGCCTTTTCCGCATACTTGTAGGCCAGATCTTTGGTTTTCTCTGGTTTGAATTACGTAGTAATGTGGTACCACACTGGAACAGTCCATTAAACCTGGTTTCGATCAATATTTTCGAGGATAACACCGGCTAGGTCTGGGTTAGGTCTGGGTTATGCCCGCATCAGGCTCATGATTTTGCCTTTTCCGCATTCTTGTTGGCCAGATCCTGGGTTTTTTCGGGTTTGAATCACGTAGTAATGAGGTATCACACTGAAACAGACAATTAAGCCTGGTTTCGATCAATATTTTCGAGGATTACACCGGTTAGGTCTGGGTTATGCCCGCATCTGGCTCATGATTTTACCTTCTTCGCATACTTGTTGGACAGATCCCGGGTTTTCTCGGGTTTGAATCACGTAGTAATATGGTACCACACTGAAACAGGCCATTACACTTGGTTTCGATGAATATTTTAGAGGATAACACCGGCTAGGTCTGGGTTAGGTCTGGGTTATGTCCGCATCTGGCTCATGATTTTGCCTTCTTCGCATACTTGTTGGCCAGATCCTGGATTTTTTCGGGTTTGAATCACGTAGTAATCTGGTACCACACGGTATCAATCAATTATATCTGGATTCGGTCAGAATTTAGTCGGTAACACCGGTTTGGTCTGGTTTAGGCCTGGGTTATGCCCGCATCTGGCTCATGATTTTGCCTTCTTCGCAGACTTGTTGGCCAGTTCCTGGGTTTTTTCGGATTTGACTCAAGTAGTAATGTGGTACCACAGCGAAACAGTCAACTAAACCTGGTTCGATCAATATTTTACAGGGTAACACCGGTTAGATCTGGGTTAGACCTGGGTTATGCCCGCATCTGGCTCATGATTTTGCCTTTTCCGCATACTTGTTTGCCAGATCCTTGGTTTTCTCTGGTTTGAATCACGTAATAATGTGGTACCACAGTGAAACAGACAATTAATCCTGGTTTTGATCAATATTTTACAGGATAACACCGATTAGGTCTAGGTTAGGCCTGGGTTATGCCCACATCTGGCTCATGACTTTGTCATTTCCGCAAACTTGTAGGCCTGATCCTTGGTTTTCTCTGGTTTGAATCACGTAGTAATGTGGTACCACACTGAAACAGTCAATAAAACCTGGTTTCGATCAATATTATAGAGGACAACACCGGTTAGGTCTGGGTTAGGTCTGGATTATGCCCGCATCTCGCTCGTCATTTTGCCTTCCACGCATACTTGTTGGCCAGATCCTGGGTTTTTTCCTGTTTGAATCACGTAGTAATGTGGTACCACAGCGAAACAGTCAACTAAACCTGGTTCGATCAATATTTTACAGGGTAACACCGGTTAGATCTGGGTTAGGACTGGGTTATGCCCGCATCTGGCTCATGATTTTGCCTTTTCCGCATACTTGTTGGCCAGATCCTTGGTTTTCTCTGGTTTGAAATACGTAGTAATGTGGTACCACACTGGAACAGTCCATTAAACTTGGTTTCGATCAATATTTTAGCGGATAACACCGGTTAGGTCTGGGTTAGGTCTGGGTTATGCCCGCATCTGGCTCATGATTTTGCCTTTTCCGCATACTTGTTGGCCAGATCCTTGGTTTTCTCTGGTTTGAATTAGGTAGTAATGTGGTACCACACAGGAACAGTCCATTAAAGTTGGTTTCGGACAGTATTTTAGTCGGTAACACCGATTAGGTTTGGGTTAGGTCTGGGTTATGCCCGCATCTGGCTCATGATTTTGCCTTCTTCGCATACTTGTTAGCCAGATCCTGGGTTTTTTAGGGTTCGAGTCACGTAGTAATGTGGTTCCACACTGAAACAATCCATTAAACCTGGTTTCGGTCAGTATTTTAGTCGGTAACACCGGTAAGGTCTGGGTTAGGTCTGGGTTATGCCCGCATCTGGCTCATGATTTTGCCTTTTCCGCATACTTGTAGGCCAGATCCTTGGTTTTCTCTGGTTTGAATTACGTAGTAATGTGGTACCACACTGGAACAGTCCATTAAACCTGGTTTCGATCAATATTTTCGAGGATAACACCGGCTAGGTCTGGGTTAGGTCTGGGTTATGCCCGCATCAGGCTCATGATTTTGCCTTTTCCGCATACTTGTTGGCCAGATCCTTAATTTCTCTGGTTTGAATCACGTAGTAATGTGGTACCACAGCGAAACAGTCAATTAAACCTGGTTTCGACCCACATTTTAGAGGATAACACCGGTTAGGTCTGGGTTAGGACTGGGTTATGCCCGCATCTGGCTCATGATTTTGCCTTTTCCGCATACTTGTTGGCCAGGTCCTTGGTTTTCTCTGGTGTGAATCACGTAGTAATATGGTACCGCAATGAAACAGCCAATTAAACTTGGATTCGGTCTGTATTTTAGTCGGTAACACCGGTAAGGTATGAGTTAGGTCTGGGTTATGCCCGCATCTGGCTCATGATTTTGCCTTCTTCTCTTACTTGTTGGCCAGATCCTGAGTTGTTTCGGGTTTGAATCACGTAGTAATGTGGTACCACGGCGAAACAGGCCATTAAACTTGGTTTCGATGCATATTTTAGAGGATAACACCGGTTAGGTCTGGGTTAGGTCCGGGTTATGCCCGCATCTGGCTCATGATTTTGCCTTCTTCGCATACTTGTTGGCCAGATCCTGGGTTTTTTCGGGTTTGAATCACGTAGTAATGTGGTACCACACTGAAACAGTCAATTAAACCTGGTTTCGATCAATATTTCAGACGATAAAACCGGTTAAGTCTGGGATAGTTCTGGGTTATGCCCGCATCTAGCTCATGATTTTGCCTTTTCCGCATTCTTGTTGGCCAGATCCTGGATTTTTTCGGGTTTGAATCACGTAGTATTGTGGTACCACACTGAAACAGACAATTAAACCTGGTTTCGATCAATATTTTAGAGGATAACACCGGTTAGGTCTGGGTTAGGTCTGGGTTATGCCCGCATCTGGCTCATGATTTTGCATTCTTCGCAACCTTGTTGGTCAGATCCTGGGTTTTTTAGAGTTCGAGTCACGTAGTAATGAGGTACCACACTGAAACAGGCCATTAAACTTGGTTTCGATGCATATTTTAGAGGATAACACCGGTTAGGTCTGGGTTAGGTCCGGGTTATGCCCGCATCTGGCTCATGATTTTGCCTTCTTCCCTTACTTGTTGGCCAGATCCTGGGTTTTTTCGGGTTTGAATCACGTAGTAATGAGGTACCACACTGAAACAGACAATTAAGCCTGGTTTCGATCAATATTTTAGAGGATAACACCGGTTAGTTCTGGGTTAGGTCTGGATTATGCCCGCATCTGGCTCATGATTTTGCCTTCTTCGCAACCTTGTTGGTCAGATCCTGGGTTCTTTCGGGTTTGAATCACGCAGTAATGTGGTACCACATTGAAACAGTCAATTAAACCTGGTTTCGATCAATATATTAGAGGAAAACACCGGTTAGGTCTGGGTTAGGTCACGGGTTATGCCCGCGTCTGGCTCACGACTTTGCCAATTCCGCATACTTGTTGGACAGATCCTGGGTTTTTTTGGGTTTGAATCACGTAGTAATGTGGTACCACAGCGAAACAGTCCATTAAACTTGGTTTCGATCAATATTTTAGAGGATAAAACCGGCTAAGTCTGGGTTAGGTCTAGGTTATTCCCGCATCTGGGTCATGATTTTGCCTAATTCGCATACTTGTTGGCCAGTTCCTGTGTTTTTTCGGGTTTGAATCAGGTACAAATATGGTACCACACTGAAATGGTCAACTAAACCTGGTTTCGATCCACATTTTCGAGGATTACACCGGTTAGGTCTGGGTTAGGTCTGGGTTATGCCCGCATCTGGCTCATGATTTTACCTTCTTCGCATACTTGTTGGACAGATCCCGGGTTTTCTCGGGTTTGAATCACGTAGTAATATGGTACCACACTGAAACAGGCCATTACACTTGGTTTCGATGAATATTTTAGAGGATAACATCGGCTAGGTCTGGGTTAGGTCTGGGTTATGTCCGCATCTGGCTCATGAGTTTGCCTTCTTCGCATACTTGTTGGCCAGATCCTGGATTTTTTCGGGTTTGAATCACGTAGTAATCTGGTACCACACGGTATCAATCAATTATATCTGGATTCGGTCAGAATTTAGTCGGTAACACCGGTTTGGTCTGGTTTAGGCCTGGGTTATGCCCGCATCTGGCTCATGATTTTGCCTTCTTCGCAGACTTGTTGGCCAGTTCCTGGGTTTTTTCGGATTTGACTCAAGTAGTAATGTGGTACCACAGCGAAACAGTCAACTAAACCTGGTTCGATCAATATTTTACAGGGTAACACCGGTTAGATCTGGGTTAGGCCTGGGTTATGCCCGCATCTGGCTCATGATTTTGCCTTCTTCGCAACCTTGTTGGTCAGATCATGGGTTCTTTCGGGTTGGAATCACGCAGTAATGTGGTACCACATTGAAACAGTCAATTAAACCTGGTTTCGATCAATATATTAGAGGAAAACACCGGTTAGTTCTGGGTTAGGTCACGGGTTATGCCCGCGTCTGGCTCACGACTTTGCCAATTCCGCATACTTGTTGGACAGATCCTGGGTTTTTTCGGGTTTGAATCACGTAGCAATGTGGTACCACAGCGAAACAGTCTATTAAACTTGGTTTCGATCAATATTTTAGAGGATAAAACCGGCTAAGTCTGGGTTAGGTCTAGGTTATTCCCGCATCTGGGTCATGATTTTGCCTAATTCGCATACTTGTTGGCCAGTTCCTGGGTTTTTTCGGATTTGACTCAAGTAGTAATGTGGTACCACCGCGAAACAGTCAACTAAACCTGGTTCGAACAATATTTTACAGGGTAACACCGGTTAGATCTGGGTTAGACCTGGGTTATGCCCGCATCTGGCTCATGATTTTGCCTTTTCCGCATACTTGTTTGCCAGATCCTTGGTTTTCTCTGGTTTGAATCACGTAATAATGTGGTACCACAGTGAAACAGACAATTAATCCTGGTTTTGATCAATATTTTCGAGGATAACACCGGTTAGGTCTGGGTTAGGTCTGGGTTATGCCCGCATCAGGCTCATGATTTTGCCTTTTCCGCATACTTGTTGGCCAGATCCTTGGTTTTCTCTGGTTTGAATTACGTAGTAATGTGGTACCACACTGGAACAGTCCACTAAACTTGGTTTCGATCAATATTTTAGAGGATAACACCGGTTAGGTCTGGGTTAGGTCTGGGTTATGCCCGCATCTGCCTCATGATTTTGCCTTTTCCGCATACTTGTTGGCCAGGTCCTTGGTTTTCTCTGGTTTGAATTACGTAGTAATGTGGTACCACACTGGAACAGTCCATTAAACCTGGTTTCGATCAATATTTTACAGGGTAACACCGGTTAGATCTGGGTTAGACCTGGGTTATGCCCGCATCTGGCTCATGATTTTGCCTTTTCCGCATACTTGTAGGCCAGATCCTTGGTTTTCTCTGGTTTGAATCACGTAATAATGTGGTACCACAGTGAAACAGACAATTAATCCTGGTTTTGGTCAATATTTTCGAGGATAACACCGGCTAGGTCTGGGTTAGGTCTGGGTTATGCCCGCATCAGGCTCATGATTTTGCCTTTTCCGCATACTCGTTGGCCAGATCCTTAATTTCTCTGGTTCGAATCACGTAGTAATGTGGTACCACAGCGAAACAGTCAATTAAACCTGGTTTCGACCCACATTTTAGAGGATAACACCGGTTAGGTCTGGGTTAGGTCTGGGTTAGGTCTGGGTTATGCCCGCAACTGGCTCATGATTTTGCCTTCTTCGAATACTTGTTGGCCAGATCCTTGGTTTTCTCTGGTTTGAATCACGTAGTAATATGGTACCACAATGAAACAGCCAATTAAACCTGGATTCGGTCTGTATTTTAGTCGGTAACACCGGTAAGGTATGAGTATGTTCTGGGTTATGCCCGCATCTGGCTCATGATTTTGCCTTCTTCCCTTACTTGTTGGCCAGATCCTGAGTTGTTTCGGGTTTGAATCACGTAGTAATGTGGTACCACGGCGAAACAGGCCATTAAACTTGGTTTCGATGCATATTTTAGAGGATAACACCGGCTAGGTCTGGGTTAGGTCTGGGTTATGTCCGCATCTGGCTCATGATTTTGCCTTCTTCGCATACTTGTTGGCCAGATCCTGGATTTTTTCGGGTTTGAATCACGTAGTAATCTGGTACCACACGGTATCAATCAATTATATCTGGATTCGGTCAGAATTTAGTCGGTAACACCGGTTTGGTCTGGTTTAGGCCTGGGTTATGCCCGCATCTGGCTCATGATTTTGCCTTCTTCGCAGACTTGTTGGCCAGTTCCTGGGTTTTTTCGGATTTGACTCAAGTAGTAATGTGGTACCACAGCGAAACAGTCAACTAAACCTGGTTCGATCAATATATTAGAGGAAAACACCGGTTAGTTCTGGGTTAGGTCACGGGTTATGCCCGCGTCTGGCTCACGACTTTGCCAATTCCGCATACTTGTTGGACAGATCCTGGGTTTTTTCGGGTTTGAATCACGTAGCAATGTGGTACCACAGCGAAACAGTCCATTAAACTTGGTTTCGATCAATATTTTAGAGGATAAAACCGGCTAAGTCTGGGTTAGGTCTAGGTTATTCCCGCATCTGGGTCATGATTTTGCCTAATTCGCATACTTGTTGGCCAGTTCCTGGGTTTTTTCGGATTTGACTCAAGTAGTAATGTGGTACCACCGCGAAACAGTCAACTAAACCTGGTTCGATCAATATTTTACAGGGTAACACCGGTTAGATCTGGGTTAGTCCTGGGTTATGCCCGCATCTGGCTCATGATTTTGCCTTTTCCGCATACTTGTTTGCCAGATCCTTGGTTTTCTCTGGTTTGAATCACGTAATAATGTGGTACCACAGTGAAAGAGACAATTAATCCTGGTTTTGATGAATATTTTACAGGATAACACCGATTAGGTCTAGGTTAGGCCTGGGTTATGCCCACATCTGGCTCATGACTTTGTCATTTCCGCAAACTTGTAGGCCTGATCCTTGGTTTTCTCTGGTTTGAATCACGTAGTAATGTGGTACCACACTGAAACAGTCAATAAAACCTGGTTTCGATCAATATTATAGAGGACAACACCGGTTAGGTCTGGGTTAGGTCTGGATTATGCCCGCATCTCGCTCGTCATTTTGCCTTCCACGCATACTTGTTGGCCAGATCCTGGGTTTTTTCCTGTTTGAATCACGTAGTAATGTGGTACCACAGCGAAACAGTCAACTAAACCTGGTTCGATCAATATTTTACAGGGTAACACCGGTTAGATCTGGGTTAGGACTGGGTTATGCCCGCATCTGGCTCATGATTTTGCCTTTTCCGCATACTTGTTGGCCAGATCCTTGGTTTTCTCTGGTTTGAAATACGTAGTAATGTGGTACCACACTGGAACAGTCCATTAAACTTGGTTTCGATCAATATTTTAGCGGATAACACCGGTTAGGTCTGGGTTAGGTCTGGGTTATGCCCGCATCTGGCTCATGATTTTGCCTTTTCCACATACTTGTTGGCCAGATCCTTGGTTTTCTCTGGTTTGAATTAGGTAGTAATGTGGTACCACACAGGAACAGTCCATTAAAGTTGGTTTCGGACAGTATTTTAGTCGGTAACACCGATTAGGTTTGGGTTAGGTCTGGGTTATGCCCGCATCTGGCTCATGATTTTGCCTTCTTCGCATACTTGTTAGCCAGATCCTGGGTTTTTTAGGGTTCGAGTCACGTAGTAATGTGGTTCCACACTGAAACAATCCATTAAACCTGGTTTCGGTCAGTATTTTAGTCGGTAACACCGGTAAGGTCTGGGTTAGGTCTGGGTTATGCCCGCATCTGGCTCATGATTTTGCCTTTTCCGCATACTTGTAGGCCAGATCCTTGGTTTTCTCTGGTTTGAATTACGTAGTAATGTGGTACCACACTGGAACAGTCCATTAAACCTGGTTTCGATCAATATTTTCGAGGATAACACCGGCTAGGTCTGGGTTAGGTCTGGGTTATGCCCGCATCAGGCTCATGATTTTGCTTTTCCGCATACTTGTCGGCCAGATCCTTAATTTCTCTGGTTTGAATCACGTAGTAATGTGGTACCACAGCGAAACAGTCAATTAAACCTGGTTTCGACCCACATTTTAGAGGATAACATCGGTTAGGTCTGGGTTAGGACTGGGTTATGCCCGCATCTGGCTCATGATTTTGCCTTTTCCGCATACTTGTTGGCCAGGTCCTTGGTTTTCTCTGGTTTGAATCACGTAGTAATGTGGTACCACACTGAAACAGTCAATTAAACCTGGTTTCGATCAATATTTCAGACGATAAAACCGGTTAAGTCTGGGATAGTTCTGGGTTATGCCCGCATCTAGCTCATGATTTTGCCTTTTCCGCATTCTTGTTGGCCAGATCCTGGATTTTTTCGGGTTTGAATCACGTAGTATTGTGGTACCACACTGAAACAGACAATTAAACCTGGTTTCGATCAATATTTTAGAGGATAACACCGGTTAGGTCTGGGTTAGGTCTGGGTTATGCCCGCATCTGGCTCATGATTTTGCCTTCTTCGCAACCTTGTTGGTCAGATCCTGGGTTTTTTAGGGTTCGAGTCACGTAGTAATGAGGTACCACACTGAAACAGGCCATTAAACTTGGTTTCGATGCATATTTTAGAGGATAACACCGGTTAGGTCTGGGTTAGGTCCGGGTTATGCCCGCATCTGGCTCATGATTTTGCCTTCTTCCCTTACTTGTTGGCCAGATCCTGGGTTTTTTCGGGTTTGAATCACGTAGTAATGAGGTACCACACTGAAACAGACAATTAAGCCTGGTTTCGATCAATATTTTAGAGGACAACACCGGTTAGTTCTGGGTTAGGTCTGGATTATGCCCGCATCTGGCTCATGATTTTGCCTTCTTCGCAACCTTGTTGGTCAGATCCTGGGTTCTTTCGGGTTTGAATCACGCAGTAATGTGGTACCACATTGAAACAGTCAATTAAACCTGGTTTCGATCAATATATTAGAGGAAAACACCGGTTAGGTCTGGGTTAGGTCACGGGTTATGCCCGCGTCTGGCTCACGACTTTGCCAATTCCGCATACTTGTTGGACAGATCCTGGGTTTTTTCGGGTTTGAATCACGTAGTAATGTGGTACCACAGCGAAACAGTCCATTAAACTTGGTTTCGATCAATATTTTAGAGGATAAAACCGGCTAAGTCTGGGTTAGGTCTAGGTTATTCCCGCATCTGGGTCATGATTTTGCCTAATTCGCATACTTGTTGGCCAGATCCTGGGTTTTTTCGGGTTTGAATCACGTAGTAATGTGGTACCACACTGAAACAGTCAATTAAACCTGGTTTCGATCAATATTTCAGACGATAAAACCGGTTAAGTCTGGGATAGTTCTGGGTTATGCCCGCATCTAGCTCATGATTTTGCCTTTTCCGCATACTTGTTGGCCAGATCCTTGGTTTTCTCTGGTTTGAATTAGGTAGTAATGTGGTACCATACAGGAACAGTCCATTAAAGTTGGTTTCGGACAGTATTTTAGTCGGTAACACCGATTAGGTTTGGGTTAGGTCTGGGTTATGCCCGCATCTGGCTCATGATTTTGCCTTCTTCGCATACTTGTTAGCCAGATCCTGGGTTTTTTAGGGTTCGAGTCACGTAGTAATGTGGTTCCACACTGAAACAATCCATTAAACCTGGTTTCGGTCAGTATTTTAGTCGGTAACACCGGTAAGGTCTGGGTTAGGTCTGGGTTATGCCCGCATCTGGCTCATGATTTTGCCTTTTCCGCATACTTGTAGGCCAGATCCTTGGTTTTCTCTGGTTTGAATTACGTAGTAATGTGGTACCACACTGGAACAGTCCATTAAACCTGGTTTCGATCAATATTTTCGAGGATAACACCGGCTAGGTCTGGGTTAGGTCTGGGTTATGCCCGCATCAGGGTCATGATTTTGCTTTTCCGCATACTTGTCGGCCAGATCCTTAATTTCTCTGGTTTGAATCACGTAGTAATGTGGTACCACAGCGAAACAGTCAATTAAACCTGGTTTCGACCCACATTTTAGAGGATAACACCGGTTAGGTCTGGGTTAGGACTGGGTTATGCCCGCATCTGGCCCATGATTTTGCCTTTTCCGCATACTTGTTGGCCAGGTCCTTGGTTTTCTCTGGTTTGAATCACGTAGTAATATGGTACCACAATGAAACAGCCAATTAAACCTGGATTCGGTCTGTATTTTAGTCGGTAACACCGGTAAGGTATGAGTTAAGTCTGGGTTATGCCCGCATCTGGCTCATGATTTTGCCTTCTTCTCTTACTTGTTGGCCAGATCCTGAGTTGTTTCGGGTTTGAATCACGTAGTAATGTGGTACCACGGCGAAACAGGCCATTAAACTTGGTTTCGATGCATATTTTAGAGGATAACACCGGTTAGGTCTGGGTTAGGTCCGGGTTATGCCCGCATCTGACTCATGATTTTGCCTTCTTCGCATACTTGTTGGCCAGAACCTGGGTTTTTTCGGGTTTGAATCACGTAGTAATGTGGTACCACACTGAAACAGTCAATTAAACCTGGTTTCGATCAATATATCAGACGATAAAACCGGTTAAGTCTGGGATAGTTCTGGGTTATGCCCGCATCTAGCTCATGATTTTGCCTTTTCCGCATTCTTGTTGGCCAGATCCTGGATTTTTTCGGGTTTGAATCACGTAGTATTGTGGTACCACACTGAAACAGACAATTAAACCTGGTTTCGATCAATATTTTAGAGGATAACACCGGTTAGGTCTGGGTTAGGTCTGGGTTATGCCCGCATCTGGCTCATGATTTTGCCTTCTTCGCAACCTTGTTGGTCAGATCCTGGGTTTTTTAGGGTTCGAGTCACGTAGTAATGAGGTACCACACTGAAACAGGCCATTAAACTTGGTTTCGATGCATATTTTAGAGGATAACACCGGTTAGGTCTGGGTTAGGTCCGGGTTATGCCCGCATCTGGCTCATGATTTTGCCTTCTTCCCTTACTTGTTGGCCAGATCCTGGGTTTTTTCGGGTTTGAATCACGTAGTAATGAGGTACCACACTGAAACAGCCAATTAAGCCTGGTTTCGATCAATATTTTAGAGGATAACACTGGTTAGTTCTGGGTTAGGTCTGGAATATGCCCGCATCTGGCTCATGATTTTGCCTTCTTCGCAACCTTGTTGGTCAGATCCTGGGTTCTTTCGGGTTTGAATCACGCAGTAATGTGGTACCACATTGAAACAGTCAATTAAACCTGGTTTCGATCAATATATTAGAATAAAACACCGGTTAGGTCTGGGTTAGGTCACGGGTTATGCCCGCGTCTGGCTCACGACTTTGCCAATTCCGCATACTTGTTGGACAGATCCTGGGTTTTTTCGGGTTTGAATCACGTAGTAATGTGGTACCACAGCGAAACAGTCCATTAAACTTGGTTTCGATCAATATTTTAGAGGATAAAACCGGCTAAGTCTGGGTTAGGTCTAGGTTATTCCCGCATCTGGGTCATGATTTTGCCTAATTCGCATACTTGTTGGCCAGTTCGTGTGTTTTTTCGGGTTTGAATCAGGTACAAATATGGTACCACACTGAAATGGTCAACTAAACCTGGTTTCGATCCACATTTTCGAGGATTACACCGGTTAGGTCTGGGTTAGGTCTGGGTTATGCCCGCATCTGGCTCATGATTTTACCTTCTTCGCATACTTGTTGGACAGATCCCGGGTTTTCTCGGGTTTGAATCACGTAGTAATATGGTACCACACTGAAACAGGCCATTACACTTGGTTTCGATGAATATTTTAGAGGATAACATCGGCTAGGTCTGGGTTAGGTCTGGGTTATGTCCGCATCTGGCTCATGATTTTGCCTTCTTCGCATACTTGTTGGCCAGATCCTGGATTTTTTCGGGTTTGAATCACGTAGTAATCTGGTACCACACGGTATCAATCAATTATATCTGGATTCGGTCAGAATTTAGTCGGTAACACCGGTTTGGTCTGGTTTAGGCCTGGGTTATGCCCGCTTCTGGCTCATGATTTTGCCTTCTTCGCAGACTTGTTGGCCAGTTCCTGGGTTTTTTCGGATTTGACTCAAGTAGTAATGTGGTACCACAGCGAAACAGTCAACTAAACCTGGCTCGATCAATATTTTACAGGGTAACACCGGTTAGATCTGGGTTAGGCCTGGGTTATGCCCGCATCTGGCTCATGATTTTGCCTTCTTCGCAACCTTGTTGGTCAGATCCTGGGTTCTTTCGGGTTTGAATCACGCAGTAATGTGGTACCACATTGAAACAGTCAATTAAACCTGGTTTCGATCAATATATTAGAGGAAAACACCGGTTAGTTCTGGGTTAGGTCACGGGTTATGCCCGCGTCTGGCTCACGACTTTGCCAATTCCGCATACTTGTTGGACAGATCCTAGGTTTTTTCGGGTTTGAATCACGTAGCAATGTGGTACCACAGCGAAACAGTCCATTAAACTTGGTTTCGATCAATATTTTAGAGGATAAAACCGGCTAAGTCTGGGTTAGGTCTAGGTTATTCCCGCATCTGGGTCATGATTTTGCCTAATTCGCATACTTGTTGGCCAGTTCCTGGGTTTTTTCGGATTTGACTCAAGTAGTAATGTGGTACCACCGCGAAACAGTCAACTAAACCTGGTTCGAACAATATTTTACAGGGTAACACCGGTTAGATCTGGGTTAGACCTGGGTTATGCCCGCATCTGGCTCATGATTTTGCCTTTTCCGCATACTTGTTTGCCAGATCCTTGGTTTTCTCTGGTTTGAATCACGTAATAATGTGGTACCACAGTGAAACAGACAATTAATCCTGGTTTTGATCAATATTTTACAGGATAACACCGATTAGGTCTAGGTTAGGCCTGGGTTATGCCCACATCTGGCTCATGACTTTGCCATTTCCGCAAAATTGTAGGCCTGATCCTTGGTTTTCTCTGGTTTGAATCACGTAGTAATGTGGTACCACACTGAAACAGTCAATAAAACCTGGTTTCGATCAATATTATAGAGGACAACACCGGTTAGGTCTGGGTTAGGTCTGGATTATGCCCGCATCTCGCTCGTCATTTTGCCTTCCACGCATACTTGTTGGCCAGATCCTGGGTTTTTTCCTGTTTGAATCACGTAGTAATGTGGTACCACAGCGAAACAGTCAACTAAACCTGGTTCGATCAATATTTTACAGGGTAACACCGGTTAGATCTGGTTTAGGACTGGGTTGTGCCCGCATCTGGCTCATGATTTTGCCTTTTCCGCATACTTGTTGGCCAGGTCCTTGGTTTTCTCTGGTTTGAAATACGTAGTAATGTGGTACCACACTGGAACAGTCCATTAAACTTGGTTTCGATCAATATTTTAGAGGATAACACCGGTTAGGTCTGGGTTAGGTCTGGGTTATGCCCGCATGTGGCTCATGATTTTGCCTTTTCCGCATACTTGTTGGCCAGATCCTTGGTTTTCTCTGGTTTGAATTAGGTAGTAATGTGGTACCACACAGGAACAGTCCATTAAAGTTGGTTTCGGACAGTATTTTAGTCGGTAACACCGATTAGGTCTGGGTTAGGTCTGGGTTATGCCCGCATCTGGCTCATGATTTTGCCTTCTTCGCATACTTGTTAGCCAGATCCTGGGTTTTTTAGGGTTCGAGTCACGTAGTAATGTGGTTCCACACTGAAACAATCCATTAAACCTGGTTTCGGTCAGTATTTTAGTCGGTAACACCGGTAAGGTCTGGGTTAGGTCTGGGATATGCCCACATCTGGCTCATGATTTTGCCTTCTGCGCATACTTGTTGGCCA